>NC_090728.1:93674403-93851903 GCF_036898095.1 Palaemon carinicauda
TGTGGTAGCTCAAGTCCAACTGTTTACCGCCCAATTTCCATAACTCCCATATTATCCAAAATTTTTGAATGTCTTAGTGGGTTTGCTGAAGGTAATCATCTGTTCCCTAATTTGCAATTTGGTTTTCGTAAATGCCTTGGAGCAGGTGATGCCCTTCTCAGAATCTCCAATGCTATATGGAAATCCCTTGATTGTGGTCAGTAAGTTCGTATGATTGGCCTTGATTTTAGTGCTGCCTTTGACCGTGTTAATCATGAGGCCCTTGTTTTCAAACTCAAACAGTTGGGAGTGGGTGGGTCATTTCTTAGCATCATTATTGAATTTTTAAGTAATAGATCGCCAAGAGTTGTTTTTGATGGGCACCATAGTGAGTATAGGAATGTGATATCTGGTGTTCCTCAGGGTAGTGTTCTTGGCCCATTACTTTTCATACTATATACACATGACATGTGGTTTGGTCTAGAAAACAAGCTTGTTGCATATGCAGATGATGTTACTCCCTCTGCATCAATTCCATCTCCTGAATGTAGATCTAGAGATCGAGCTAAAATTAGTGCATGATGCAAATTATGGGGTATGAAGTTGTATATCGTATTCCATGTAATGTTTGTGAAAAATTCTATATTGGTCAAACTGGTAAAGCCCTAGAAAAGAGAATTGAACAACATAAGAAAAGTGTCATATGCTCAAGATAATAATGCTCTTTGCCCACGTTAGAGATAAAAATCACACTATTAATTGGTCAGGTGCAAAGAAATTGGTTCATTCAAATAACTTAGTGGAAAGAAATATCATAGAGTCCAGTTTCATAAAAGAAACCTTTGAAAACAACTTGAATATTGGACATGGAATGTATAAACTCGACGCCTTTATATGTAAAGAGATTTGTAGGCTATATAAAAAAACTTTAACCACTTAATGTAGAACTGAATGTATTGTGAATAATTAACATCGCTGTGAAACTAATATTTAGACCTAATCTACCATTCATTAAAGGGTACAATTATTTTATATAGTATGCATAAGTACATTGGCACTATATAGTGTTATGCTAGATATAAGTATTGATATATACGTGATTATATGTTTATGGTAATAATGTTGTATGTGCATAGATATATATATATATATATATATATATATATATATATATGTATGCGTATATGTATATGTATGTATGCATGTATGTATATATATATATATGTATATATATGTATATGTATATGTATGTATATGTCTGTGTGTATATGTATATATGTACATGTATGTATATATGTATATATGTATGTATATGTATATGTATGTGTATATATATATATATATATATATACATGTTAATCATGTGTAAAAAAACATTTATATGTAAGTCTATGTATGTGTCTGTAAATGTATACCAGTATCTGTACACATATGTAAATGTCTATGTATATATTATGCATGTTTGTGTATGAATGCCTGTCTATGTATACGTATGTAAATGTCTTTTTATATATTTATATATAGATGTGTTTTACATATACATATAGTTTTGCTTATGTATCTATATAGATAAGGCTACCGATATTCATATAAATAAACTGTATTGAATGTCAAAAAAAAAAAAGAATTTACCGGTCACCAGAAATGACCCTTTTTGGCAGGTGTCTAATGAGGTTGGATCTCCGCCCAGTAAACACCTGACCTCAGCCCAGGTAGCTGGTATGGGAGCGTCATTGTTCTGTATGCCTCTATATGTATGTTCCTACGTTTACTTTCCCTATAAAATGTAAAGAAACCTCTCTCAATAAATCAGTCCTCTGAAGAAGTATCACGAAACTAGTCAGGACTTAATCGTTTATTTCGTATTTTCATTTTCCCTGTGGTTCTTCTGCATCTGAGCATCACGTTTTCCTGTGATTTTTATGCATATATATATATATATATATATATATATATATATATATATATATATATATATATATATATATATATATATACATATATATATATATATATATATATATATATATATTCAACTGGACTCCACAAGGCACTAGAAGAGTTGGAAGACCCTGGCCTACATGGCTGAGGACTATGATTGATGAAGTAGATGATGAAGAGACAAATATAGATTTAAAAGCTCAAGATAAAGATGACTAGCGAAATCTAACCGAGGCTCTGCTTCAATAGGCGTAGGAGGACATCATCATGAGGATGATGTTGATATATATATATATATATATATATATATATATATATATATATATATGGATAAATGTCAACACAATATTGTGCTCAAATAAATAAATTTTTACCTCATACTTGGGATCAAACCCTAGCCCTTCTAATGAAAACACAGGTTGCCTCACACACACACACACACACACACACATATATATATATATATATATACAGTAGGGTCCCGAATTATGTGAGAATTTGGTTAATCAATGAGCCTGCATGAATGGAAAATTGCATATTTCGAAACACACAACTAACAGAAATAATGACATTTGCGCCATAACAACCAGCAACTTGCCTATTCAAACGTATTTACTACCCATTTCCAATAATTTCTATGTACTATACCGTATTTTTTTTTTATAATATTTAATTGTCCATATAAATAAATCAAACATTTAATATACTTTAAAGTTCTAATAACCTGAAAAAGGTTAAAATTACAACCAGGATTAGTGTGGATACCGTATATTTGCCGTTATATCACGACCTAAAATACAGACAAATTTTTATAAATTTTCATATCTATTGGATAAGAAAACTTGTGAATAGCAAAACCAGCACTGTAGAGACTAGCTTTTGTTGTATTATTGAAAATCCAAAATTATCAAAAAGGTAATTTTATATCATGCGTTTCCTAAGCACGCCAAAAAGCACAATAAAAAACAACAACCAATGTTTCGTTTACATTTATCTCCTAACGAAGGAACGAACATTTACACCCCTGTGTATAGGTTAGTTTTTGCATCGACAGCTATCTTACCATGAATTGATTATATGATGATTTCGTTATTACCAATGTTGATCTACTTAATTTTTCTTAGAACTTTTAAATAAACTAAATGAATTCCATTTATATATGTTTTTCTTAAAAACGCCGCCTGAAACAGAAACCTTCCATTTGTTTACTGTACGCTCATCTTCGATCATAGTAAACAAACGAACGCATTAAACACACATGATCAAAGTGATAACTGATGATATTAAAAGTTTTTAGTAAATATTATGTTATTACAAATATTTTACTGACAGAATGATAATTTACGATAATTCTAAACTGTTACGAAAGATAATTGTCCATTCCATATCCAATATACTTTTCCTAACTTCAGTTATAAGTCATCTTGTACCCACCTCAATTATGGAACCATCTTAAATAAAGTAAAAGAAGAAGAAAGGACTAGGCCGGTTTTTAAAGTCATCGAACAATTAGGTAACAGCTATAACGTTCGATGTGACAGAGATGGTGCGAGATTGGAGAAAGTAAGGATAATTGAATCATGATTGATTTTTAATGTAACTGAAAATTTGGGGATGAAACAGATTTAATTTGTTAGAGGGATAGAGGGAGCTAAGAAATGAGAGAGAGAGAGAGAGAGAGAGAGAGAGAGAGAGAGAGAGAGAGAGAGAGAGAGAGAGAGAGAGAGAGAGAGAGTTTTAAATGTTCTAAGCAAAAAATACGATAGGTTATAACAAATTGGTGCTCATGTAATATTAACTGTATAGATGGTTTGAATAAGATAAGAATTAGTATAAACAATACTTTGTTACTGTTTTCTACGCGCATATTATTGAGAGCCACAGCTAGATATCAGCTGATCTGATCACAGCCGAAAGTAAAAGAATAAGAAGTCAGCAATACCCGATTTTTGAAATACACCCAAAATTTAAAAACAAATGTACATGTTTTCTTAAAGCGCAATTAACTATTTAAACTAGCAATTTTCTAGAATAAAATGATGTTTCCTAAAAATAGTGGTTTGCTGACGAAATCGGAGCCGTATTTTAAGCTATAATTGAAATGGATTTATACTCGGCATATTTTTTTGTGTCACATTCAATAGATACTAAGAATATCGATTTTGGTTTCTTCATCTATACTAAGTATTGTATAACACCAGAGAGAGAGAGAGAGAGAGAGAGAGAGAGAGAGAGAGAGAGAGAGAGAGAGAGAGAGAGAGAGAGAGAGAGCTATTGTAATCGAATACTGTGTTTTTGTTTCTTGTACCAACTGAAGCCAGGAATTGATTGCCATAACTGACACTAGTCATGTTAACTTCATTTTTAAACTTAGGTTGCCATATGTGAACTAAGGTTTTATATCTTACACACACACATACACACAGAGAGAGAGAGAGAGAGAGAGAGAGAGAGAGAGAGAGAGGGGGGGGGGGTCTTTATGATTATACCGTGTACTATACAAAATTCTTTGTAAAGCAATTCTATACCGTTTAAAAAATGACAAAATATTGTCATCTCGTTACCGAAGTTTAGGCTATTCCTTGCCGATAAACGAACTCAGCCTGCGTGTGAAAACCTTGAACACCCGAAGGGAAAAATAAACGGATTTTGAGCGAAGCGAAAAATCTATTTTTGGGTGAGATAGCCATGGCGTCCTGATGGAAGGTTCCTTTTTGGTAGCTTCCTTGGGTATATAAACTACTAGATATTCCCAGAGAATTTAACCACAGGTTATCACAGAATTCTAACTTCTGGAGCGAGTATCCTAAAGGTTTCCCTTTAAGACATCGTATAACAACAGGGGACGCATGTATTAACACGCCACATAGCTATCTGCACCCCACATAGAGTTAACACTTCGATGTGTAGGGGCAGAGAATAGCTGGGGAGCCGTTCCACAGCTAATCTCGTCCGTGGCTACTTTTGGTACTCGAGACGTAAACAAACGGGCGCCATTGCTAAATGACGTCACGTCCGTCCTCATCCTGAAGCCAGTTGCTTGCCGATCACCATGATACAGCAGGACAGGGTGGGACCTGAAAGGCTGGACGAAGTAGCAGGGAGGGTCCATCAGGACGCCATGGCTATCTCACCCAAAAATAGATTTTTCGCTTCGCTCAAAATCCGTTTTTTGGACTCAAGCCATGGCGTCCTGATGGAAGAATACCAGAGAATCAATGTATCGTGGTAGATTTTCCCCTTTAGTGTAAGTGCCGAGGGCTTTGAATAGAGTAAGCATGGTAATCTTGATAGAGGTACCGTGGGGCTGAAACTCCCTGCCCCCCTTGGCAGAGAAGTCCCAACGGACCATGCTGAGGATCAAAGTGGTTCTTGAAGGGCTACCCACCTTGCGGGGAGAATGTGAAGAACTCGGAGACAAGACAGAATGGTTGCTATTCGTATAGGAACATTCTCAAAAAACAGACAAGTGGAGGTTAGGCACTGTATATTATAAGGAGAATAGTCTGGTCTCGAAGGAATAGCGCAAGTAAGTATTCAGATAGGAATATTACATAGCAAGGGTGAGTATATAATAGGGATTGACCCCATTATCTTCATCTGTTTTATAGAGGAAAAGGGGAAGGATAATGAAACTATGACAACCATGTATTTCATAGTATAAGTAGGAGCGGATTGAGACGCACAAGTAAATAAAATAGAAATTTTTTATTTCACAATTGCAGAATATGGTAATAAATGCAATAAGGTATGTAAAGGTATTTACAATAAAAATATAATGTACATAGTAATGAAAAACTTCGCTCTTGAATCTGAAAGGAAATTTCAAATTATTAGAAAGCACGGGTTCCAGAGGAACATTAGTCTTTTAAAAGAAAAAAACATCATGCACTAGGCATACGGCACTCATGTGACGACTATGACATTTCACCTGAGAGAGAAGAACAGTCGACTATGAAAAACACTAAGTGTCTTTGAATTCACTACGTATCACGTGAGGGTCAACATAGGCACCCGAGGAGTTAGAGTCCCAAGTAACTCACTGTTCTATGCAGAGTTAGGTGCAGGTTTCATAACACTACCTGCGGCTACCATGAAATGTTTGACTTCATGCACTTGTTTCGCGTAATGCTTGAAGAAAACACGCGAGGATTTCCATCCTGTGAAACTCTTGAGGCTTTCGAAATCCATACTCTGAAAGAAATTCAGAGACGATGCTACTTTTCTAGGATCATGACCTGCGGGTGTACTGTCAGGATCCGCTATGCGAATGAAGTAGGTGATCTTCGCTCTTAGTTGTTTCAGTGACAGGTCGCTGCCCGATGTTTCTCCTTTGAAGAGTTGGCCTCCACCAAAGTTTGAAGTTCTACGAAGATAGACCTTGAGGCTCTCTACTGGACATAGAGAGACATCTTCTTTCAGGGGGCAGATTCTCCAAGGGCCCCATCTTTTGGTGGGTAGTTCGTTTTTAGCGAGAAACGTCGGATCCGGGAAGAGGGTAAGGTCTCCTGAGTCTGTAAACAGAATGTGACCCTCGTCCCTTGATAATGCCACTATTTCGCTGACTCGGGCTCCTGAAGCAAGAGCAAAAAGAAATATAACCTTTTGAGTCAGATCCTTGAGAGGGCACGAATCGTTGTCCAAACTGGAGGCAAAATGGAGCACCTTGTCCAGAGACCAGGAGATAGGTTTTGGTGGGGGTGCTGGGCGTAGACGAGCGCATGCCTTCGGCAGTTTATTGAAGATGTCGCTGGACAGATCAATCTGGAAGGCGTACATTAGTGGTCTAGTCAAGGCCGATTTGCAAGTAGAAATCGTGTTGGCTGCTAAGCCCTGTCCATGAAGGTGAATGAAGAAGGACATACAAAAATCGATGGTGATTTCCGTAGGATTTTTTGCCTTGGCGAATGAGACCCATTTTCTCCAGGATGATTCGTATTGCCGTCGTGTGGATTCGGTCTTGTATTCCTCGAGGAAGTCTAGACTTTTCTTCGAGATCCCAAACCTTTTCTTCACGGCTAGGGAGAGAAAATCATGAGATGAAGGTCCCTAACTTTCGATGATGAAGCGAAGACAGTCGACTTCTGTACTTGCTGGGCGAGAACTGGGCCCGGGAGAGGGATCAGAGTGGGTTGTAGCTCCAGGACTAGGGGGTACCAGTTGCTCCGGGGCCACTTGGGAGCCACTAGGGCCGCTGTTCCTTTGAAGGTTCTCAGTTTGGAGAGGACTTTTAGCAGAAGGTTGGTGGGAGGGAACAGGTAGATCCTGGACCATCTGTTCCAATCCTGTGACATGGCGTCCACTGCTTCTGCCTTGGGGTCTTCGTACGGGGCCACATATCGAGGAAGTTGATTGTTGTCGCTCGTTGCGAAGAGATCAATCTGGAGTTCTGGGACTTGGTGAGAGATGAAGGAGAACGATCTTGCGTCTAGAGACCATTCCGACTCTATCGGGCTTGTTCGAGATAGAGCGTCCGCCGTCACGTTGAAGAATCCTTGTAGGTGAACTGCAGACAGGTGCCATTTCTTCTTCTCTGCCAGACGGAAGATTGTTAGAAGCACCTGATTTATCTGGGGCGATCTTGAGCCTTGTCGATTGAGACATCGGACTACCACCGAGTTGTCCAGGGTCAGACGAATATGGATCGAGGGAGGCGGGGAGAGTTTCTTCAGAGTTAGAAGAACCGCCATGGCCTCCAAGATGTTGATGTGAAATGTCTTGAATAGGGGAGACCATGTTCCTTGAGCCTGTTTTTGGTGGGAGTGACCTCCTCAATCCTCCAGCGAAGCGTCCGTGTGGATGTTGAGTAATGGAGGTGGGTGTTGAAGAGGGATGGACCTTTTCAGGGCCTTTGCTTCCGACCACGGCCTTAGGAGCAGCCGAAGTCTGTTTGGGAGCCGTCTCTTGAGGTCTCTTCGAGCGATGGATGCGGAACGTCTCCAGACTCCCGCGGCATCCTTTAGCTGTGCACGTAGCACTGGGTTTGTCACTGAGGCGAACTGTAGAGAGCCTAGAACTCGTTCCTGCTGACGTCTTGAGATCTGTTTGGATTTCAGCAGTCGCTTGACAGACCCTGCTATTTCCTTCCTTTTCTTCTGGGGGATGGAAAGGCGGTGTGACTGAAGGTTCCACTGGATTCCTAACCATTGGAACTTCTGAGCTGGAGAGAGGCGAGATTTCTTCGCGTTTATCTTGAATCCCAGGTGTTCTAGGAACTGGGTAACTTTGTTGCAGGATCTTAAACAATCCTCGGGCGATGGAGCCCAGACTAGCCAGTCGTCGAGGTAGTCCATCACCTGGACGTCTTGGAGGCGAAGCTGTTGAACGATGGCGTCCGCCAGCTTTGTGAAGATCCGAGGGGCCACATTGAGGCCGAAGGGCATGGCCCTGAAGGCGTAGCTTTTCCTTTTGGAGTCGAAATCCTAGGTAGGAGGAAGCGTGGTGGTTCATTGGAACGTGCCAGTAGGCATCCGCCAGGTCTATGGAGACCGTGTAGGAACCTTGAGGCAGAATGGTCCTTATCTGTTGAAGAGTCAGCATCTTGAACTTGTTGTTCGCTATGAACTTGTTGAGGGGGGATAAGTCTAGAATGACTCTGAGTTTGTCGGAGTCCTTCTTGGGGACGCAAAACAGTCTCCCTTGGAACCTGGTTGACTTTACCCTCCTTATTACCTTCTTGTTCAAGAGATCTAGGACATATTCTTCCAGAAGGGGGGTTGATTGTTGGAAAAATTGCTGGAAGGTTGGGGGTGGTTGAGTCCAACTCCAGCCTAGACCCTTCTTGACGATGCTGTGTGCCCAGGGATCGAAGGTCCAACGATCCTGGAATTGGCGGAGTCTTCCTCCCACCGGAGCACTTCATTGCTTCTGGTGTCCCGAGGGTTTACTGCCTCGGCCGCTAGCTCCCCTTCCTCCTCTGCCTCTGGAGGGACGGCGAGATGCGCCTCTGTCTGCACCTCTGTTTGAGCCTCTACCTTTGGGACGAAAGATAGTCGACTGTTGCTCGAAAGCAGGGGTGAAAACCGGCGACTGTGACAAGACCGGTTGGGTGACCAGCTGAAAGGTCTGCTGTGGCTGAGCTGCCACTTGGGGAGTAGCGGATCCCGGAAACTGCCGTCTCTGTTGACGTTGCTGGGGTTTCGGCTTGGAGGATTTCCTCTTAGGCTGAGGGCCGTCGTCCTGAGAGGATTTCCTTTTCTTCGACATGCCCCACTTGTGGAGAAGGTTCCTGTTCTCCGTGGTGGCCTTGTCGGTGATCTCTTTCACAAGGGAAGAGGGAAAGAGGTGCTTACCCCAGATGTTGGAGGAAATCAGCCTCCGGGGTTCGTGTCTCACTGTGGCACTGGAGAACACGAATTCACGACAGACTCTACGAGCCTTCATGAAGCTGTACAGGTCTTTTACTACAGTCGCCAAATGCGTTTTGGCGAGCACCATGTAGTGGTCGGGGACTCTAGTGTCACCGGCCATGACGTCGAGCTGTACCTGGAGGGACATGGATGCGGCGAGCCTTTCCTTCGTGTCATGTTCCCGACGAAGGAGATGGTCATTAAGTTTCGGGAGGTCTTCGTTAAACTGACGTCCAGCAACGTCAGGATCTAGTTTCCCTACCACGAATGTATGCTGGACATCTTTCCAGTGTCGAACATCGGAGGGAGTAATCAGGGAGAAGGGTCTGCACTTCTCCAGTGCAGGGCAAGGTTTCCCTTCTTCCACTGCCTTGTGTACCGCAGCGAAAGCCTTTTCCATGAAGGGGAGGATCGCATCGTCTGGTGCGACGTAGGTAGGGTGCTTCTTGCTCAGCGCCGGAAGCTTTGAGCAGGTAAAAACCCTACTTTTAACAGCATTAGCCAGCATAGCCTGGGCCTTCGGGAGATCGAACACAATCACCTCCTTCGGTTCGGTCTCTTCTTTAGAGGCAGGTTCGGATCGAAGTCGGACGTAACAGTCCGGATAAGCCTCAAAACTCGGGAAGAATACAACTTCTTCCAGGGCAACCGAGCCGACCTTCTCCCTGATGAAGATCCTGCCCGTTGTGATTAGCATGTGCTCGGCATACCTCCAGGGGTTGGCGTCCGAACATGCCGGGAGGTCCTTAACAGAAATCCTTTTCGGCTCCTTTGAACTTCCCATGGTCCTGATGTATTCGTGTGTCTCACGAAGTTTCTTGTCCATAAGAGCTTCGAGCATTCGGAACATCTCCTGGGCGCTGGATGGGATGGGGTCCGGGGTGGCGGAGGTAGACGGGAGTGATACATCTGTCGGTGTAGGAGTCGGGGTGGGGGTGGAAGGCGGAGCGACCTCCTGCTCCGACTCGGTGTATTCCACTTGGTCTTCCTCATAGTCCAGTTCTTCGGCCATGAGGTTCCTCTCCGTGTTCTCCGACACTTCCGACATACGTTCCGCGTTGTCGGTATCCAGGCGACACTCGTGCATGGACTGAGCCATGACTACATCGGGTTCCACCGTTATCTGGACGGTGGGGATCTGATCCTTGGGGACCACAGAGTCTGGGGATGCCTTCGGGAAAAGCAAGGCCCTCAAGTCTTCGGTGGCAAGGTATGGTCCAGTGGCGTTCTTCTGGAAGCCACGCACACACTTGCGTAGCTTCTCTCGAGAAGCGTCCCTAACCTCCGCTGAGGGAGGATTATTGAACGCCTCAACCAGGCGGTTCTTGCAGACTGTACAGTTCTGCGGGTCCCAAAACTTCAGATCGCCTTTCTTGTTGGCGCAAGGGGCGTGGGTCCTACACGCCGTGTGCCCGTAGAAGTGCGGGCGCTTCACTCCACAGAAGCCGTGGTCGCACTTCACGTACTCCTCCTGTAAGAGAAAGAGAACATGAGTATGGGGAAGTCATATTAATGACTTATATTCTAAAGTTAAATATTAAAAGGTTAATTTTTAACTTAATTTTAACTTAATTTTAAGTGATATAAACATTGTGATGTTTGAGAGTGGAGCGGGAAATGAAGTAGATAGACACATACTCCGTGTAACCCGCCCGGCTGGTTACCGTAACCTTATCCATAGGCAATTTGTTTGTGACCGAGGGCACGAGGCAGAATTCTTCATAGATTGCCAGGGAGGCAGGGGGAATTCTAGTAGGAATTGCCAAGGATATAAATATGGGACTGAGACCACTTAGACCATTGAATTGGGGATGTAGAAGATCCCATAGGGTAACGGTTTCCGGCAACCAGCCGTGCTAAGATACACACAGCATGCTGGAAATTTGTGATATGCAAGAAGACAGCACGGCTACTAATAGAACGGTAAGGCAATACCTATCTATTTATGTAGTCAAACCATCTGGTTGCAAAGTAGGGCTATCAGCATGAGTTGATAGCTAGGAGAAGGGGTGCAAGTCACTTTGGCGCCTCCGGAATGCTCCGGCAGACCGACGGCACGCCGGAGGCCGCTCCAGCAGAGTTTCTGGCATTAGGGAAGACAATTATAAAAGTCAGGAGTAATGCCAGGATGGCGGCCGCCGGCACAACGGCGGCACTCCGACGGGAGGCGGCGGCTCCGGCAGCCGAAGGTTACCGGCTTGGTGACAGGGACAAGGATGAGCCATAGCAGATCCGGACTGCCGGCAATGGATGCCGGCCCGATGGACGGACGACCGAAGCTAGGAGGTATGAGGGTAGGCCATCGGCTGTACGCCGACAGGAGGCGGCAGCCCTCCGGCACACGGAGGACTGACGGCCCGGGGGGCAAGGAATAAGTCACCAAGGGGGGAGGTCGGTATCACCAACAGTAGAGGCGGCAAGGGACCGGCACCAGGACAGTGAAAGAGACAGAAGGAGGGATGTAAGGGTACGGACACGAACCCCAAGGCATCCCACCTGAATGGGTGTACCCATGATAGAGGCTAGCCCTATCATCCAGTGGCAGGCGCCGCAGGCAGCCGGGAGCATGTGTAGCCCAAGGGAGGGCTAGGGAACACCCAAGAGGGGGGGAAAACCCCTGCGAACAAAACGCATCCAGTGGCTAACCCCATAGGACACTATGAAGGTTAAATGTACCAGAGCGGACTGCACACAGGGACTCAAGGTAGCCCTATCACTCCACCCTAAGGAGGAGTTGTAGGACAGGGGACAGCTGGGTATAGGCTAACCTAAGCATAGGCTAGGCCATACAAGAGATAGGTGGGGAGGGGAGAAGAAGAAGGGTCTTCTAAAGGGGAGGCTCTGTACCAAAGCGGCCACCAAGGAAGGGAGGACGCTCCCTAGCCTAAGGTAGGCAGCCTGACTGAGAACGGTGCATGGGTACCGTTTGAGCAAGACACAGGACTAACTCCCCCCAAGCCTAACCTAGAGCAGGGATGTTACACCCTGAACCAGGAAGGTTGGAAGACGTATTGCAATGCAGGGAAGGTCAGGTAACCTAGCCTCAGCAATAGAGGAAGGGCAGGCCGTTCCTCATTCTCGGACGCAACCCTAAGGAGGGATCATTCCCTTAGGGAAGACAGAGAAGCGATATGTACTCTGGTATGAGCTTGATCCCCTTACGTGGTAGGGGGAGCAAGGCTACGCAGAGGGAATGCCCTAAGGCAGGGGGTGAAGGGAGCATATAGGGGGCCTACAATTAGGTTAGGTTAGAGAGGTACACTGTCAAACCTATCCCCTATATGGTCCCTGAAGGCGAAAACACTTGCATCACAGTAAACAGTATCATAAAATAATGCCACTATCTTCATAACTAAACCTAGGATCACTGTAATATATCATGCATGAACACTGATGATAGGCACTCTGGCCTAGGGGCTAGACTAGCGAACTGGTATGGGGTCAGGCGATGACCAATAAAAGAGCGTCAAAACACGACATATAAAGTTCCTAGCTATGAAGACTAAATAACGGATTTTGAGCGAAGCGAAAAATCTATTTTTGGGTGAGATAGCCATGGCGTCCTGATGGAAGGTTCCTTTTTGGTAGCTTCCTTGGGTATATAACTACTAAGATATTCCCAGAGAATTTAACCACAGGTTATCACAGAATTCTAACTTCTGGAGCGAGTATCCTAAAGGTTTCCCCTTAAGACATCGTATATCAACAGGGGACGCATGTATTAACGCGCCACATAGCTATCTGCACCTCATACAGAGTTAACACTTCGATATGGAGGGACAGAGAATAGCTGGGGAGCTGTTCCACAGCTAATCCCTTCCGTGGCTACTTTTGGTACTCGAGACGTAAACAAACGGGCGCCACCGCTAGATGACGCCACGTCCGTCCTCATCCTGAAGTCAGTTGCTTGCCGATCACCATGATACAGCAGCGCAGGGTGGGACCTGACAAACTGAATGAAGTAGCAGGGAGGGTCCATCAGGACGCCATGGCTATCTTACCCAAAAATAGATTTTTCGCTTCGCTCAAAATCCGTTTTTTGTGCTCAAGCCATGGCGTCCTGATGGAAGAGTACCAGAGAATCAATGTATCGTGGTAGATTTTCCCCTTGTGGTGGAAGTGCCTAGGGCTTTGACAGGATAAGCATAGTAACCTCAATAAGAGAACCGATGGGAAGAAACTTCCTGCCCCCCCTGGCAGCGAAGTCCCAACGGACCATGCCGAAGATCAAAGTGGTCATCGAAGGGCTACTCACCTTGCTGGGAGAACATGAAGAACTCGGAGACAAGACTGAATGATTGGCATTCATATAGGAACATTCACAAAGGCAGACAAGTGGTGGTTAGGCACTGTATGTGAATAGAGTCGTCTGGTCTCTAAGGTATGATGTAAGTAAGTATTCGAGTAGGAATATTACATTGCAGAAGTGAGTATATGATAAGGGTTGAACCCTTAGTCATCTTCATCGACATAAGAGGAAGGGGATAATAAAACTATGACAGTCATGTATTTCATAGTATAAGTAGGAGCGGATTGAGACGCACAAGTAATAAAATAGAAATTTTATTTCACCATTGCAGAACATGTTAAGGAAATGCAATAAAATTGTAAAGGTTATTTACAATAAATTATAATGTACATAGTCATGAAAGACTTGCTCTTGAATCTGAAATGGAATTTCAAACTATTAGTAGGCACTCGTTCCAAAGGAACGTCAGTCTATTAAAATAAAACACATCATGCTCTAGGCATGCGGCACTCATGTGACGACTATGACATTTCACCTGGGAGAAGAACAGTCTATGAAAAAGCACTAAGTGTTTTTTAAAAGCACTACGTATCACGCGAGGGTCAACATAGGCACCCGAGGAGTTAGAGTCCCAAGTAACTCACTGTTCTATGCAGAGTTAGGTGCAGGTTTCATAACACTACCTGCGGCTACCACAATTGTTTGACTTCGTGCACTTGTTTCGCATAATATTTGAAGAAAACACGTGAGGATTTCCAGCCTGAGAAACTCTTAAGACTTTCGAAATCCATACTCTGAAAGAAATTCAGAGACGATGCAACTTTTCTAGGATCGTGACCGGCGGGTGAACTGTCAGGATCCGCTCTGCGAATGAAGTAGGTGATTTTCGCTCTTAGTTGTTACAGTGACAGGTCGCTGTCCGAAGTTTCTCCTTTTAAGAGTTGGCCTCCACCAAAGTCCGAAGTTCTATGAAGATAGACCTTGAGGCTCTCTACTGGACATAGAGAGGCATCTTTTTTCAGGGGGCATATTCTCCAAGGGCCCCATCTTTTGGTGGGTAATTCGTTTTTGGCGAGAAACGTCAGATCCGGGAAGAGGGTAAGGTCACCTGAATCTGTAAACAGGATGTGGCCCTCGTCCCTTGATAATGCCACTATTTCGCTGACTCGGGCTCCTGAAGCAAGAGCAAAGAGAAAGATAACTTTCTGAGTCAGATCCTTGAGAGGACATGAATCATTGTCCAAGTTGGAGGCATACATTAGTGGTCTAGTCAAGGCCGATTTGCAAGGAGAAATCGTGTTGGCTGCCAAGCCCTGTCCGTGAAGGTGAATAAAGAAGGACATGCAAAAATCAATGGTGATTTCCGTAGGATTTTTGCCTTGACGAATGAGACCCATTTTCTCCAGGATGATTCGTATTGCCGTCGTGTGGATTCGGTTTTGTATTCCTCGGGGAAGTCTAGACTTTTCTTCAAAATCCCAAACCTTTTCTTCGCGGCTAGGGAGAGAAAATCATGAGATGAAGGTCCTTGATTTTCGATGATGAAGCGAAGACAGTCGACTTCTGTACTTGCTGGGAGAGTACTGGGCCCGGGAGAGGGATCAGCGTGGGCTGCAGCTCTAGGACCAGGGGGTACCAATTGCTCCGGGGCCACTTGGGAGCCACTAGGGCCGCTGTCCCTTTGAAGGTTCTCAGCTTGGAGAGGACTTTCAGCAGAAGGTTGGTGGGAGGGAACAGGTAGATCTTGGACCATCTGTTCCAGTCCAGTGACATGGCGACCACTGCCTCTGCCTTGGGGTCCTCGGACGGGGCTACATATCGAGGAAGTTGATTATTGTCGCTCGTTGCGAAGAGATCGGTCTGAAGTTCTGGGACTTGGTGAGAGATGAAGGAGAATGATCTTGCGTCTAGAGACCATTCCGACTCTATCGGGCTTGTCCGGGATAGAGCGTCCGCCGTCACGTTGCGGGATCCTTGTAGGTGAACTGCAGACAGGTGCCATTTCTTCTTCTCTGCCAGACGGAAGATTGTCAGAAGCACCTGATTATCTGGGGCGATCTTGAGCCTTGGCGATTGAGACATCAAACTACCACCAAGTTGTCTAGGGATAGACGACTATGGATCGAGGGAGGCGGGGAGAGTTTCTTCAGTGTTAGAAGGACCGCCGTGGCCTCCAAGATGTTGATGTGAAACGTCTTGAATAGGGGAGACCATGTGCCTTGAGCCTATTTTTGGTGGGAGTGACCTCCCCAACTCTCCAGCGAAGCATCCGTGTGGATGTTGAGTGATGGAGGTGGGTGTTAAAGAGGAATGGACCTTTTCAGGGCCTTTGCTTCCGACTACGGCTTGAGGGGCAGCCGAAGTCTGTTTGGGAGCCGTCTCTTGAGGTCTCTTCGAGCGATGGATGCGGAACGTCTCCAGACTCCCGCGGCATCCTTTAGCTGTGCACGTAGCACTGGGTTTGTCACTGAGGCGAACTGTAGAGAGCCTAGAACTCGTTCCTGCTGACGTCTTGAGATCCATTTGGATTTCAGCAGTCGCTTGACAGACCCTGCTATTTCCTTCCTTTTCTTCTGGGGGATGGAAAGGCGGTGTGACTGAAGGTTCCACTGGGTTCTTAGACATTGGAACCTTTGAGCTGGAGAGAGGCGAGATTTCTTCACGTTTATCTTGAATCCCAGGTGTTCTAGGAACTGGGTGACTTTGTTGCAGGATTTTAAACAATCCTCGGGCGATGGAGCCCAAGCTAGCCAGTCGTCGAGGTAGGCCATCACCTGGACGTCTCGGAGGCGCAGCTGTTAAACAATGGCATCTGCCAGCTTTGTGAAGATCCGAGGGGCCACTTTGAGGCCGAAGGGCATGGCCCTGAAGGCGTAGCTTTTCCTTTTGGAGTCGAAATCCTAGGTAGGAGGAAGCGTGGTGGTTCATTGGAATGTACCAATAGGCATCCGCCAGGTCTATGGAGACCGTGTAGGAACCCTGAGGCAGAGGGGTCCTTATCTGATGAAGAGTCAGCATCTTGAACTTGTTGTTTGCTATGAACTTGTTGAGGGGGGATAAGTCTAGAATGACTCTGAGCTTGTCTGAGTCCTTCTTTGGGGACGTAAAACAGTCTCCCTTGGAACCTGGTTGACTTTACCCTCCTAATCACCTTCTTGTTCAAGAGATCCAGGACATATTCTTCCAGAAGGGGGGGGGGGAGATTGTTGGAAGAATTGCTGGAAGGTTGGGGGTGGTTGAGTCCAACTCCAGCCTAGACCCTTGTCAACGATGCTGTGTGCCCAGGGATCGAAGGTCCGACGATCCTGGAATTGGCGGAGTCTTCCTCCCACCGGAAGCACTTCATTGCTTCTGGTGTCCCGAGGGTGTACCTCGGCCGCTAGCTCCCCTTCCTCCTCTGCCTCTGGAGGGACGGCGAGATGCGTCTCTTGCCTGCACCTCTGCTTGAGCCTCAACCTTTGGGACGAAAGGTAGTCGTCTGTTGCTCGAAAGCAGGGGTGAAAACCGGTGATTGGGGCAAGACCGGTTGGGTGACCAGCTGAAAGGTCTGTTGTGGCTGAGCAGCCATTTGGGGAGTAGCGGGTCCCGGAAACTGCCGTCTCTGTTGACGATGTTGGGGTTTCGGCTTGGAGGATCTCCTCTTAGGTTGAGGGCCGTCGTCCTGAGAGGATTTCCTTTTCTTCGACATGCCCCACTTGTGAAGAAGGTTCCTGTTCTCCGTGGCGGCCTTGTCGATAATCTCTTTCACTAGACCAGAGGGAAAGAGGTGCTTACCCCAGATGTTGGAGGAAATCAGCCTCCGGGGTTCGTGTCTCACTGTGTCACTTGAAAACACGAATTCACGACAGGCTCTCCGAGCCTTCATGAAGCTGTGTAAGTCCTTGACTACAGTCGCCAGATGCGTCTTGGCGAGCACCATGTAGTGGTCGGGGACTCTAGTGTCACCGGCCATGACGTTAAGCTGGACCTGGAGGGACATGGATGCGGCAAGTCTTTCTTTCGTATCTTGTTCCCGACGAAGGAGGTGGTTATTAAGTTTCGGGAGGTCTCCGTTAAACTGACGTCCAGCAACGTCAGGATCTAGTTTTCCCACCACGAAGGTATGTTGGACCTCCTTCCAATGTCGAGCATCGGGGGGAGTGACCAGGGAGAAGGGTCTGCACTCCTCCAGTGCAGGGAAAGGTTTCCCTTCTTCCACTGCCCTGTGTACCGCTGCGAAGGCCTTTTCCACGAAGGGGAGGATCGCATCATCAGGTGCGACGTAGGTAGGGTGCTTCTTGCTCAATGCCGGAAGCCTTGAGCAGGTAAAACCCCTACTTATAAGGGTGTTGGCCATCATAGCCTGGGCCTTCGGAAGATCGAACACTATCACCTCCTTAGGTTCGGTCTCTTCTTTAGAGGCAGGTTTGGATCGAAGCCGGACGTAACAGTCCGGGTAGGCCTCAAAACTTGGGAAGAATTCCACTTCTTCCAGGACAACCGAGCCGACCTTCTCACTGAAGAAGATCCTGCCCGTTGCGATCGGCATATGCTCGGCATACCTCCAGGGGTTGGCGTGCGAGCATGCAGGGAGGTCCTTAACCGAATTCCTTTTCGGCTCCTTGGAACTTCCCATGGTCCTGATGTATTCGTGTGTCTCACGGAGTTTCTTGTCCATGTTGGCTTCGAGCGTCCGAAACATCTCCTGGGCGTTGGTTGGGATGAGGTCCGGGGTGGCGGAGGTAGACGGGAGTGATACTTCCGTCGGTGTAGGAGTTGGGGTGGTGGTGGAAGGCGGAGCGACCTCTTGCTCCGACCCAGCGTAATCCACTTGGTCCTACTCATAGTCCAATTCTTCGGCCATGAGGTTCCTCTCCGTTGTCTCCGACACTTCCGACATACATTCCATGTTGTCGGTATCCAGGCGACACTCGTGCATGGACTGAGCCATGACAACATCGGGTTCCACCGTGATCTGGACGGTGGGGATCTGATCCTTGGGGACCACAGAGTCTGGGGATGCCTTTGGGAACAGTAAGGCCCTCAAGTCTTCGGTAGCAAGGTACGGTCCAGTGGCGTTCTTCTGGAAGCCACGTACCCATTTGCATAGCTTCTCTCGAGAAGCGTCCCTAACCTCCGCTGAGGGAGGGTTATTGAACGCCTCAACCAGGCGTTCCTGGTAGACCGTACAGTTCAGTGGGTCCCAGATTTCAGATCACCTTTTTTGTTTGCACAAGGGGCGTGAGTCCTACACGCCGTGTGCCCATAAAAGTGCGGGCGCTTCACTCCACAGAAGCCATGGTCGTACTTCACGTACTCCTCCTGTAAGAGAAAGAGGACATGAGTACGGGGGAGTCATAAGGATGACTTCTATTTTAAGGTTAAGTATTAAGTGATTAATCTTTAACCTAATATTCAGTGGTAGAAATACTGTGACGTTCAGAGAGTGGGCGGAAAAGAAGGAGATAGACACATCCTCCGTGTAACCCGCCCGGCCGGTTACCGTAACCTTATCCGTAGGCAATTTGTTGTGACCGAGGACACAGGGCAGAATTCCACATAGCATGCCGTGTAGGCAGTGGGAATTTCTAGAGGGATTGCCAAGGATATAGAACTGGGACTGAGGCCACTCAGACCCAAGGATATGGAACGTAGAAGATTCCATAGGGTAACGGTTTCCGGCAACCGGCCGTGCTAAGATACACGCAACATGCTGGAAATCTGTGATATGCAAGAAGACAGCATGGTTACTAATGGAACGGTAAGGCAATACCTATCCATTATGTAATCAAACCATCTGGTTGCGATGTAGGGTTATCAACATCAGATGATAGCTAGTAGAAGGGGGTGCAAGTCGCCTTGACGCCTCCGGAAGGCTCCGGCAGACCTCCGGCACGCCGGAGGCCGCTCCAGCAGAGTTTCTGGCATTAAGGAAGACAATATAGAAGTCAAGAGTAATACCAGGGTGGCGGCCGCCGGCACAGCGGCGGCACGCCGGTGGGGAGCGGCGGCTCCGGCAGCCGGAGGTTGCCGGATTGGTGACAGGAACAAGGATGGTAATAGCAGAACCGGACTTCCGGCAGCGGATGCCGGCACTCCGGGGGCCGGCCGGCGGGCGGACGGCCAAGCTATGAGGGAGGGGAAGAGCCATAGGCTGGAAGCCGGCAGTCCCCCGGCACACGGAGGACTGGCGGCCATGGGGGTATGGGGAGAGTCACCAAGGTAGGAGGTGGGTATCGCCGACAGTGGAGGCGGCAAGGGACCGGCACCCGGATAGTGAAAGAGACAGAGGGAGGGATGTAAGAAGTCCAGCCATGGACTCCCAGACATCCCCCCCTGAGAGGGTGTACCCATGATAGAGGCTGGCTCTATCACCCAGAAGCAGGGGCCGCAGAGGACCGGGAGCTAGGGTAGCCCAAGGGAGGGCTAGGGGACACCCAAAGAGGGGGAGACCCCAGTATACAGAACACATCCAGTGGCTAACCCCATAGGACACTATGAAGGGTATATGTACCAGAGCGGACTGCACACAGGAGCTCAAGGTAGCCCTATCACTCCACCCTAAGGAGGAGTTGTAGGACAGGGGACAGATGGGTATAGACAAACCTAAGTATAGGCTAGGCTATACAAGCGATAGGTGGGGAGGGGAGAAGAGAAGAGTCTTCCATGAAAGGGGTTCTGTACCAGGGCGGCCACTAAGGAAGGGAGGACACTCCCTAACCTAAGGCAAGGCAGCCTGACTGAAACGGTGCATGGGTACAGTTTCAGCAAGGAACAGAATTACCCTTCCAAAACCTAACCTAGAGCAGGGCTGAACGCCCTGAACTAGGAAGGATAGAAGACATATCGCTATCGCAGGACAGTCGTAGACTTAGTCCTAGCCATAGAGGAAGGGCTAGCCGTTCCTCACTCTCAGGCGCAACCCTAAGGGGGGTTCATTCCCTTAGGGAGGACTGAGAGGCGATAATATACTCTGGTAGGAGCTTGATCCCTTTACATGGTAAGGGAAGCAAGGCTACGCAGAGGGAATGCCAAGGGCAGAGGGATGAAGGAAGCATATAGGGGTCCTACCTGTAGGTTAGGTTAGGAAGGTACACTAACTAACCTATCCCCTATATGGTCCCTGAAGGCGAAAACACTTGCATCACAGTCAATAGTATTGTAAAATAATGCCACTATCTTCATAAGTTAGCCTAGGATCACTAATAAAATCATGCATGAACACTGATATATAGGCACTCTGGCCTGGGGGCTATAGTAGCCAACTGGTATGAGGTCAATCGATGACCGATAAAGCGTCAAAACACGATATAAAAGTTCCTAGCTATGAAGACTAAATAAACTAATGTTATCAATTAGTAAAAGAGGCCGGAAGCGTTGTTGTGGCTAACTAAATAAGGCATGCAGAACAACAACGACGCCATAAAATGGCGGGTCCGGTAGAGGCACAGCTCTGCCACAAAACAACAATATCTCGGAAAGTAATATTTACTTTACGGTCAGAGCTTAACTAAACAATACTGGAACCTTGTACTCAACTTTCCAGAAGAAGGCGAGGCCGAAGGTAGCGACATAATAAAGATGCAAAGCGATAAGTATAGCACAGGGAAAATCCGTTTAAGTAGGGCAAGCTACTGTACAAAGGATGAGGACGGACGTGGCGTCATCTAGCGGTGGCGCCCGTTTGTTTACGTCTCGAGTACCAAAAGTAGCCACGGAAGGGATTAGCTGTGGAACAGCTCCCCAGCTATTCTCTGTCCCTCCATATCGAAGTGTTAACTCTGTATGAGGTGCAGATAGCTATGTGGCGCGTTAATACATGCGTCCCCTGTTGATATACGATGTCTTAAGGGGAAACCTTTAGGATACTCGCTCCAGAAGTTAGAATTCTGTGATAACCTGTGGTTAAATTCTCTGGGAATATCTTAGTAGTTATATACCCAAGGAAGCTACCAAAAAGGAACCTTCCATCAGGATGCCATGGCTTGAGCCCAAAAAACTAATAGTATCGATTAGTTAATGAGGCCGGAAAAGCTGTTGAGGCTAGCTAAATAAGGCATGCAAAAACAACAGCGACGCCATAAAATGGCGGGTCCGGTAGCAGCAAAGCTCTGCCAAAAAACATAAAATATCTCGAAAAGTAAAAGTTACTTTACGGTCAGAGCTTATTTAAACAATACTGGAACCTTGTACTCAACTTTCCAGAAGAAGGCGAGGCCGAGGGTAGAGACATGGCTAAGATGCAAGTCGATAAGATAAGCACAGGGAAAATCCGTCTAGTAAGGCAAGCTACTAAGCGAAGGATGAGGATGGACGTGACGTCATTTAGCAATGGCGCCCGTTTGTTTACGTCTCGAGTACCAAAAGTAGCCACGGACGAGATTAGCTCTGGAACGGCTCCCCAGCTATTCTCCGCCCCTACACATCGAAGTGTTAACTCTATGTGGGGTTCAGATAGCTATGTGGCGCGTTAATACATGCGTCCCCTGTTGTTATACGATGTCTTAAAGGGAAACCTTTAGGATACTCGCTCCAGAAGTTAGAATTCTGTGATAACCTGTGGTTAAATTCTCTGGGAATATCTAGTAGTTTATATACCCAAGAAAGCTACCAAAAAGGAACCTTCCATCAGGACGCCATGGCTTGAGCCCAAAAAAGCTTTTATATATACCGTACTAAAAAAAAATAATGCTTTAATACACCACCGTTAACACTACCATTAAAATTATCGAAAGGTTAGAGAAAGATAAAGATTGCCGAAAACGTAACCACAAAATGTTTACATTTTGTCAGCTGGACTCGCATAGTTAAAGTTGATTTTTTTATTGATGTGGAATTTTATCCTTAAAACTCTGGATAGGTTTTGTTATTTGACCACCTTAATTAGGTATTGATGGGTCGACCTCGACCCGAAGTCACAAAAAAATTCATAGAAAATTCATTTACAAAGTAATTCACAACCTTTTACTATTGAAAAAAATTTCAAAGAATATTCTATTCATCCAAAAAAAAAGTAAATGACAGTAAAGTCCAAAAAAATATTTATTACAAATAAATTAAAACAATAAGTATACAAAAAAATTACTTTGCAAACAAATTCACCTAAAATCCAAATATGGAAATAAACTAAAACTATTTTAAGCACTTATTCTACGATAATTAAACACCATTTGCTGATATCCAGAGGGGGGAGGAGCCACAAGGGAATGTTTCCTGAAAGGAGAAAAATAGTGTAATTTTTTTTTTTTTTTTGGCTAAAAAATCTATCCTCTTTTCAACATTATTGGGGGTAGATAAATGACATAGTTAGTGGCTGAAATTTTTACAGGATATTGTATTATTATTGTACAACAAAAATGTTTAAAAGAATCTGCACTTGGATATTATTTAGGTTTATGCAAATGAGAATTTTTTTTTCTTCGGATTTCTATTTTGAGTATTTTCATAAATAAAATCCTTATATCCATTTCTGAGCATGGTTATTATGCATGAAAATATCAGTAATTTTATTAAAAAGAAGAATACATAGAGCTATGCCAGCTTGTGTAGGATATGCTCACAAAATGGCTGCCAACCACACCGCCTTGGAAGGTCAAATCTGCTACCTGAAATGGAGAAAGATATGTCAATATCAGCGAGTCATTTATTTATATAATTGTTCGAGGATTTCCATAAAAATATTACGGTAGCTAAAATGAAGTTTATAGATTATTTGGCAATTAAAGAAAATTAAATAATTATCATAATAAAGGTACAAACTTACAAAAACAGGAGAAATTATAAGCTATTTTATGAAAACATAAGGTGTAGAAGACATTCACAAACACTTTACAACAATCCTTTTTTATACACTCCTAAACACTACTGCACATTCGATAATTATATAAAAATTTGAAACTACACAACTTACCTTAATTAGGTATTGATGGGTCAAGCTCGACCCAAGGGTATCTCAGAAATAGCACAAGGGAAAGAGCTGGGATGAAATGCATCCTCACCCGACTGCTGCGCACACTGAACCGAGGTCTCGCAGGTCGATATCACTCACAACCAATATGGATGAGAAATTATGGCAAAAAAACGTGTTTTTTTTTCTTAACCTCGGGTCGTATACTGAAGTTTATGCTAATCCTTGCCGATAAACGAACCCAGCCTGCGTGTGAAAACCTTGAACACCCGAAGGGAAAAATAAAGCTTTTATATATACTGTACTAAACAAAAATAATGCTTTAATATACCACCATTCACACTACCATTAAAATTATCGAAAGGTTAGAGAAAGATAAAGATTGTCGAAAACGTAACCACAAAATGTTTACATTTTGTCAGTTGGACTCGCATAGTTAAAGTTGATTTCATTGTTGATGTGGAATTTTATCCTTAAATAGGGTATTTATTATGAAATTATGTTAATGAGATGTAAAGTAAATATCTTTTTGTAACATTTATTATCAAGCACCATATTTAGGGCAACCAATATATTTAAAAAGACAATAGATTTGATGCATTTTGTAGTGCTTGACTGGCAATCTTTGAACAGCTTCGCAGATACAGAAAATTTATTTTTGAAAAATAGCGACCGCATAAATGGGGAATCGTATTCGAACACGCATAATTCGGGACCGTACTATATATATATATATATATATATATATATATATATATATATATATATATATATATATATATATATATATAGAGAGAGAGAGAGAGAGAGAGAGAGGAGAGAGAGAGAGAGAGAGAGAGAGAGAGAGAGAGAGAGAGAGAGAGAGACCCAAAAGATTGAATCAGAATAAAGAAATATAAATATTAAAGTAATTAGCATTTTTTTCTAACTACACTACCCATATTCTTTTAATTGGAGTGCTCTCAGGTTAGCTGGAACTCTGCTGGCAAAGTTTACAATGAGATGTGGTAGTTACAAATGGGTGGCGGGGAAGTTCTGCCCTCTGCCAGCACACTAAGTAGCCACTTTGACCTTAAAACAATGACTTGTGAGGTGGTTGAGGAAGGGGAAGTATAACTGCAAATTACTTTCAGATTTTGTGCTTTGTTCCTAAATGGATACAAATCCCGTCCTTTAATAGAAAACTTATTTTTAGGTGGGAGTAAGTCCCTACAAGCCACAAGCTAGTGGACTTTCATGGGAATATCAAGCAATTTGGTCCTGTGTAAGAGTGAAAGTTATGACTCCTCACTTCTGTCTACCTCCGAACGACTTAGGTATGTAGATATGGCAGATATTAAGCTAGTCACTACCAGGGACTACTAGACAGTCAAGGAAAAACCTATATCTGTGAGAACATAAAGTAAAAATATTTGGTCTTTATGAGAAATAGGTTGCATACATTTGACCATCTTTCCCTTGTCTGGAAGGATGGAGAGATAGTTCTAAACAATACCTATTTGTTAACAAAAGTTACCGAGTCATGTGGCTTACCTCCATCTAGCGTCTGATCCAGCAAGTAGCAGTGACTGCTTCACCCCAAGGAAGGGGAAGAAAACAGAGATAGAAGGGCCAGGCCCTCTTCCCTCTCATTCTAGACTTACGTTGCTACTGCTATCTTGGATGAAATATCTCTTCTCCAGTGAGGGAGCTAGATTTGCTACATAATTTGTTAACTAACTACCCTAAGCTAAAGATGCAGGTATCCAGCGACCCATGGATATACTCTTGTAGGTAAAGGGGCCCAGGAGATTGTCTGTTGATACCAGACTCTTGGTTTCACAAACTATGCCCCTGACAGGTTCTTCCTGAAAACTGGGAAACTCCAGTATATTTGATTTCCTGCACTCAAATCCTAGATGGTCCTTTCATCTCCTCACTTGCAGGAGCAGTACGTTTAATTGTCACAGAAAGCTAGAAAAGAGCAGTTCAAGGATCTCTCTTATTCTTTGTTACTGTGGGAATAGTCATAGTGTCCTTTCTAAACAGAAGGCAAGTTATCCTGGCTTTAGCTAGCTATCTCTTGAAGGGAAGAGAGCAAGGAGGACTTGATATTGTGAGTGACTAGATTCTAGGTTTTGAACATGTGAGCCTGAACTAAGATGATGAAATTCTTCTAAGTGATCAGAGCTATAGTGTAAAATCAATAACAAAGGTAATTTGAGCAAAGGCCCGTTGGGCGAGTTGAGACACAGTCTGAGACTCTCTCTACTATGTTTGAAACATAAAGGAACATACAGGCCAGTTTGTGGTGTTATCAGCACAGAAGTAACTGAAACTGGGGTGCGTTGCCTTGTGAGGTTGGGGAACATTGGGTCTGGCCAGGAATTGATTACTGTAGTGTATTGTATTTCAATAGAGTTTATTGAAGGCACTGGAAATATACTGTATACCATTTTATTAAGGAATAGTTAGACTTGGCTGGGCAGTATTTGGTTGTGCCATACAGAATTTAGATACTGTGAAATTATTTAGGCATATGACTGGTATACTAAGGAAAATTGTGACATAGTTTCTTGTACATTAGGCTAGACTGTATACTGAATTTTTTTTTGCAAAAGTGGGCTATTGGCATACACGCTGATTGTGTATGCAACCTTAATTATGTTTCGCCAATTATAGGATTGTAGTTTTTCTCCTATACTTTTGTAATAAATATTTACTTTGTTTAGTTGACAAATATGAAAGTAATTTGTATTTTTCCTAATGATACAAACCTGTAGCTATTTATTAGGGATTATCTTTCGGCAAAGCTGGAAGACTAGCCATTAAGGCTTTTAAGCGAGGTGGCAATTATGCAAACCACTAGTTAGCAGGGGTAGTGAAGGGTAGTGGGGGTTCAACTACCCCTCTCACTCACACACCAGTGAAAACGAGTCACTTTTTTATTGCAGGCAGGTTTCATGGGGGACAGGTGATGGCGGGACAATTTGTATACATGGCTACAAGTTTATATCGTTACGAAAAATATAAAATACTTTCAAATTTGTCATTTACTCCGATATTCTACAAACATTACGCTATTTATTATGGATGACTCGCCCATTACGAGAGTAGACCACTGGGTTGGCCATTGACCTGAGGTTTTCACGCACAGGATTGGCATGTAACTAAACTGAGAAAACCCTGACACCTCGCTAAAAACTTCATGCAATACACAGACAGCGGCCTGAGCAAACTGTTTAGATAAGAATGTTACGAATTGAATAGGAATGTTGATATCAAATATGTTATTTTGATTATAAAATAAATTTTTGAATATACTTACCCGGTGATTATATAGCTGCAACTCTGTTGCTCGACAGACAACTCTACGGAAAAACTCGCCAGCGATCGCTACACAGGTTGCGGGTGTGCCCAACAGCGCCATCTGTCGACCAGATACCCAGCTCTCAATGTAAACAAAGACTCAATTTTCTCCTCGTCCCACTGCGTCTCTATTGGGGAGGAAGGGAGGGTCATTTAATTTATAATCACCGGGTAAGTATATTCAAAAATTTATTTTATAATCAAAATAAAATTTTTCAATATTTAACTTAGCCGGTGATTATATAGCTGATTCACACCCAGGATGGTGGGTAGAGACCAGTAATATATGTTTACACTTTTATGAGCTAAGAGTTTTTTATTTCATTTTAGAAGTTATCAAAATAACAAAAACAAAATAAATAGGTACCTGGTAAGGAAGTCGACTTGAACAATTACTCTGCCTTTTAAGTACGTCTTCCTTACGGAGCCTCGCGATCCTCTTAGGATGCTGATCAACCCCTAGGATCTGAAGTATCAAGGGTTGCAACCCATACAACAGGACCTCATCAAACCCCTAATCTAGGCGCTCTCAAGAAATGACTTTGACCACCCGCCAAATCAACCAGGATGCGAAAGGCTTCTTAGCATTCCGGACAACCCATAAAAAAACAACATTTCAAGAGACAGATTAAAAGGATAAGGAATTAGGGAATTGTAGTGGTTGAGCCCTCACCCACTACTGCACTCGCTGCTACGAATGGTCCCAGTGTGTAGCAGTTCTTGTAAAGAGACTGGACATCTTTCAAGTAAAATGACGCGAACACTGACTTGCTTCTCCAATAGGTTGCGTCCATTATACTTTGCAGAGATATATTTTGCTTAAAGGCCACGGAAGTTGTTACAGCTCTAACTTCGTGCGTCTTCACCTTAAGCAAAGTTCGGTCTTCCTCACTCAGATGTGAATGAGCTTCTCGTATTAACAATCTGATAAAGTCTGACCAAGCATTCTTTGACATAGGCAAGGATGGTTTCTTAACTGAACACCATAAAGCTTCAGATTGGCCTTGTAAAGGTTTAGTACGCTTTAAATAGAACTTAAGAGCTCTAACAGGGCATAAGACTCTTTCTAGTTCATTGCCTACGATCTCCGATAAGCTGGGGATATCGAAAGATTTAGGCCAAGGCCGAGAAGGCAGCTCATTTTTGGCTAGAAAACCAAGTTGTAGCGAACAAGTGGCTTTTTCTGACGAAAATCCGATGTTCTTGCTGAAGGCATGAATCTCACTGACTCTTTTAGCCGAGGCTAAGCATACCAGGAAAAGAGTCTTAAGAGTGAGATCTTTCAGGGAGGCTGATTGTAACGGCTCCAACCTGTCTGACATGAAGAATCTTAGTACCACGTCTAAATTCCATCCAGGGGTAGCCAAACGACGCTCCTTGGTGGTCTCAAAAGACTTAAGGAGGTCTTGCAGATCTTTATGTTTGGAAAGATCTAAGCCTCTATGCCGGAAGACCGATGCTAACATGCTTCTGTAGCCCTTGATAGTGGGAGCTGAAAGGGATCGTCCTTTTCTCAGGTATAAGAGAAAAACAGCTATTTGAGCTACAGAGGTACTGGTCGAGGATACAGAAACTGACTTGCACCAGTCTCAGAAGACTTCCCACTTCGATTGGTAGACTCTAATGGAAGACGCTCTCCTTGCTCTAGCAATCGCACTGGCTGCTTCCTTCGAAAAGCCTCTAGCTCTCGAGAGTCTTTCGATAATCTGAAGGCAGTCAGACGAAGAGCATGGAGGCTTTGGAGTACCTTCTTTACGTGTGGCTGACGTAGAAGGTCTACCCTTAGAGGAAGACTACTGGGAACGTCTACTAACCATCGAAGTATCTCGGTGAACCATTCTCTCGCGGGCCAGAGGGAAGCAACTAACGTCAACCTTGTCCCTTCGTGAGAGGCGAACTTCTGCAGTACCTTGTTGACAATCTTGAACGGTGGGGATGCGTAGAGATCCAGATGTGACCAATCTAGGAGGAAAGCATCTATATGTATTGCTGCTGGGTCCGGGACTGGAGAGCAATAGATTAGAAGCCTCTTGGTCAGCGAGGTTGCAAAGAGATCTATGGATGGTTTTACCCCAAGTGGCCCAAAGTCTCTTGCACACATCCTTGTGGAGGGTCCATTCGGTTGGAATTACTTGCCCTTTCCGACTGAGACAATCTGCTATGACGTTCAAGTCGCCTTGGATGAACCTCGTTACTAGGGAGATGTCTTGACCTTTTGACCAGATGAGCAGGTCCCTTGCGATCTCGTACAACGTCAGTGAGTGGGTACCTCCTTGTTTGGAGATGTACGCCAAGGCCGTGGTGATGTCCGAGTTAACTTCCACCACTTTGCCTCGAAGGAGAGACTTGAAGCTTTTCAAGGCCAGATGTACTGCCAACAGCTCCTTGCAGTTGATATGCATGCTCCTCTGACTCGAGTTCCACAGTCCTGAGCATTCCCGACCGTCTAGTGTCGCGCCCCAGCCCACGTCCGATGCGTCCGAGAAGAGAACGTGGTTGGGAGTCTGAACAGCCAGGGGAAGACCCTCTCTTAGGTTGATATTGTCCTTCCACCAAGTCAGACAAGACTTTATCTTTTCGGAAACCGGGATCGAGACCGCTTCTAGCGTCTTGTCCTTTTTCCAGTGAAAAGCTAGATGGTATTGAAGAGGACGGAGGTGTAGTCTTCCTAGTGACACAAATTGTTCCACGGATGACAGCGTCCCTACCAGACTCATCCACAGCCTGACTGAGCAGCGTTCCTTCTTCAGCATCTTCTGGATGGATAGCAGGGCTTGATCTATTCTGGGGGCTGATCGTCTTGTTGTTCAGCAACGTCCTCATCAGAGGGTTCCTCATCCGAAAACTGATGAGGAAACGGCAACGGAGTGGGCAACGTCTGGCTCGCTGAGTCCGGTCGCACTGGTGCATGCGTGACGGAGCCGGACGCAACATCATGGAACTGCTGCACAGTCTGTGAACTGTCAACAACCATGGGTGCGCGAGGAAGCACAGCGTCAACCCGAGACTGTCTAGACCGTCTGGGTTGTGCAGTCAACACCCTACCGGGTTGCTGAGGTTGACGCACTGCGTCAAAACAAGTCACCTCTGCTGGTTGTTGAACGTCCTGAACGTCAACAACCACCTCCGAGCGTCGCTTAACGTCAACGTGCGGCTGGCAACCCACACTGGGTCGCATCGGTGGAGGAACCACCTCAACTGGCAGACGCGAGTAGGTTACCTCAGCGTCAACAGGGCGCACAACCGACCGGTTGGAAGGTTGTTGGCCAGAAGGTTCGGTAGCAACCTTCTCCTCATTAAAGTCCTCTATCAAGGACGCAAGCTTGGACTGCATGTCTTGCAGCAAAGCCCATTTAGGGTCTACGGGAGCAGGTGCGGCAACAGACGGGGTTAGCGACTGAGGCGGTACCGCTTACCATCCCTGAAAGCCTTGTTATGCATGACATAATTGTACAGCAAAACTTCAAAGGCTCGAAAACAGCTGTGAAGTTGACCTGTAAAAAACTTGGAGCGTCTCCTGGCCAGGCGCCAGGGAGAGTCTACGAGAATTGAGAAGTCTATCTGGGCGGAGGCATGAACTCCCAAGCCGAGAACTTCTCTCGTGTCATATCAGACTCTCGCTCTATAAACCAGTTTAAAAGAAGGGAAAGCAAAGGCTGTATCCCCCAAACTCCTCCTGGTGAAAAACCAGTCGCCTAGCCAACGTAAAGCTCTCTAGGAGAGCGAGAGAGCACTAGCTTAAAAACAACGGCTTCGAAGTAGCTAGGCCTAGTGTAAGCTCTGACGTTTAGGCGAACGAGGAGCAGCAGTTACAAAAAGATCCGGACAAAGATCCTTAAAAAAATCATCATGATTTAATTAAAGTCCATAGGGGGCTAAGCAGCTTTAGGCTCCTCTCCATCTGACAGAGTCCTCAAGGGAATATCAGTAGGAGGGGGAACAGCAACTTCCTCATCTACAGGAACCTTGTCCGAAAAAAGCTGAGTCTCAAGCAAGGGAGAGACCTACCGTGGTGGCAATGCTTTACAAGCAGAGTCCACACTCACTGGTGCATTAGTAGCGGACCAGAACGCAACGTCATGTAACTGCTTGACAGTCTGTGAACTGTCAACAACTGAACTGTCAACCACAACAGGTGCGTGAGGACGCACAGCGTCCACTCGAGACTGCTTTGACTGCCTAGACTGAGCAGTCAAAACAACTCTAGAATGCGGAGGTTGACGCACAGCGTCAAAACAAGTCAACTCCGATTGTTAGTGAACGTCTTGAACGTCAACAGGAGCATCAGCAAGTGGCCTAACGTCCAAATGCGGCTGAAAAACCACACGAGACCGCATCGAGTGTGGTTCTAAACAACCTGACTGACGTGACTAAGCTACGCCAACGTCAACAGTAAGCACAAAGGAACGTTAGGTTGGCTAAAAGCCAGGATATCGATGAGATAAACGGCTAGACTCAACGGACTAATCGGCAGAATAGTCTTCCATAAGGGAGGCAAGCATATACTGCATGTCTTGCCATACAACCCATTAAGGATCAACGGAAATGGTTGTGGTAAGAGACGAGGGTAACGTCTGTGACCGCAACACTTTGCCAACAAAAAAAGACTCTCGGAGTCTGTGTTACGCTTTTGTTAGGCGGCGAGCAGTTATCCGATGACTGCATAGGGTCAGAGCTGTCCTAATGGTTGTAACCAGGACGCTGGACCTGTCCTGAAAGGACTGACTTTCGCTTAAGGGCTTCGAAACCTTGTGACAGGTTTCTTATGCGAAAAGCCTTCGGATGACGAGGAGAAACAACGTCTCTCTCGTCTTATGGTAGGGGAGATCTTGGTAAGATACACCCGATACCATAGAGGGAAAACGTCTGTTCGTTGATCAAGGCCTCTCGAACCCATAAGTCATTTGACATTACTTCTCCCCTGGGCTTGGGAGCATGCAAGAGGTCCCGGACTAGGTGAACGACAGGCACGAACAGACGAACCCTCGGACGCAACACTGTAACACTTTGCGCATATCACTTTATCACTTCGATTTTCTGTTTTGCACTTATTTCACTGAAATCGAAACTTTTACTGATTTCTACCTGAAACACGCAATTCTACCCTTCATTAAAAGGTAGTAATTGCGAAATCAGTCGTATAATGCAAGCTCATTAATACCAGCAAAAAACAGAAAACATATTTTAAGATAAAAAAATCAGTGGCTGGGAAAGAGACTAAACACTAGTTCATATAACTACGTTTTCAATCTCTCACCGCACATAGCCTGGGGACGAGAATAAAAAACTAAAAACATTTTATCCTTCCTCCCCGTACAGCGACTAGGGACGAGAGTAACTCGAGAACAACGTTACCCGCTTGAACAGAACGTTTTCTCTCCTCTCTCTCCCTCCGTCTCTATCTCTCTCTCTCTCTTTCTCTCTTGATTTCGCACCTAAGAGAAGAGCCCAATTATATTTCGTCAAAAAAACATGTTATTTGACTAAAGGAAAAAACTGAAAGGTTTTTCAAATAAAAAGTTCCTTTAAAATAGAATTTAAAACATTTAAGCTAAGAAAGAATGAACAAAACGTCAGAATCGATTTACTCTTACTGCAAAGTGAAACCGTGATACACTCTCTCTCTATCGTAACGATAGAGCGCATGTTGAACGTCCTGAACGTCAACAACTGCGTAGCATAAATAAACTAAACGTTAGTTCATCTTTGAAAACAGTACGAAGACTATCAAAGAAATTCTTTCATAAAATATTACATTTAAAAAGTTTTAAATCCTTAGCTCTTTAAAAGCTAATTACGATATAAAGGGCTCAACGTTGATTAACTTCGGTTTCCAAGTTAGGACCGCCTACTCTCAGGAAAGGTCGCATATAAACAAAACATTAAAATTTATTTTTATATGTTTATAATAAATGGAAAGTTAATCGAAGAGGCCTAATAAAGGTGGAGAGATATAAAATATATAGAGGAAAATCTATAACGTGATAAGATAATTACTAAAAGCCTAAACACACTTCCGTCTAAGGGAAGGGTCGGCCATTTAAAAGTGAAAGAAAGTCCATACTCTCTTTGTCACCATAATTAAATCTATCCAAAACGAGTTCAAGATTTAAGATGAAGATAAAACACCTGCATAGCGAAAGCTCAAAACTAGAATATAGTACTTCACCAAATAGATGGGAAAAACTCCAGTTTAGCAACAGCGAGTAAAGTACGTCTTGTCGACACCTCGACAGAGAGAAAATTGAGTCTTTGTTTACATTGAGAGCTGGGTATCTGGTCGACAGATGGCGCTGTTGGGCACACCCGTAACCTGTGTAGCGATCGCTGGCGAGTTTTTCCGTAGAGTTGTCTGTCGAGCAACAGAGTTGCAGCTATATAATCACTGGCTAAGTTAAATATTGAAAAATGTTATTTTCATTAGTAAAATAAATTTTTGAATATACTTACCCAATAATCATGTAGCTGTCAACTCTGTTGCCGACAGAAATCTACGGTAGGGATACGCCAGCGATCGCTATACAGGTGGGGGTGAACACCACAGCGCCATCTGTGGTCAGGTACTCTAGTACTTCTTGTCAACACCACCTCAATTTTTTCCTCGGTCCACTGGTTCTCTATGGGGAGGAAGGGTGGGTCAATTAAATCATGATTATCGGGTAAGTATATTCAAAAATTTATTTTTCTAATGAAAATAACATTTTTCAATATTAATCTTACCCGATAATCATGTAGCTGATTCACACCCAGGGTGGTGGGTGAAGACCAGCATACATGTTAACACAGAAGCTAAGTATCCCGTATTTTATTTTATTAGTTATTCAAAAATAACATAAAATAAATAAGTACCTGGTAAGGAAGACGACTTGAACCATTAATCTGCCTTTATTAAGTACGTCTTTCTTACTGAGCGTAGCGGTCCTCTTAGGATGCTGAACGACTCTTAGGTGCTGAAGTATAAAGGGCTGCAACCCATACTAAAGGACCTCATCACAACCTTTAACCTCGGCGCTTCTCAAGAAACAATTGACCACCCGCCAAATCAACAAGGATGTGGAAGGCTTCTTAGCCAACCGTACAACCCATAAAAAGTATTCAAGAGAAAGGTTAAAAAGGTTATGGGATTATGGGAATGTAGTGGCTGAGCCCCCGCCTACTACTGCATTCGTTGCTACGAATGGTCCCAGGGTGTAGCAGTTCTCGTAAAGAGACTGGACATCTTTGAGATAGAATGATGCGAACACTGACTTGCTTCTCCAATAGGTTGCATCCATAACACTCTGCAGAGAACGGTTCTGTTTGAGGGCCACTGAAGTAGCCACAGCTCTCACTTCATGTGTCCTTACCTTCAGCAAAGCAAGGTCTTCTTCCTTCAGATGAGAATGTGCTTCCCTAATCAGGAGCCTGAATAGGTAAGAAACTGAGTTCTTAGACCTTGGAAGAGAAGGCTTCTTGATAGCCCACCATAAGGCTTCTGATTGTCCTCGTAAAGGTTATGACCTTTTTAGATAGTACCTAAGAGCTCTAACTGGGCAAAGTACTCTCTCCAGTTCGTCCCCCACCAAGTTGGACAGGCTTGGGATCTCGAACAACTTAGGCCAAGGACGTGAAGGAAGCTCGTTTTAGCAAAAAACCGAGCTGCAAGGAACATGTAGCCGTTTCAGATGTGAAAACTATGTTCCTGCTGAAGGCGTGGATCTCACTTACTCTTTTAGCTGTTGTCAAGCACACGAGGAAAAGTTTTTAATGTGAGGTCCTTAAAAGAGGCTGATTGGAGAGGTTCAAATCTTGATGACATAAGGAACCTTAGGACCACGTCTAGATTCCAGCCTGGAGTGGACAACCGACGTTCCTTTGAGGTCTTAAAAGACCTAAGGAGGTCCTGTAGATCTTTGTTGGTGGAAAGATCCAAGCCTCTGTGGCGGAAGACCGCTGCCAACATACTTCTGTAACCCTTAATCGTAGGAGCTGAAAGGGATCTTACGTTCCTTAGATGTAACAGGAAGTCAGCAATCTGGGTTACAGTGGTACTGGATGAGGAAACTGCATTGGCTTTGTACCAGCTTCGGAAGACTTCCCCTTTAGACTGATAGACTCTGAGAGTGGATGTCCTCCTTGCTCTGGCAATCGCTCTGGCTGCCTCCTTCGAAAAGCCCCTAGCTCTTGAGAGTCTTTCGAAAGTCTGAAGGCAGTCAGACGAAGAGCGTGGAGGTTTGGATGTACCTTCTTTACGTGAGGTAGACGTAGAAGGTCCACTCCTAGAGGAAGAGTCCTGGGAATGTCGACCAGCAGTACCTCGATGAACCATTCTCTCACGGGCCAGAGCGGAGTCAACCAACGTCAGCCGTGTCCCTTTGCGAGAGGCGAACTTCTGAAGTACCCTGTTGACAATCTTGAACGGCGGGAATGCATACAGGTCGAGATGGGACCAATCCAGCAGAAAAGCATCCACGTGAACTGCTGCTGGGTCTGGAATCGGAGAACAATACAACGGGAGCCTCTAGGTTATCGAGGCAGCGAACAGATCTATGGTTGGCTGACCCCACAGGGCCCAAAGTCTGCTGCAAACATTCTTGTGAAGGGTCCACTCTGTGGGGATGACCTGACCCTTCCGGCTAAGGCGATCTGCCATGACATTCATATCGCCCTGAATGAACCTCGTTACCAGCGTGAGCTTTCGATCTTTTAACCAGATGAGGAGGTCCCTTGCGATCTAGAACAACTTCCACGAATGAGTCCCTCCCTGCTTGGAGATGTAAGCCAAGGCTGTGGTGTTGTCAGAGTCCACCTCCACCACCTTGTTAAGCTGGAGGGACTTGAAGTTTATCAAGGTCAGATGAACCGCCAACAGCTCCTTGCAATAGATGTGAAGTGTCCTTAGCTCCTGATTCCATGTTCCCGAGCATTCCTGTCTGTCCAAAGTCGCACCCCAGCCCGTGTCTGATGCGTCAGAGAAGAGACGGCGGTCGGGTTTCTGAACAGCCAAAGGTAGACTTCCTTGAGAAGAAAGCTGTTCTCTCACCACGTGAGAGTAGACCTCCTCTCTTCGGAAACAGGAACTGAGATCGTCTCTAGCGTCATGTCCTTTATCCAGTGAGCCGCTAGATGATACTGAAGGGGGGGAGGTGGGGTCTCCCTAACTCGATGAACAGTGCCAGCGATGAAAGTGTCCCTGTTAGACTCATCCACTACCTGACTGAGCATCGGTTCCTTCTCAGCATGCTCTGGATGCAATCTAGGGCTTAGTATATCTTTGGGGCCGACGGAAAAGCCCGAAAAGCTCGACTCTGAAGATCCATACCCAGGTAGACAATGGTCTGGGATGGGACGAGCTGGGACTCCTCAAAATTGACCAGGAGGCCCAGTTCCTTGGTCAGATCCATAGTCCATCTGAGAATCTCCAGACAGCGACGACTTGTGGGAGCTCTTAAAAGCTAGTCGTCTGACGGAGCCGGACACAAGATCATGGTACTGCTGCACAGTCTGTGAACTGTCAACCATGGGGAAGCGAGGAAGTACAGTGACAACCCGAAGCTGTCTAGACTGTCTGGGTCGTACAGACAACTCCTTATCGGGTTGCTGAGGTTGCCGCACTGCGTCACAACAAGACACTTCTGCTGGTTGTTGAACGTCTTCCCAGTGACACACTGACTCCGTAAACAAAAAATCCTCTAACAAGGACTAAGCTTGGACTGCATGTCTTGCAACACAGCTCAAGGTCTATGGGAGCAGGTGTGGTAACAGACGGGGTTAGCGACTGAAGTGGAACCATTACCCTCCCTGGAAGCATGCTATGCTTAAATAAAAGTCCATAGGAGGCTAAGCAGCTAAAGGCTCCTCTCCAAATGACAGAGTCCTCAAGGGAAAATCAGAAGGAGGGAGAATAGCACTTTCTCATCTACAGGAACCATATCCGAGAAAAGCTAAGTTCTCTCAGTGAGGGTTTCACTGGTGCAAAAGCAGCAGACTAGAAGGCAACGTTATGAAACTGCTTGACAGTCTAGTGAGTTGGCAACAACCAAAGATGTGTGACTGAGAAGCATGCGGTAAGGTATGCAGAGCATGCTGTATGTAGAGCATGCTGTAAGGTAAGCAGAGCATGTTGCATGGCGTGCAGCTTATGCTGCATGGGATGAGGCTCATGCTGCATGGGATGAGGCTCATGCTGCATGGTATGAGACTCATGCTGCATGGGATGAGGCTCAAGCTGCAAGGGATGAGGCTTATGCCGCATGCGTTGAGGAGGATGCCGCATAGTATGAGGCTCCTGCCTCATGGGTTGAGGCGGTTGCCGCATAGCATGAGGCTTTTGCCTCATGGTTTGAGGAGGATGCCGCATAGCATGAGGCTCCTCATAAGCATGAGGCTGCCTGATGGGTAGAGGAGGATTTTTTAAAGAAATCTGAACCTGACACTAATCTAGCTGTCCGAGGATTTACCTGGTGAGACATCAGTCTCTTTACCAGCGAGTTTTACCAGATTTCCCCGGGCCACCACGTGACACAATTGGTAGTAATTCATTCAAATTACCCCTAATGAGTCAATATGGATAAATATCAACACAACATCGTGTTCAAATAGAAATAAATTTCTACCTCATACTTGGGATCGAACGCTAGCCCCTTCTAATGAAAGGCCAGGTCGAAACCAACCATGCCACGAGAGCCCATTCAAGAGTTGAGGTTCTTGCCTCAAGAGTGGAGGTGGCTGCCGCAAGAGTTGAGGTTGCTGCCTCAAGGATGGTGGAGGTTGCCGCAACGCAAGAGGTTGCTGCATAGCGCTGGTATCTGGCAACTCCCAATGCGGCAGCTCACGCGTGGAGGTAGGTTGAGGAACCTCAACATCATACGTCTGGCAGGGTGGACTGCGCAGAGGTGGAGTTGAGGTTGCTGCCTCGAGGATGGTGGAGGTTGTCGCACCGCAAGAGGTAGCTGCCTCGAGGATGGAGGAGGTAGTCGCAACGCAAGAGGCTCCTACCTCAAGGGTAGAGGAGGTTGCTGCAAAGCATAAGGCTCCTGCCTCAAGTGTTGAGGAGGTTGCCGCGTGGCAAGAGGCTCCTGCCTCAAGGAAAGGGGAGGTTACTGCACAGAGCTGGTATCTGGCAACTCCCAATGCGGCAGCTCACGCATGGAGGTAGCTTGAGGAACCTCAACATCATACGTCTGGCAGGCTGGACTGCGTAGAGGTGGAGGAGCGCTCGCAGGAGGAGGTGTGTTAACCTTCTCTGCCTGAAACTCCTGCATCAACACCGCAAGCTGAGACTGCATGTCAGCAGCATAGACCACTAAAGTTTAAGAAAGACAACAACAAACGGAGCTACTGTCCGTTGAAACTGAGGGTCTAAAACAGCTGGTGCGGCAACAGACGGAGTTACTGTCTGTTGCGATACCACCTTGCCTCTCTGGGAGGTGTGCAGTTGTCGTACTGCAGCAAGTCCGAACTGACCCAGTGCTAATGGCACCACCTAGGAGTTGGACTTGCGCGGAAGGGACCGACTTGCACTTAAAAGCTGCAAGATTTGGTCCATGGTTTCTGCGAGAAACCTCTTCCGCAGACGAGGAATAAATGGGCTCTCTCGTCTTTGTGTGGGTGGGGTGATCACGTCGGCTACGTGAGTTGGTTACACCCGAAACCACGGAGGGAAACGTCTGTTCGTCGATCAAGGCCTGCTGAACCCATAAGTCCTTCGACATTACTTCTCCCCTGGGCTTGGGAGCTTGTAAGAGGTCCCAGACTAGGCGAACAACTGGCACGAACAGACAAACCCTCGAACGCAACACTGTAACACTATGCGCTTATCACTTTATCACTTTTGATTTTCTGTTTGCACTTATTTCACTGAACTCGAAACTTTAAGTGGTTTGTACCTGAAACACGCAATTCTATCCTTCATTAAAAGTTAGTAATTGCGAAAACAGTATTACAATGTAACAGAAAAACATAATGAAAGATAAATAATTCAGTGGCTGGAAAAGAGATTAAACACTAGATCAAATAAACTACGTTTAAAATCTCTCACCGCATAAAGTCTGAGAACAAGAATAAAACTCTAGAAACGTTTACCTTCTTCCCCTAAAGAGACTAGGGAGAAGAGCAAAAAACGAGAACAACGTTACCCGCTTGAACGAAACGTTTACCCTCCTCTCTCTCCCTCCGTCTCTATCTCTCTCTCTCTCTCTTGACTTAGCACCTGAGAGAAGAGCCCAATTATATATATCGTTAAAACATATTATTGTTAAAGGAAAAAAACTGAAAGGTTTCCCAAATAAAAAGTTCCTTTATTAGAATAGAACCATTTAAGCTAAGAAAGAATGAACAAAACGCTAGAATCGGTTTACTCTTACTGCAACGTGACACCGTGATAGACTCTCTCTCTATCGTAACGATAGAGCGCAAGTTGAACGTTCTGAACGTCAACAACTGCAGAGACAAAACAAAACGTTAGTTCAACTTTGAAAACAGTACAAGACTATCAAAGAAATTCTTTCAAAAACATTAAAATGGCATAATATGTTAACAGGTAAAAACGAAATGACGGGCTCAAAGTTAATTAACTTCGGTTCCAAGAAAAGACCGCCTACTATTAGGAAAGGTCGAATATAAACAAATATAAAAATTAATTTTAATAAGTTTATAATAAAAGGAAGTTAATCAAAGAGGCCTATAAAAGGCGGAGAGATATAAAATAAATCTATAACTTTGTTAAGCAAAATTAAGAGAGTCTATACTCTCTTCGACACCAACACTTCCGTCTAAGGGAAGGGTCGGCCATTTAAAAGTGAAAGAGAGTTCATACTCTCTTCGTACCAAAATTAAATCAAAAATTAAATCAAATTAATTCCAAAAACTTGCTAAGCTAATGATATAGCTTCCTGAATAGCGAAGGCTAAACTCTAGAGCAAATACATCACCAAATCGTGAGCAATAACTCCAGAATCAACAGCGTATCCATGTAGGTCTAGCCGGAGGCACGACAGAGGAAAAATTGAGGTGGTGTTGACAAGAAGTACTAGAGTACCTGACCACAGATGGCGCTGTGGTGTTCACCCCCACCTGTATAGCGATCGCTGGCGTATCCCTACCGTAGATTTCTGTCGGCAACAGAGTTGACAGCTACATGATTATCGGGTAAGATTAATATTGAAAAATAGACTTTTCCCAATACCCACCTCAAGGGGAGTATCGGGGACATAGACAAGTATTAAATCTATACTAGGTTACTCAATGTGAATGGTTATTACCTGCAGACGGGTGAGGCCAGCATGTAGATACCCATGGTGCTGTTCCCCCAAAAAGGGGGAGATGAAAGAAAGAAAGAGCCAGTCATTCTTATACATTCATCTCGGACTAATCCAGAGTAACCTATCCCCTCAACCATCTGCTTCTTGTCCATCAAGGAGCCTGAAGCATTCTAAACCACATGTTGTGCAGCCACCACAGGACCAATGGAGAATGTCTTCATACTCCTTTGGGTTACGTCTTGCGGGTAGTGGGTGATGAAGGTTGTCTGACGCTTCAAAACATCCATGTGTAATATCTGCACCACAGAGTAGTTACGTTTAAACGCCAGGGACGTACTTATGCCCCTGATGTCATGAGCACTAGGTCAACGAGCAGGAGGAGGGTCAGGATTCCCTGCATGGTCAATGACCCTGCAAATTCAAGCTGAAATGGTGCTCTTTGTGACCCTTTTCTTGACCTTCGCCGTACTGCTGATGAGTGCTGACAGTTGGGGGGAAGCTGCTGCAGTACCTGTGTATTTAAGATAATACCTCAAAATCCTCACTGGGCAAAGTAGCAATTGATTTGGATCATCGGTTACAGAACAAAGACTCCCAAACCGAAAGGGCCTAAATCAAGGATCCGCTACTCCTGGATTTTGATTCTTAGCAATACATTCAGGGACGAAGCTGAATATCACCTCCCCCCATTCCCTTGAATGGGCGATGCTGTAGGATAGACCATGAATCTCACTAACTCTCTCAGTTGAAGCCAACGTGAGTAGGAACACTGTCTTCAACATCAGGTGGCAATCTGTTGCCTGGCATAATGGTTCATTGGGAGCACCCTTCAGTGACCGAAGGACACGAACCACTTTCCAAGGAGGAGGTCCAACTTCCCTCTGAGGGCAAGTGAGCTCACAAATTCGTATGAGGAGAAACAATTCCTAACAAAAAGGAAAGGTCACCTCCTTTCAGTCTGAAGGCAAGGCTTAAGGTTGAGTGGTAGCCTTTCACTGATAGATAGAAGGTAGGCAAGGCATTTTGCTATTACTGGAATAGTGGCATCAAGGGGAGAGATACCCCTTCCACAACACTGATGCCAAAGATCTACGTAGGTATCCAGACATGCTTCTTGCAACTTGTTGGTAAAAGCCTCACTGTGAGAAGAGATGCTGGATAGTCTCCAGGCGTGAAGTTAAAAAGAAGCTACTACCTTGTCAAAGATGTTCGCGTGTGGTTTCCTGAGTAGATCTTAAAGTGGAGGGAGTTCTCTCTGTTGCAGAAGGTTCGGGAACTACTCTGCGTGATGCCATAGCGGAGCTATAAGCGTCATGAAGAGCTTGTTGGATGCTCTCATCTTGTTGAACACCCTTCGCATCAGACAGAAAGGGGGTAAAGGCGTACACATTGATGTTGTCCTACCGTTATTGGGATGCATCTTGCCAGAGAGCCTGATCCGGGACTGAGGAACAGTAGAGCGGGAGACTGAAGCTCAGGGACATAGCAAACAAATCCATAATTGGGGAACCCCAGAAAGTCAGAACTTTGTTGACTATCAGATGATTCAAAGACCATTCGGAGCCCATTATCTAAGCACATTCCTCTTCCCGGAAATGAAGCAACCTGAAAGGAACACCAAATTTTCTTCTATCCATCTTAACATCTCAGCTGCTAGATGGCATAGGGGTCGCAAAAAGGTACCACCTTGTTTGTTTATGTAAGCCGCTACTGTGGTGTTGTTGCTCATCAACACCACAGAGTGACCCACCTGGAACTGTTGGAGGGCTAGAAAGGCTGCCCTCATCTCTTTAAGAGATTTATGTGCTGATATCCTTCGAACTCGGACCATAGCCCTGAAGACGTGCGGTGCAGCAAGTGGTCCCCCACCCTTCTCCTGATGCATCTGTGTTGAGCATCAATTCTGGGGTAGGGATGAGAAGGTCTGTCCCTTTGCGGAGGTTCTCATCTGTCATCCACCACTGTAAATCCGTCAGTTGCTCCTTTCCCAAAGGAACTAACGTATCCGGGGAGCTGGTGTGTTGACTCCTTCTGAATTTCAGCTGCCACTAAAGAGATCAAATTCTGAGGCAGCTGTTGGGCACTAGACGGACCAGGGATGGCAGGTGACCAAGGAGATATAACCAATGTTCGGCTGGAAGCTCTTGCTGCCTCCCTCAACCTGTGTACTTTGCTGTCTGATGGAAAAACTTTCTGTGACTTGGTGTCTATAATTATACCTAGGTATACCAGTCTTTGAGAGGGGAGCAGAGATGACTTCGAGGTTTATCATGATACCAAGATCCTGACAAAACTCGAGCAGCCTGTCTCGGTATTGAAGATGAGTCACCACCAAGTCTGCTAGTATCAGCCAGTCGTCGAGGTATCTTGAGAGATGAATGCCAATCCTGTGACCCCAAGCTGACACTAGGGAAAACACTTGTAAAGACCTAAGGTACTGTGGAAAGACTTGAAGCAGAGCACCTTGATCTGGTATTGCTTGTTCTCGTGTATGATCCTTATATACATCCTTGAAGATAGATGAATTAGGATCTGAAAGTATGCATTCTTCAGATCTAGAGTGCACATGAAGTCCTGTGGTCTTACCACTTGTATGACCGTGACTGCCCTCTCCATCCTGAACAAAGTTTGAAGAACAAACTTATTCAGAGCCGATAGATCAATGACTGGTATCTAGCCTCCAGATGCCTTTTTCACAAGAAAGAGTTGACTGAAGAAGCCTGGGGAGCCGTCGAGGGCCTCTTGGAGAGTGTCCTTCTCCAACATCGTCTGGACTTCGGCCCTGAGGGCCAGCTGCGGATCCCTTCGCAAAGGAGCTCAATGGAACTGGATCCTGTGTCAGTGAAGGGAGAGATTGAATGAATGGGATGCGATGCCCTGAGCAAATCACGTGCTGCAGCCACCTCTGCCAGGGGCATTGCATACATTCCCCTACCGGTGGGAAGGTGAGAGGATTGTCCTCCCAAGCGGGAGCGGCCTTTGCCACATCCCTTACCACCCTTGCCTCCTCTGGATGACTAGGAGACCTTAGGACCTTTGGCAGGAGAGAGCTGCTTCGACATCTTCTTAGAGGACCCTGCCTTCCTGCTGGCCAAGAGTTTGGTGGTTTGCAGCTGTTTTCTGGTAAGTGGAAGAGAGGAGCCTTACCATAAGACCAGGATGTTATGTTAAGGCCCTGAGGAGAAGGGAGTCCTTGGTGGACTTCCTCCATCACTCAGCCACCCTCTCGACCTCTTCCGTCTTAAGCAGCGCTGAGCAGTCAAGGGTGAAGATTGTGAGCCTAGTAATCTCAGCCTTGGGGACGAGTCTATGGAACTTTTAATTATGGCATCTAACCTCTTAAGAATTGCGTTCGCCCATAGGTTGACAACCTGGTGGGAGAGGAATTCCAAGGTGCGATTGCCCAACAAGAGAAAGGTCTCTATGGACTTCCTTGTAGATTCCTTGGACCAATCCTCAGTTCTACCAAGGTGGCCCAATGATCCCAACCACAGATCAAGCCACGAAGTAGCCTGCATGGCATATTTTGCCCCCCTCTTCATGTTCAAGATATCAGATGCCAAAATCAAGCCTAAGAGCCCAGAAAGCCTCTCGATTGGGCTACCCCTTAAAAGGGTCTGTACAGATGGATCCAGAGGTAAAGCCGGAAGGGGCTCGTCTGTGACCTCAGAGTATCTCTTCTGCTGGATAAAGGGAGATGGGAGGAGTTTGGAGGACGAGTTTGCTCGAAGAGAGCTAAAGGCACCAGCTATTCTAGATAACATCTTCCTGGCTACTGTCAGTCTCTTAGACCAGGGCTGGGCTGCACTGGCCTTAGGTGGTCGTTGGGTACCATATATATGGTCCAAGATCATGTCACTGCCTTCCTGAGGAGCTGCCTAAGGGTTAGCCAACCCATTGATGGGCCTCATGCAGGCTAGGGCTTGCTAGAAGGCGTACTCTGACTCCCTTCACTCAGGTTCAGAGTGGAACTTAGGACTAGCAGCCCTAGGGAGGTAGTCATCTTCCGAGTCCCTGTCATCATTCACCTCCAAGCTCTCACTAACATGAGCATAAGGTGGTTCGAGGTCGTCAACTGAGAGAACATTGCTTACTGACACTCCTGCTACTGGGGTTGATCTCTTAGCTCTCTCGCAGGAGAGCTGCTTGTGCCTTGGAGTTCATGGGAATTGTCTTGGCGTCCTTAGACTTTCTGCGAGACGGAAGGTATTCCTCCAGCAGAGAAGGTCTGGAAGGTTCCTGCCATTTTGTAGAGGTCTGAACTTCTCTTGCAGGAAGTTCCTCATGCTCCAATGGTGGTCTGGAGAAAGGTCGAAGCTCCGGTGACATGACCTTTATAGGAGAGGGCCTGAAGTAAGGCATGAGCGAGATCTCCCTCGAAAAATCTAAGCCGCTGCTTGAACGAGAATAGCGAAGACCGGCATGAGGCAGAGTCAGTTTTGGCATCCTCTTCTGCTTAGTGGTAAATACCGATGTTAAATCTAGGCGAGAGGAGTCCTGCTGAATCCAAACATCCGGCAACCACCTCGCAGATCCATGTGATCTTCCGATGGGTGAGAGAACCATGGGGGGATCTGAGCCCTGCTAGAAATGGGTCTCCTTCTAGGGTCTGTTGGAAAAGCAGAAGAGAAGGACACCAACTTTTATAGAGGGATCCTTGGGGTGGAAAATACTGCCGACCTCTTCTTAGGAGGTTGTGTTGGAGACATGCACCTTTGCCCTTGCTGGGCTGTCAACCACCGCCTGCCTGACGGCTTTGACCAAGATGACAAACCAAGCAGGAACTTCCCCAAAATCCACAGGTCTGAAGTGTCCATGGGGAGGCCTGGTGTGAGAGATCGCCTCCTTGGGGAACACCGCCTCGGTGCCTGGAACTGAGGAGAAGGTGGCTTACCTTGATCAAGTCAAACAGGCATCTGCATGCCTTCCAAGGTGATCTTCCTTGGGCGATCTGGAGAGATTGGAACATCAAAGAGCTTATTTGGTGATTCTCTGAACCCTTCGGGGAAAGGGAGAGGCCGTCTGCCTCTTGCTGGTAAAGCCTAACAAGGTGTAGGCTGCTCTACTAGCTGCTACCTCTGTTGGGTTGTTGGGGTGCCGGACCTTGATTGCTCATGAGAGCTTGTGAATTACTCATGGAAGCATGTGAAATACGCACGAAAGAATGGAAATTGCGCACATGAACTTCAATTTCACCCACAGCCACCAGGTGATCGCGGGCGGTTCATGGTGAGGTCTCATAGACCTCCGATGGACTGGAGATTGATGAGCATGTGAGCAGCGAGCAAGACGCGTTGGCTAGTGATGCACTGGTGAGCGACGCGTTGGAGAGCGACGCGTGGGTGGTCGGCAAGAAAAAATGACGAGTCAGCAAGCAGTGAGCAGGAGAGCATCGCGCTGGCAAGCGGTGAGATAGCGAGTAGCATCCTGGCATGTGCCGAGATGAAGAGTGGCGGGGCAAGTGAGCATCATCTAGCAGGAGTTTGTCTAGGTGAAGGACGAGATGGTGAAAGGTGTGTTGGAAAGCTACGCACTGACGAACAGCAAGCTGCTTGAGAGAAGCACGCAGGAGAACGGCGATCACAAGGTGATTTGTGATCGCGAACAGGAGAACAGTGGGCAGAGGTAGAGCTTCCAGAAGGTGAGTGACGATCACGAGCAGGCGAACGACAATCTGCAGAGTGACGATCATGAGCTGACGAGTGACGATCAAGAGATGGTGAGTAACGATCGCGAGATGTTGAGTGACGAGCACGTGCCAGCAAGTGACAAACACAAGACAAGCGCCGATCAGAAGATGGAGAATGGCGAGAAGATTATCGGTCTCGGGAACTAAAGTGCTGCCTGATGGAGGGTGAGGACAACGGTCTGGGTGCATAGATGACTACGGTCCCTGGAGCACGAAGAGATCCAAGGGTGGCATGAGGTCTCCTTGTCAGCAAAAGGTTGTCGGTGGGGAGGCAAGTGGGCGCACAGGACTAGCAGGAGCAGAAGGAGAGACGTGGGCCTCGCAGACAGTCAGAGCATCAATAACAGCACCTGCAGGAGACAGGATATCCATTTCAGAGGACACCAGAGTTCCTCACAGCCTCACAGGTGTTACCCTGGTCACAGCAGTGCCCCCTGCAGGTCGGACACAACAAATGGGGGTCGGTTTTGACAGAGGACATGAAGTTATCACAAGAGAAGTCTTCAGGCCCTGGAAAAGTCCGCATGAGGACGCAGAAGGAACACACACACCCTGATAAGAAAAAGAATCTGTATATAATGGCCAACTCTTTTAAGAGCAGAGAGCAAATACGTCTGTTCTCCTCAAGCCAAAGAAAAAAGTGACTCGGTTTCACTGGTGCATGAGTGAGGGGTAGCTGGCAACGCCACTAACCCTCACTACCACCACTAACTAGCACTTTGGGTAGTTGCCACCTCGCTTAAAAGTCTTAATGGCTAGTCTTCCAGTTTTGCCAAAAAATAATCCCTAATAAATAGCGTAAGGTTCGTAGAGTGACGGAACAACTATATTTTCTTTCCCTCACATAGATCACTCATTTCTCGGCAATGTCAATAATTCCAGCCGGAAAGTGCTCAAGATAAAACAAAATCTTACCCGAGTTGCCATAATTGCTCAAATAAAAAAAAACCTACTTGAATCTCTAAAACTGTTGAGACCTTTTGCCTAGAATAAAAAAAGGGGGGGGATGGCTGGTGCCTATTTTTCATATTGCTGTAATTCATTTATTATCATTATTATTACTAGCTAAGATACAACCCTAGTTGGAAAAGCAGGATGCTACAAGCCCGCAGGCTCCAACAGGGAAAATAGCCCAATGAGGAAGGGAAAAGAGGCAAATAGAATATTTTAAGAAGAGTAACAATATTAAAATAGATATCTATGATATAAACTTTAAAAACTTTAAAAAACAAGAGGAAGAGAAATAAGATGGAATAGTGTGCTCGAGTGTACCCTCAAGCAAGAGAACTCTAACCCAAGACAGTGGAAGACCATGGTACAGAGGCTATGGCACTACCCAAGACTAGAGAACAATGGTTTGATTTTGGAGTGTCCTTCTCCTAGAAGAGCTGCTTACCATAGCTAGAGTCTCTTCTACCCTTACCAAGAGGGAAGTGGCCACTGAACAATTAGTGCAGTAACCCCTTGAGTGTAGAAGAATTGTTTGGTAATCTGTGTTGTCAGGTGTATGAGGACAGAGAAGAATATGTAAAGAATAGGCCAAACTATTCAGTGTGTGTGTGTAGGCAAAGGGAAAATAACCGAAACCAGAGAGAAGGATCCAATGTAGTACCATCTGGCCAGTCAAAAGTCCCTATAACTCTCTAGCAGTAGTATCTCAACAGGTGGCTGGTGCCCTGGCCAACCTACTACCTGATTTCTGGATCCATCCACTGTATTTTAATGAGGCTGGAGTGTGATCAATACTGTATCCCGAATCAAGCAGTCTGTGTGCTATGTCCAGCGGCAGTTCACTAACCACTACGACATTCTAGGTTTGTACCATTTTTCTTGGTTAGGTACTGTACTGAACATAAAAACTATTGGTGAATGTGTTCCAATGTGGGAGCACATAAATTATAGAATGCTCTTTTCATGAATACTGCACGTGGAAGGGCGAATGTGAATCTACAGAATGTGCACACAAACAGATGAATGAGCACTAGCATGGAAATGCTCATCTACAGGAGATTCTTCTAGTCCAGAAGAATTCTTGGTAAATGTGATGCAAGTACGAGCAGTAATATCCTCACGATCTGGGCGCTCACTCACCAACTGGAAAGTGCATTTGTAGGTAAACAGGTGTAACATTATGATCCTATGACTGTGTACCACATGGGGGCCTGCGCAAAAGGGGTAGTATTTGTGCATGTCCCAGATAAGCGTTCCATCAACAGATAAATGGATATCCTCTTTGGTCACACGTGAGCAAATGAATGCTTTAAGACCAACGAATGTGAGCTGAGAGGAGTATGTGCTATCAGTGATGTGTGCGCATTGGGAGAGTGATCTCTCATAGTTAAGTTTGACAATTGAAGAGTACTTAAACTCAGAGAAGCGCACTAAGGAACGGGTGAAAAGTCCAAAGAATGCAAGGTAAATGTATCGCATGCATGTGCAGGAGAGAGTGCTCTTGTAATACTGTTATCGTTACTTATTAGGGTCAAACAAGCAACAACATATAATGACTTCAGTCATTCACAAAAATTACTAATTACCAGATTTGTTTAAGAGAACTCAAGACCCTTTCTCTACATAAAGAAACTCATTGCGTTGTGTTACAAAGACAAAAGGACATACTATATTCTATTGAGCTTTTTCCCCCCAATTATTACTTACTAGTTTCATATGAAGTTCTTGTCGAGTTCGGATTACAATAGGCACGGGTAAACCACGATACCACATATATATATTTAATTTTACCCTGTCACGGAATCCCACACACAGATATGCATATCCCTAGCGAATCCTCACGATTTGGTAGATCTTGGGAGGCTTGACGAGGACGACTCCTTCTTGAAACCTATCCAACTCCAGGATATTATTAATATCATTAATCAGTTTTGAAACAAAGCTCCTGGCCAATCAAAAGTCAATAAAACTCTACTAAAAAATCTTCCCAATTCAATGCTCTCCTTTCTTTGTCATATCTTAAATGAGTCCCTAAGCATGGGCTACTGGCCAAACTTTTTCAAGAGAGCTGTACTTCCCTTTATAGGGAAAAAGGGTAAAGACCTAACCTCAGTTTCGAATTATAGACCAATATCCCTATTAGAGACCCCGGGGAAAATATTTGAAAAGATAATAAAAGTTAGGTTCGAGGAGTTCTTGGATGATAATTTACTTGTAAACAAGAATCAGTATGGGTTCACTCATGGCAAGGGGACCCAACTAGCATTAGCCAGGTTGTACGAATTCATAGCAGTTAAGAAAAGTTTAGGGTGTGGATGTAACTTAATTTCACGAGATGTAAGTAGAGCCTTTGACAAGGTCTGGCATGAGGGCTTAAAATACAAACTTTTAGAAGCACAATTGCCAGATATTTTAACCAGACTGCTGTGCAACTTTTTAGATGACCGGGTTGCCATGATCAAAACTAAAGATTATATAGGGCCAGAGTTCCAACTGCTCTCAGGAGTTCCTCAGGGTAGTGTTCTCTCCCCCACTCTATATAACTTCTATATTAAGGACACTCCTCCACCTGCAGAAGGCTGTCTTCAGATCATATTTGCCGATGATCATACCCAAGTGATAACCTATCCTAATAAAAATAAATTAAGATTACAGAGAAAGACAGTCCGTGAATTAACAAAAATGTTATTTTGATTATAAAATAAATTTTTGAATATACTTACCCGGTGATTATATAGCTGCAACTCTGTTGCTCGACAGACAACTCTACGGAAAAACTCGCCAGCGATCGCTACACAGGTTGTGGGTGTGCCCAACAGCGCCATCTGTCGACCAGATACCCAGCTCTCAATGTAAACAAAGACTCAATTTTCTCCTCGTCCCACTGCGTCTCTATTGGGGAGGAAGGGAGGGTCATTTAATTTATAATCACCGGGTAAGTATATTCAAAAATTTATTTTATAATCAAAATAACATTTTTCAATATTTAACTTAGCCGGTGATTATATAGCTGATTCACACCCAGGATGGTGGGTAGAGACCAGTAATAGCGAAAGCTCAAAACTAGAATATAGTACTTCACCAAATAGATGTGAAAAACTCCAGTTTAGCAACAGCGAGTAAAGTACGTCTTGTCGACACCTCGACAGAGAGAAAATTGAGTCTTTGTTTACATTGAGAGCTGGGTATCTGGTCGACAGATGGCGCTGTTGGGCACACCCGCAACCTGTGTAGCGATCGCTGGCGAGTTTTTCCGTAGAGTTGTCTGTCGAGCAACAGAGTTGCAGCTATATAATCACCGGCTAAGTTAAATATTGAAAAATCAATAATTACGAAAGGAAATGGAAAATAACTACAAATACTAACAAATTCCAATTATTATCAATAACAGTCAACAATCCTCCTCCTATAATCATAGATAACATTCGTATCCCATACACAAATAATGCAAGAATACTTGGGTGTACATTCAAACGGTCTGGCTTGCTTTCCCATATTAAAGCAAGAATTAACATTTCCAAAGCGACTGACAGTAGGCTAAAAAGATTCAAGGGGTTATCCACTAAAACACAACTGAGGCTCTATAAATCCCTAGTAAGACCACAACTAGAATACCCCACCGTAATATTCAGCAATATCAGTAAGACTTCATTGAGTAAAATGCAAGCCGTTCAAAACAAAGCTCTGAGGCGAGCCTATAAGGAGGTGCCTCCCTATTTTAACAAAATACTTGATCTCCATCAACTTTCTAAGTTGGAACCCCTCAATGTTAGGTTTCACAGGCTTAGCCAAAAAACCTGGGACAAACTAGCCATTGACGATGACGACCTTTACGCAATTACAAGGACTCATTCCAACGGACATACTCGGGATCACAACTGGTGGAGGAGACTAGATCCCAAAATCAACTGTGATCCACCCCGGCCGAGATATATCTCCACCGTTTAATTCAATTCAAATCCTTAACCATCATTAATCAATAATTCAATTAAATTCATTAATTTCACATTCATAACCCATAATCTGCCATCATATTTTTGCCTTCAAAGGGGGTCATCTAACATTAACATTCTTATTGCAACAGGGCTAGATACGTGAACCAAAAAACCTTTCCTTTCCTCCTCTATCCACTCTACCTTATTACCTAACATTGCAAGAGGGTCTGCCCCTCTCTTTTACTCTCCTCCTATACTTCTTTTTCTCACTTTTTCTTCTCCTACCCCTCCCGAGTACCTGCCTTCGGGCTATAAACTGGATTGTATCCAGGGGTACTCTTCCTTATCCTTATCCCCTATTCCCCACTTCCCTATCCCTATCCTGGCCTGGCCTAGCGAATTATCCCATCCAAGGTAACTAAATATTATATGATACTCATCCAAACTTCGGTTGCTTAATTCATCCACTTCATTAAATGCTGGGAAGGAACGGCTTCGTTAATCAAATGAAATTCTCTTCATCCTGATTAAGTCCACTGAAGACTACACTACAGACGTTGAGAAGTGACAGGCAGCAACTGTTGCCGTTAGCTCTGTTGCCTTTGTCGTAAAAATAATGCGTTCGCTCTCTCTCCCAAAGTCACGACTTCCGCTTCGTTCACTCACGACAAAAGAAAACAACAAACGAACGAAACCAACTATTCAACGCAAACCGAACGAAACTATTCAAACAACTTACATCGCATTGTTAACCACTTATACAACTATTCACAAGACAATATTCCTTGGTAACAATGCTTATTACAATTAAATATAAAAAAAACCTTCATTTTTACAGAAACCTGCACATTTCCACTCAACGCAAAAAGAACATTTTCCATATACAATATGAACATAGATATTCAATAACAATTGATTTCCCATGTCGTTATTGTAGGTAACGACATATTCCCCGCCACAAAAGTTATAATATACAAGTATTTACAACAGTCCCTTTTGAATCAAATCTTTTCTAGTTTCTGCAGCCACCCGAGCAGCCTTCCTGGATGGTCGGGTACTCACTTCAGGAATTTTGGCAGGATCAGGAGTCTCAACTTCTTGCCAAAACTCTAACGGGTACAACTTCACAATGGGACGTATGATCTGGCCATGGGAGGTTTTGAGGGTAGCTACCCTAACTACATTGTCAGACCCCACATGCACCTGAATCACCTGACCCAACTTCCATTTGTTTCTTGGCCCTTCATCATGTACGAGGACGACATCTCCTATTTTGGGCCAAGAATTATGTTGGACTCCAATTCGATGAGTCTCTCTTAACGAAATCAAATATTCATGTTCCCATCTTTTCCATAGCTGATCACACAATTTGGATATGTAAAGGAATCTCCTTTCTACATTTTCAGTTTTACTATACGATGGGTCTTCAGATACCTCATCCCAATTAATGGTTTCCTTGGGAAAGGATCTTAATTTCCTACCCAAGATCAGGTGATTGGGAGTTAGAATCTCCTTCTGATCAAGGTCCCCCGAGGTGTAGCTTAGTGGCCTGTCATTTATGATGGATTCCAATTCCACCAAAATGCAGGATAATTCATCATAACTGAGAAGAGCTCGACCAATTACATTCTTCATACAGGTTTTCAATAGTCCGATCAATCTCTCCCAGATTGCTCCAAACCAAGGTGCTCTTGCTGGTATAAATTTCCACTTACACTCTATTTTCTCCAGATGGTTTTGAAAAAGGGGGCTCTCTGCCATTGTTCTCAGATATTCAGATGCTGCTACAAAGGTAGTGGCGTTGTCACTCAACATTAGTGAAGGAAAGCCTTTACGGCTGCTAAACTTCCGGAAGGCCATGAGGAATGAGTCAGCGGACTGATTTCTGACTACTTCCAGACGTATACCCCTAGTGATCGGGCATGTGAATAGTATGACATACACCTTCTCCAGATTTTGCTTCCCTTCCTTTATCCATAACGCCCCGGTGTAATCCACCCCAGTAACGCTAAAAGGTTGTTTCCGTTGTACCCGGAATTCCGGCAATGGGGGCATTATATTAGTTACCTCCGCCAGGAGGTTATGTTTTCGGTTCGGTTTGTTTGTTTGTTTGTTTGTTTGTTTGTTTGTTTGTTTCTCTGTTTGTCTGTCTGTCTGTGGACAACGTAGAGGCCACATTTCTACACGGAATCACTTCAAACTTGGCCAAGTAGTTCCCCAATGTGTATGGAAGAACTGATTAAATTTTGGTCAAGGTCACCCCAAGGTCAAGGTCACAGGGGTCACTGGTGTCACTATGACATAAGTGGCCATATCAAGAGACAGAAATAAAGCACTGACTTTTGCATAAGCCAACAGGGAAGTCCTAGTCCAGGCGCAACCCATGGGTGATGTTCAAATTTATAAAGGTCAAAGGTCAAGGTCATATTGGTGCATTATATCAATGTCATATTAAGTATCAGTGGCAAATGAACAAAGATCACTTGAAGGTCAAAAGTCAAGCAGGTCACTTGAAGGTCAAGGTCACGTGAAGGTCAAGGTCACGTGAAGGTCAAGGTCACCTGAAGGTCAAGGTCACGTGCGGAGGTATGTCCTCTACGAGGACCATGTCCGCGTTCAGGACTTGCTCACTTGTTTTATATGGTTTTCCTTGAACTTTCTTACAGATCACGCAATGATGTAACACGCTCTTGACCAGTTGTCGCAGCTGTGGTATCCAGAACTCCTGTCTTACACTAGCTACAGTAGCGTTCACCCCCATGTGCGCTTGCATCACATGATGTCGTCTTATTAACAACTTACTCAGAACACAACCTTTTGGCAGTAAAGTAGGAAATTTGACTTCTTCAGGCAGTGTTGCATGTTCCAACCTGCCTCTACATCTCATTACATTATTATCCAAAAACAAATTCAACTGGCGAATTAATGTCAATTTTGGGTTTGTTTCCTCCCTTTTCAGGGCTATATATTCTTCAGGAAAGTACTCTCTCTGCACGAGAACAATTGTTTTGACATTTCCTTCTTGTAACTCTTCCAGAGTCAAACTACCAGTTTTCCTGTCATTGGTTGCTAGTCTGCAATTCTTTACAAATCGCATTATCCAAGCTATGGTCTTAAAGACCTTGTCAGCTCTGCTGAATCTTTCCCAATCAAGCAGGCGTGTTGCATCTATGTCCCCTACAACATTGACCACAATGTCCTGTTCACCTTGTATATGTGTACACCCAACCCATGACCTATCAATTGGCAGAGTGTGATTTTTTAACCAAGGGGGTCCCTCCCACCAAAAGGAGTCCTTTGCTAACACCTTAGCACTCTTTCCCCGTGTCAACCAATCACTGGGGTTTTCTGACGACGGTACGTAAGACAGGACTGACCCCGGAATCAAAGAGTTAATCTCAATTACTCTGTTTCTCACAAACACAGGCAGAACATTACTGGACACAATCCAGCTAAGGGCGACATTACTGTCTGAACAGACATATAATTGTTTAAATTCCTTCTCATCAAAGGAGTCAATAATAAATTTTGTCATTCTTGCTCCTAGCAACAATGCCATTAGTTCCAATTTCGGAATTGTCAATTCCTTAATTTGCGCCACTCGGCCCTTTGCTAAAATTATATTAGAGCTTTCACCATTTGCTCTATAGGCCACACAACCATATGAAGTTTTGCTAGCATCGCAGAATATGTGCAAGGTATCACCAGTTCCTAGGCTAGCACTCCTAGGAAAGGATATTTCTAAACACTTCTCCAAGTCCTTGCATATTTCACTCCATTCCTCTTGTAGCGGGTTGGCGAGTTGTTCGTCCCAATCCAGATGTTCCTTCCACAATTTCTGCAAAAATATCCTTGCTTTCATAGTAACAGGGAGAAGCAATCCCAATGGATCGTATATTTGGGCAACGGTACTGAGAATCTCTCTCTTTGTTTGACTCGATCTATTAATATGAGTTGGATTGATAGTTAAAACGTCTTTAATTATATCCCAATTCAATCCCAATACTTTATGAATTTGGTTTTGTTTGGCTCAATTTGATTAGCAGCAGCAATAGTTTGTATAGACTCGCTATTGCTAACCCACTCCTTCAAATATAAGTGAGCCTGAGCAAATATTTTGTTGGCATTAAAATATAAATCCATCAACTCAGATTCACCATTAGCCGTAAATTGCAAATTATCTACGTACAAACCTTTCTTCAGTCTTTCCACTACATGCACTGTCTTGGACCAGGGTAACCACGAGACCACAGTGGACAAGTGATGCTTGATGGTTGCATTTAGAAGAAAAGGTGAGCATGTAGCTCCAAATAATACTACTCTAAATCTGTATACTATTAATTTACTATTGGGATCTGTTGGATTTTCCAACCATAAAAAACGCGTATAATTGCGATCTTCTTCACGTAACTGTACCATTAAAAATGCCTTCTCAATATCACTAATGCAAGCAAAGGTGTTAGTTCTAAATTGCAGCAGGACTCTGAGTAGATCAGCTGTTACGTGTGGTCCAGTCCATAGACAATCATTCAGGCTTAATCCATTTTTACCTTGTTTTGATGAGCAATCAAACACTATTCTTATTGGAGTAGTGGCACTGTCTTTAAGCACTCCATGATGTGCCAAGTAATGACAATCCACATCAGATTTATTATAGATTACCCTTTCAATGAATCCTCTATCTTCTTGCTCTTGCAAGATTTTCTGATAATGATCCAAGTAATCCACATCCTTCTGAAACTTGATGCTCTGCTGTCGAAGTCTACTCATGGCTAAAACAAAATTTGTCTTCAATCTGAATCTACTGGTTCTCCACGGCAACGCCACAACATACTGTTTATCAATTTCAGAATAGGTTATAGTGCTCTCAAAGTCCTTTAAGACCCTCTGGTCTTATTCTCGCAACTCACTGCAATCTATTCCCAGTCTATCCAAACTCCACAATGCGTCCAGATCAGTCTTGGGATTTTTATTATGAGTAGCTTCAATTCCTTCAGTTTGTACAGCTAGCTTCAAAATTGTCACCTGAGTTTCCCTAGTGGGGGGAGCACTACATGTGCCTGACACTACATAACCAAATATGGTCGGCAACAATATTAAATTTCTAACCCTTTTGAACCCTGGATGCAAAATATTATAAACATTATCAACTCCTACCAACAATTCAATAGTTGATTGATTCTCAACAGGCAAATCAAAATCTTTATCAGCCAAGCTGATCTTAGTTTTACATAACGACTTTAAGCTTCTCTTAAAGTCGAATTTCTTCGCATATTATGGCAGCTCATCCACCACTATGCAGTCCATTATTATCAAATTGCCTTTATGCGGTATGGCGACACTTATCAACTCGTATTCATGAACAGGTTTACTAGCTAGATAACCTCTCACGGCAATCTTTTCAACTCCTTTGGACCTATATTGCAGTCTCTCTAGAGCCGATCTTTTAATAAATGTCCTCTCGGCACAAGTATCCAACAGCCCTCTAAGTCGTACCATTCGACCTTTCTTCCCTTTCAGAGGAATTGTTGCTGTTGGTAATATGGATTGCTTACCTGATTTATTTGGTTTCTCCTGCTCATTTACTGATAGTGTTCCCACTTGTACACCACTTTGTTTATTCTTGCTTTACTTTGTTGTTTGGTCCCTATCACATAAGATGCGATGATGTCTCAAATTACAACCATTATTGCAACTTGATTTGTCACAATCCACACTAAAATGTTTCTTAGAAGCACACACAAAACATAACTGCAAAGCTCTGATACGATTCAACCTTTCATCTCTGGTTGCGTAGTAAGTTTTGCACTGAGTCCACCAATGTTCTTTATCACAAAGAGCATATCTTGTGGATTGCTGATGACTGGATTTATTCACATTTCCCCTGGTTTTCGGTCTAACAGCTTGGGATTGATTTACCGTGAATGTAGATATTGACGACAGAGTTTCAGTTTTATTTACATCAGTTGAAACAAAAGTTCTTAGATTGCGAATTTCCTCTTCTAGGTATTTCCTAAAGGTGTCTAATACCAACCAATCGTCTCCCCACCTACGCTTCACAGTCTCACTCACGCTTTGAGGCAATTTGGTATAGAGCAAAATAACATAAAGTTCATTTAATTCCAGCCTTTCACTTTCCAGCGATCTTATTGAGCATTCAAAATTAGCTCTGAAAGTTTGCAATGATTCTGAATTGGCAGCAGGAGACTGCATTTCTAGCAATCTTCTCACCAGAACATGCTTAATTTCATCTCTCTTTCCATAAGTGGATAGGAGAAGAGCTACAGCTTGTGGATAATTGGCGGCCTCAAATTTAAATCCCGAGATTAATTTCGAAGCTTCTCCTGTGAGTGCACTTCCTAAATATGAAAACTTCTGAATTGGTTCCAAGTCTTTCCGCTGGTGTACTGACACCTCGTATAGTTCCCAGATGGAATTCCATTCTAATATATCTCCAGAGTAATATGGAAGATCCAGTTTGGGTAATCTAATACTGGCTGTGGGTAGTGGCGGTGGTTGCGTTAGAGGATTTAGTAACTTCAAATTGTTAGTAATAGAGCTATTGAGTTTGCCGATATGTGTACAGACGTCTCTTGCATATTCAGCTTGATTTATCATTTCATCAGACATTTCTTCTTCTTTAACTAAATCCAAAATTTGTTCATCCAAAGCAAGAACTTTGTTCAGATTATCTAAAATAGAATCCCTAAGGGAAGTTATAGCATCAATATCTGTTGAATCGATCACTTCGGTCATCTTCCCAATAAAACGTGTGATAACGGATTTATAATCACCACGTCTACGCTTCAACGACTCCATTGTGACAAGACCAAACTCAAACAATACAAATACAATATATTCAAATTTTCAATAAATAATAAATATGCATCCAACTATAATAACTGGGTTCAAAAGTTTTAAATTAGCAAATTTTCCCAAAGGTGACTCCTCACCCAATAATTTTCATGCAAATTAAACAATGAAAAGGAGAAATTTTATTATACGTGCGTAGTGGAATGTGCAGGCCCTGTCCCATACTTAACCCAGCCCTAAATCTGAAGGGGAAGGACCATGATCCTACACACCTACCACCCTTTACTTTTCACATATTTGTTTGACTCAATGCAAATACGTTGAGCCAACGCCTTGTAGCTTTTATGATTGAAATGAATTCCATCTCTGGCTACATCACCTTCTGATAATAAAGTAGGGATCACCCTAATTCTTGTATCTCGCTTTAATTTCCTGTTTAAACAGTTTTTCCTCTTTTGATAGTTCTCGGCAGAGGTTCTAGATGGTGTTTTACGTATTTCTATTAACATAACAAAAACTTCTGAATTATTGATTGTATGTAGACTCTCTACCAATCCTAGAATATTTTTGTGAACACTATTCACCAGGTTAGGGTTATCTCCTGGTACATCTAAGTCATTGCTACCTATGAACAAGAGTGTGATACTAGGCCCATAGGTAGTAAGTTCGGTTATCAAGCCAGGTGTCATAAGGTTGGTTGTAACAGCCCCTGGTCTACCAAATGTCCTATATTCTAAGGGTTCAAATAATGGCGATCTACCACAAAAAAAACAATTCTCCATGTGGGTGACATGAGAATGTCCCACAACAGCTACTTTACGTTTCATTATTAAATTGTTAAATGAGAGATATTCTAACAAGAGAAAATTTACATTAATTCAAAGTAAAGGAAAATAACAAAACCAAATTTAAGACTTAAGGCAAGCAGGACAAGGCCTTACTAATTTAATCAAACTTCATATTATAAACCGTTTTAATCAAGCCTGAAATGCCTCTAACCTACAAATAGCGCGAAAAAAAAAAAAACTATTTAGTTTCTTACGACACCACACAAAGAGAAAGGGTTAACCCCGTCTGGTTATGTAAACAGGGTACCACATAGCAATTTAACGAAACGCGCAAAAACAAAAGGATTCAACAAGGTTAGGGAGGGTAGGAATTAACAGCAAAACATCAACACAACATAGTTATTAGCAGGAAAACCCTGTGTAAATGTCCAATATAATCACCAATGGTATTGATCGTACACGTGACTAAACCAAAATATTATTATATGACCGGCTTTCAAACTTTAGAAATTATCGAAAAATCTCACAAATCCTGGTCACGGCACCAAATATCGTTACTTATTAGGGTCAAACAAGCAACAACATATAATGACTTCAGTCATTCACAAAAATTACTAATTACCAGATTCGTTTTAAGAGAAATCAAGACCCTTTCTCTACATAAAGAATCTCATTGCGTTGTGTTACAAAGACAAAAGGACATACTATATTCTGTTGAGCTTTTTCCCCCTAATTATTACTTACTAGTTTCATATGAAGTTCTTGCCGAGTTTGGATTACAATAGGCACGGATAAACCACGATACCACATATATATATTTAATTTTACCCTGTCACGGAATCCCACGCACAGATATGTATATCTCTAGCGAATTATCCCATCCAAGGTAACTAAATATTATATGATACTCATCCAAACTTCGGTTGCTTAATTCATCCACTTCATTAAATGCTGGGAAGGAACGGCTTCGTTATTCAAATGAAATTCTCTTCATCCTGATTAAGTCCACTGAAGACTACACTACAGACGTTGAGAAGTGACAGGCAGCAACTGTTGCCGTTAGCTCTGTTGCCTTTGTCGTAAAAATAATGCGTTCGCTCTCTCTCCCAAAGTCACGACTTCCGCTTCGTTCGCTCACTACAAAAGAAAACAACAAACGAAACCAACTATTCAACGCAAACCGAACGAAACTATTCAAACAACTTACATCGCATTGTTAACCACTTATACAACTATTCACAAGACAATATTCCTTGGTAACAATGCTTATTACAATTAAATATAAACAAAACCTTCATTTGTACAGAAACCTGCACATTTCCACTCAACGCAAAAAGAACATTTTCCATATACAATATGAACATAGATATTCAATAACAATTGATTTCCCATGTCGTTATTGTAAGTAACGACAACTGTGCATGCACAAGCAAGCGAATGCTCAACATTAACAGTATGCTGCTGCCGTCGGTGTGACGGAAGTATTTAGGTCTTCCGCTATGGATTGCGTTGACCCTTACCTCGTCTGCCTCCGCCGGGTACTCTTCTGTCTTCTCCGTAACGGGTTTGACGGAGGTGGTGGCGGCGTATCTGGCAGCCTGGGCTGTCTGGTGGAGTTTGTCGGCCTTCGCAACCAACGATGGCATGTCCAGGTCGTCGGCACCCTCCAACTGGATGCTTTGGGGAATGCGATGGAGGAAGACCTCCCTTGACCAGCTTATCTCCTTGGGCTGCCCATCGCTGTCGAGCTCGTTCAGCTGGAAGAGGTCCATCAGTTCGTCCCATACTGCTGAGGGACGGATGTCGCCTAGGGGCGTTGTCATCAGGTCGAGGGCATGCTGGGCCCTCGGGGGTACTGGGATGTCATAGACCTCCATCAGTTTCTTCTTCAGGTCGCTGTACCTCATATGTCAAGGCCTCAGTTTCAGCCAAGAGGAAATTATTTCAAATGCGTCCAGTGTCAGCAATACCATCACCATTGTCTGATTTTCTCAGTGATGTTTGCCAACCTGAAGTGGGACTTGGCCTGCTGAAACCATAACGTCACTGCGTTCGGTGTGGATGGAGGCAGCTGTAACTCATGTCCCGTTGACATCTGTGTGGCCGTTTGCGTTACTTGTGAGACTATCGCGCAGTGCCCTTCGGTTGCGAGGGGAGAGGTACTGTCGACGTCTGAATATGTAATCTGACCTCACACTCCGAAACTCAGTAGTGAGCCGTATTTAGTCTGCTAACATAGTAGGAATTCTAAGCAGCCAAGTAGTCACTAATTGCTGTGGCCAAACTGCTTTTGGAAATGCCAGAACGCAAAATGATTTGCGCCATAATGAGTCCGTTAGTGGTGTTGAGGTATGTGGAGTTGCGAGCTAAACCATTTCTGCTGAAATCGCCATTCTGAGTCCGTGTCAACATGTACCGCTTGTCAGAATATAGGAGCAGTTATGTAATGTTAATTACGCGAGTGCAGCAAGCCACAGCGGAGCTAAAACCAGAAGAACTGTACCCAAGATCAAGGCCCAATAACGTTCGGTATTGTCAACTCACGTTGTCACCTAGGCTGGAAATAGCCAACATCTATCAGAAGTGTACTAACAATCACTTTCTGATGAGTATTAACTAGTAATATCCTAATCTTATATCCCTTTACGTTATTTATTTCCTTTACCATTTTCAGTCACAGACCCTTGCTTGCAGTGAAGCTGGTTCGGAAGCAAATACAGCATTGAGACTTAGTTTCAGTGTTAGCTAAGAATAAAGCAGTCTAAGGGAAGATCACAGCCCCATTCTGATTGGCAAGTAGGTAAGGATACGACTTGTAGGTTAGGTTAGGTTTAGAACCTTAGGTTCGGTGGTGTTTTGTGTTTGTTCAGTCTTAATTACTGACCCGGTCCGTCCCAACCAACTACAAAGGCTCCAGGTACGCCTAATTGTGGGTAATGTGGTGCCAATGGAGGTTAATATATGAAACCTGCTATTTATAACCAAAGTTTAATCATGAATAATACATTATCATATATTATCAGGTGAGAAAAAACAATTTCAAATTTGAGACCACATAAAACTATTAAGACAAAAAAAAAAGGTAGGCCTATTATTGTACTGTACCAAAAAAAGTGAGCCTTACGAATAAACGGTGTTTTAATCAATATTTGGTATCATTTCTTCACTCAGTACCTCAATCGTTATATATTCTTTTTATAAGCATAAACACCCATTAAGCACACTCACCCTCATGTCTGACGGGGCCATTAAATTCTTAGAAGAAATTGGAGACTTAGTGGACATCTTGGCAGTTGACATAATAACACCAAAACGGATTTTGAGCGAAGCGAAAAATCTATTTTTGGGTGAGATAGCCATGGCGTCCTGATGGAAGGTTCCTGTTTGGTAGCTTCCTTGGGTATAAGACTACTAAGATATTCCCAGAGAATTTAACCACAGGTTATCACAGAATTCTAACTTCTGGAGCGAGTATCTCAAAGGTTTCCCTTTAAGACATCGTAATACAACAGGGGACATGCATGTCTGAACGTGCCACATAGCTATCTCCACCCCGAACAGAGTTAATGCTTCGGTGTGTAAGGATTGAGAATAGCTGGGAGCCGTTCCACAGCTAATCTCACTCGTGGCTACTACTGATACTCGAGACGTAAACAAACGACGCCATTGCTCTAATGACGTCACGCGCGTCTTTATCCTGGCGCCAGTTGCTGCCCATCACCATGATACAATTGTGTAGGGTGGGAACAAACTGAACGAAGTAGTAGGGAGGGTCCATCAGGACGCCATGGCTATCTCACCCAAAAATAGATTTTTCGCTTCGCTCAAAATCCGTTTTTTGGGCTCAAGCCATGGCGTCCTGATGGAAGAGTACCAGAGAATCAATGTATCGTGGTAGATTTTCCCCCAAAGTTAAGTGCCTAGGCATTGACAAAACAGCAAAGTAATCTTAGGTAAGAACCATAGGAACGAAGTATCCTGCCCCCCATTGGTAGGAAGTTCCCATGGGCTATGCCGACGTCAAAGTGGTATTGAAGGGCTATTCATCTTGACAGAAGAACTTTTAAGAGCTTAGAGATGAAGCAGAATGTTTGATATTTGTATAGGAACATTCTGAAGTAGGTCAGTGGTGGTTGGGCACTGAGTATAGAGTTCATCTCCTGATTATCAGAAGTAAGTATTCGTGTAGGAACCTTACTGAGACAAGGTGAATATAATTTAGGATTAGATATCTTAAATTCTTCATGACCATAAAGGAGGAGTAAATAAAACTATGACAGTATGTATTTCATAGTAAGTAGGAGCTGAAAGAGACGCATAAGTAATAAAATAGAAATTTTATTTCACAATGCAGAAATTAAATAATTTACAGCAAAAGTAAAGTTCATTTACAGTAATAATAATGTACATAGAAATAAAGGCTTGTTCTTGAATCTAAAAAGGAATTTCAGGATTAGTAGGTACTCGTTCTCGAGGAACGCAAGTCTTTAAACAACACATCATGCTCAAGGCATGCGGCACTTGTGTAACACTATGACATTTCACCTGGGGTAAGAACAGTTATAAAAGCACTAAGTGTTTTTAGACATCACTATGAATCGCTCGAGGGTCAACATAGGCACCCGAAGAGTTAGAGTCCCAAGTAACTCACTGTTCTACGCAGAGTTAGGTGCAGGTTTCATAACACTACCTGCGGCTACCACAAAATGTTTGATTTCGTGCACTTGTTTCGCATAATGTTTAAAGAAAACTCGCGAGGACTTCCAGCCCGTAAAGTTTTTAAGGCTCTCGAAGTCCATGCTCTGAAAGAAGTTCAGAGAAGATGCCACTTTTCTAGGATCATGACCAGCGGGTGTACTGTTCGGATCCGCTCTGCGAATGAAGTAGGTGATTTTCGCTCTTAATTGTTTCAGTGACAGGTCGCTGCCCGATGTTTCTCCTTTGAAGAGTTGGCCTCCACCAAAGTTCGAAGTTCTGCGAAGATAGACCTTGAGACTCTCTACTGGACATAGAGAGACATCCTCCTTCAGGGGGCATATTCTCCAAGGGCCCCATCTTTTGGTGGGTAATTCATTTTTGGCGAGAAACGTCGGATCAGGGGAGAGGGTCACTTCTCCTGAATCAGCAAACAGGATGTGTCCCTCCTCTCTTGATAATGCCACTATTTCGCTGACTCGAGCTCCCGAGGCGAGAGCAAATAAAAATATAACTTTCTGAGTCAGATCCTTGAGGGGGCATGAATCGTTGTCCAAGTTGGAGGCGAAATGGAGCACCTTGTCTAGTGACCAGGAGATCGGTTTCGGAGGGGGTGCTGGGCGTAGGCGAGCACATGCTTTTGGTAATTTGTTAAAGATGTCGTTGGACAGATCAATTTGGAAAGCATATAGAATTGGTCTAGTCAAAGCCGATTTGCAGGTTGAAATCGTATTGGCTGCTAATCCTTGTCCATGAAGGTGAATGAAGAAGGACATACAGAAATCAATGGTGATTTCTTTAGGATTTTTTGCTTTAACAAAGGAGACCCATTTCCTCCAGGATGATTCATATTGCCGTCTCGTGGATTCGGTCTTGTATTCCTCTAGGAAGTCTAAACTTTTCTTCGAGATCCCAAACCTCTTCTTTGCGGCAAGGGAGAGAAAATCATGAGATGAAGGTCCTTGATTTTCGATGATGAAGCGAAGACAGTCGACTTCTGTACTTGTTGAGAGAGAACTGGGCCCGGGAGAGGGATCAGCTTGGGCTGCAGCTCCAGGACCAGGGGGTACCAGTTGCTCCGGGGCCACTTGGGAGCCACTAGGGCCGCTGTCCCTTTGAAGGTTCTCAGTTTGGAGAGGACTTTCAACAGAAGGTTGGTGGGAGGGAACAGGTATATCTTGGACCATCTGTTCCAGTCCAGTGACATGGCGTCCACCGCTTCTGCTTTGGGGTCCTCGTACGGGGCTACGTACAGAGGAAGTTGATTGTTGTCGCTCGTTGCAAAGAGATCTATCTGAAGTTCTGGGACTTGATGAGAGATGAAGGAGAATGATCTTGCGTCTAGAGACCATTCCGACTCTATCGGGTTTGTCCGAGATAGAGCATCCGCTGTCACGTTGCGGAATCCTTGTAGGTGAACTGCAGACAGGTGCCACTTCTTCTTCTCCGCCAAACGGAAGATTGGGAGAAGCACCTGATTTATCTGGGGCGATCTTGAGCCCTGGCGATTGAGACAACGAACTACCACCGAGTTGTCTAGGGTTAGACGGATGTGGATCGAGGGCGGCGGGGATAACTTCTTCAGAGTAAGAAGGACCGCCATGGCCTCCAAGATGTTTATGTGGAACGTCTTGAATAGTGGAGACCAGGTCCCTTGAGCTTGTTTCAGGTGGGAGTGACCTCCCCAGCCCTCCAGTGAGGCATCCGTGTGGATGTTGAGAGATGGAGGAGGGTGTTGGAGAGGAATGGACCTTTTCAGGGCCTTTGCTTCCGACCACGGCTTTAGGAGGCGTCGAAGTCTGTTTGGAAGCCGTCTCTTGAGGTCTCTTCGAGCGATGGATGCCGATCGTCTCCAGACTCCCGCGGCATCCTTTAGCTGTGCACGAAGCACTGGGTTTGTCACTGAGGCGAATTGTAGCGAGCCTAGAACTCGTTCCTGCTGTCGTCTTGAAATGCGTTTGGATTTCAGTAGTCGCTTGACAGACCCTGCTATTTCCTTCCTTTTCTTCTGGGGGATGGAAAGGCGGTGTGACTGAAGATTCCAGTGGATTCCCAGCCACTGAAACTTCTGAGCTGGAGAGAGGCGAGATTTCTTCTCGTTGATCTTGAATCCCAGGTGTTCTAAGTACTGGGTAACTTCGTCGCAAGACTTTGCACACTCTTCGGGCGATGGAGCCCAGACTAGCCAGTCGTCGAGGTAGGCCATCACCTGGACGTTTCTTAGGCGGAGCTGTTGTACTATGGCATCCGCCAGCTTTGTGAAGATCCGAGGGGCCACATTGAGGCCGAATGGCATGGCCCGGAAGGCGTAGCTTTTCCTTTGGAGTCGAAATCCTAGGTAGGAGGAAGCGTGATGGTTCATTGGAATGTGCCAATAGGCATCCGCCAGGTCTATAGAGACCGTGTAGGAACCTTGAGGCAGAAGGGTCCTTATTTGTTGAAGCGTCAGCATCTTGAATTTGTTGTTCTCTATGAACTTGTTGAGGGGGGATAAGTCCAGAATGACTCTGAGCTTGTCTGAGTCCTTCTTGGGAACGCAAAACAGTCTCCCTTGGAACCTGGTGGACTTTACCTTCCTTATCACCTTCTTGTTCAAGAGGTCTAGAACATATTCTTCCAGAATGGGGGTCGATTGTTGAAAGAACCGCTGGAAGATTGGGGGTGGTTGCACCCAACTCCAGCCTAGACCGTTCTTGATGATGCTGTGTGCCCAAGGATCGAAGGTCCAACGATCCTGGAATTGGCGGAGTCTTCCTCCCACCGGAAGCACTTCATTGCTTCTGGTGTCCCGAGGACTTGTTGCCTCGGCCGCTAGCTCCCTTTCCTCCTCTACCTCTGGAGGGACGACGAGAGGCGTCTCTGCTTGCACCCCTGGACGAGCCTCTACCTCTGGCATGAAAGGTAGTGGATGGCTGCTCAAAGGCAGGGGTGAAGACCGGTGACTGTGACAACACCGGTTGGGGGACCAATTGAAAGGTCTGCTGTGGTTGGGCAACCACTTGGGAGGTAGCGGGTCCCGGAAACTGACGTCGTTGTTGACGTTGCTGGGGTTTTGGTTTCTGAGGTTTCCTCTTAGGCTGAGGTCCATCGTCCTGAGAGGGTTTCCTTTTTCTGGACATGCCCCACTTGTGGAGAAGGTTCCTATTCTCCGTGGCGGCTCTGTCAGTTATTTCCTTGACAAGGTCAGAAGGAAACAGGTGCTTTCCCCAGATGTTGGAGGAAATCAGCCTCCGGGGTTCGTGTTTCACGGTGGCACCGACAAACACGAATTCACGACAGGCTCTACGAGCCTTTATGAAATGGTACAAGTCCTTCATTACCGTCAGTAAGTGGGATTTGGCTAGTACCATGTAGTGATCAGGTACTCTTGTGTCACAGGCCATAACTTCAAGTTGGACTTGATGAGAAAGAGATGCCGCAAGCCTCTCCTTCGTGTCTTGTTCCCGGCGAAGGAGGTGATCATTGAGCTTAGGGAGGTCCTCATTAAACTGACGTCCGGCGACGTCAGGATCGAGCCTACCCACGACGAAAGTATGTTGAACATCTTTCCATTGCCTAGTGTCAGGGGGTGTCACGATGGAGAAGGGTCTGCACTCCTCCAGTGCAGGGCAGGGTTTTCCTTCTTCCGCCGCTTTAAGGCATGCAGCTAAGGCCTTTTCCAGGAAAGGAAGAACCGCAGTGTCAGGTGCTACATAAGTAGGATGCTTCTTGCTCAAGGCAGGAAGCTTAGAGCAGGTAAAGCCCCTGCTCTTAAATGCGGAGGCTAGCATAGCCTGGGCCTTTGCGAGATCGAACACTATCTCTTCTTTAGGTTCGGTCTCCTCCTTCGAGGCAGGTTCGGAACGAAGCCGGACGTAACAGTCCGGGTAGGCCTCGAAGCTTGGGAAGAACTCCACATCTTCCAACGGGACCGTGCCAATCTTGTCACTAACAAAGATCCTGCCGGTCGCAATAACCATATGCTCTGCATACCTCCACGGGTTGGCATGAGAGCAAGCTGGGAGATCCTTAACCGAAATCTTCTTCGGTTCTCTGGATCCAATCATTGACCTGATGGACTCCTGGTTCTCCTTCAGTCTGTCGTCCATGACAGCTCTAATCAGCCGGATCAGTTCTTGGGTAGACGAAGAGGGATCCGGGGTCGAGGAGGTAGACGGAAGGGACACATCCGTCGGTGTAGGAGTAGGCGGAGGGATGGATGAGGGAGGAGCTCCAAGCTCCGACTCGGTGTATTCCACCTTGTCTTCGTCCTCTTCGGCTCCTTGAGCCATAAGCGTCTTCTCCGTGTCTTCCGAGACGTCAGAGATCTGCTCATCATCCTCGGAATCTAATCGACACTCATGCATGGACTGAGCCATGACCACATCAGGTTCCACCGTAATTTGGACAGTGGGGATTGCGTCTTTCGGAACCACTGAGTCAGGGGAGGCCTTAGGGAACAACAGGGACCTCAGTTCTTCGGTGGCCAGGTACGGTCCGGTAGCATTTTTCTGAAAGCCACGCACCCACTTGCGCAGCTTTTCGCGAGAAATGTCTCTAACCTCCGCTGAGGGAGGGTTATGGAAGGCCTCAACTAGGTGGGCCTGGCAGACCGTACAATCCAGTGGATTCCAGAACTTCAAATCCCCTTTCTTGTCTGCACAAGGGGCGTGAGTCCTACAAGCCGTATGCCCGTAAAACTGCGGGCGTTTCACAGCGCAGAAGGCGAAGTCACACTTCATCTGCTCCTCCTGTGGAAGAAAGAGAAAATGAGTATGGGGGAGTCATAGGAATGGCTCTTAAACTAAGTTAATATTAATCATTAATTTTAACTTAAGAAGGTGTGATGCATAGAGAATGAAAACAGTAAAGGAGAACATGCTCCATGCATCTCGCCCGGCTGGTTACCATAAGCTTGGTCCTGGGATAATCCAAATGACCGAGATCATTGGATATAGTTTCCTAGGATTCCCGTTATATTGGAACTCCATGGAAAGCCAAGGACAAGGTTGGGATCGAATTCATTCGGTTCCCAGTAAAGAGCCAGAAGGCCTCATAAAGGTAACTGCTTCTGGCAACCAGCCGTGCTAAGATGCACATAGCATGCTGGAATTAGAAGAATGCAAAGAGACAGCATGATCACTAATAAAGCAGTACCAGGTACTGATCTTAAAAGCAAAGCAGCTTATCTATTTGCTATGTAGGGCTATCTTAGTCTTATGATAGCTACAGTGAGGGGGTGCAAGTATTCTTGACGCCTCCGGGGCATCCGGCAAGCCGCCGGCATGCCGGAGCTCGCTCCAGCATAGATTCTGGCATTAGAACAGACAATTTTCAAAAGTCAGTTAGATACCAGGATGGCGGCCGCCGGCACAGCGGCGGCACGCCGGCAAGGAGCGGCGGCTCCGGCAGCCGGAGGATGCCAGGTTGGTGACTGGGATAAGGATGGTACAGGTAGTATCGGGTTGCCGGCAGTATATGCCGGCACTCCGGTGATCGACCGGCAAGCGGACGATTAGATAGGAGTAGGAGAGCCGCCGGTAGTAGCCGGCGGCAGCCGGCAGTCCCTCGGTACACGGGGGGCTGGCGGCAAGGGTAGGGAAGTCACCAAGAGGGAGGCAGGTATTGCCGACAGTAGAGGCGGCAAGAGACCGGCACCCGGATAGATAGAGAGACAGGGGGAGGGGGGAAGGAATGCAGGAAGTACCGTCAGGGTTCCAGACATCCCTCCCCCTCCCTGAGAGGGTGTACCCATGATAGAGACAGGCTCTAACATCCATAAGCAGGGGTCACTAGGGACCGGGAGCAGGTAGCCCAAGGGAGGGCTAGGGAACACCCAAGAGGGGGGGGGGGAGACTCCCCTATGCAGAACTACACTAGTAACTAACCTTATAGGACACTATGAAGGTATATGTACCAGAGCGGACTGCACAGGGAAGCTCGGGTAGCCCTACTCATCCACCCTAAGGAGGATTTGTAGGACAGGGGACAGATGAGTATAAACTAACCTAAGCATAGGCTAGGCTATACAAGAGATAGGTGGGGAGGGAGAAGAGAGAGGTCTTCCCAGGAAGGGTTTCTGTACCAGAGCGGCCACTAAGGGAAGGGAGGACACTCCCTAACCTAAGATCAGGCTGATCGGCTAAAACGGTGCAAGAGTACAGTTTCAGCATGGAACAGAGAAACCTTCCTAACCCGACCTAGAGCAGGGCTAAAAGTCCTGAACTAGGCAAGGAAGAAGACATATCGCTATCGCAGGAAAGTCATAGACTATCCTAGCCATAGAGGTAGGCTAGCCTAACCTCACTCTCAGACGCAATCCTAAAGGGGGTTCATTCCTTTAGGGAGGACTGAGAGGCGATATATATACTCTATTAGACAATTAATCCCTTTACTCAGAAAAGGGATCAAGGCTAAATAGAGGGAATGCCAAGGCAGGGGATGAAGGAAGCATATAGGGGTCCTAAGGTTAGGTTAGGCTAGAAAGAATCACTGACTAGCCTATCCCCTATATGGTCCCTGAAGGCGAAAACATTTGCATCACTAGTCAAAAGTATTGTAAAATAATAATGCCACTATCTTCATAACTTAGTCTAGGATCACTAATAAATCATGCATGAACACTTGTATGTAGGCTCCTGGCCTGGGGGCTATAGTAGCCGACTGGTATGAGGTCAATCGATGACCGATAAAAAGCGTCTAAACACGATATAAAAGTTCCTAGCTATGAAGACTAAATAAACTAATGTATTCGATTAGTATATAATGCCGGAAGCGTTGTTGTGGCTAACTAAAAAAAAAAGACATGCAAAACAACAACGACGCCATAAAATGGCGGGTCCGGTAGAGGCACAGCTCTGCCACAAAACATCAATTATTTCGCAAAATAATATTTACTTTACGGCCAGAGCTTAATTAAACAATACTGGAACCTTGTACTCAACTTTCCAGAAGAAGGCGAGGCTGAAGGTAACGACATAGCGAAGATGCAAAGCGATAAAGTTAACACAAGGGAAAATCCGTCTAAGTAGGGCAGCTACTAAACAAAGGATAAAGACGCGCGTGACGTCATTAGAGCAATGGCGTCCGTTTGTTTACGTCTCGAGTATCAGTAGTAGCCACGAGTGAGATTAGCTGTGGAACGGCTCCCAGCTATTCTCAATCCTTACACACCGAAGCATTAACTCTGTTCGGGGTGGAGATAGCTATGTGGCACGTTCAGACATGCGTGTCCCCTGTTGTATTACGATGTCTTAAAGGGAAACCTTTGAGATACTCGCTCCAGAAGTTAGAATTCTGTGATAACCTGTGGTTAAATTCTCTGGGAATATCTTAGTAGTCTTATACCCAAGGAAGCTACCAAACAGGAACCTTCCATCAGGACGCCATGGCTTGAGCCCAAAAACCACGGATAACACTTGACCTAGGTCTAGAACACTTTTCAAAGTGCTCAAAATCTTAGTTAAATCGTCAGCAATAACTGTTGTCTCTGAAAATGTCCTTTAACTGCTTTAACTTTCACAATGAAAGCATGGAGACATTTATTATACCATATATTCAATATTACAACTTCCCTACACTTTACTACGCCGTGTTGACACTCAATTTGTCAACTGAAACTAAAATTGTAAATAAACAAAAATCCTGTAACAGGTGATAGGCTACAGATCTTGGTTACTATTATAACCAAGATCAAATTTCCTTACTTTTAACATAAAAACGTTATGTTCTTTCGAAAGATCGAAAGAAAAAAAAAGAAGTTATGTAAATATCGTGGGAATATACACTATATAACATAAGCATCAAGGCCTTTATCCGCCTATCACTCCAAGAGGGGATTCTGGTGTAAAATTTAATTTCTTAAGCATTGTAATTGCAGATTGCTTCCTTGAAACGATTTCACCTGGTGTTGTTGACTTTTTGTGTTTTTTTTATCTGGACAGTTCCTTCCCAATCTACTTTCCTTCGTGAAACATCTAGAAACGTTCCGTTGTCCCGTAAAATTTATTTGCTTTATTAATCTTCTCTATATAATGGAACAAACAGATGGTATTACTTGAGCAGAATGTGGTCCCCAGATTCCTTGTTTATTTATTCTACTTTAGGGGCTGCTTATCTGGTCCTGTACAGCACGTAAACCCTAGTCACTACAGTCTACAAGGCCTCCAACGGTCGTCGTTGTATGATCTTCATTCGGGAGCATTGAACATTTCATAATTCCTATCGCTCGCTTACTGCTGTTTGATCAGCACTATCGAAACACTCGTAGAATAAGAAAGTCTTCATTTTCCCCTTGAAGTTGAAAGCTTTAATATCTTTAATTATACGAATGTCTCCTGGGAGCTTATTGTATAGTCTCGGGGCAGCATATTTAAAGGCTCTGGAGTCTAGAGCCTACAGTAGACATGTATCTATATTCTAGTAGTTTGAAATCATCTGTAACTATTCTCGTGTCAGGACGATTCGTTGGTAACTGATAGCTTGGTGGGTTATTGTACAGTATGTATTTTAAACGCAATTCTCTCTTTAATCGGTAGCCAACGTAGATCAATTAGTATAAGAGTGATCCCTTATCATGCTTGAGAATATCCACTTAATTAGTTTCAATGTTTATATGAGCTTGCTTGATGTAGGCCTACTTAATCATTATAATATCTTCATGACAACTGGAATTTCATGAAATGCTTGTATTTTCTTCCCATTTATTTATCATTAAGACTTACCAGATATAACTTTCGCTCATCTTGAAAATAATAGCATCACATGAGTAGAATGTGATCTTGCAGGTCTCTCTTTGAATAAAGATAATGAGATATAAAACATTGCAGTCAGATCCTATTAAAACATTGCAGTCAGATCCTATTGCTAGGGCATTACTTCTATTGAGTCAAAAGATGAGGGATAAAAATATCTAGAATGTTTGAATGAATATCGATGGAATAAACACTTAAACCATAGTGATGATATCTATGCATTTAGGCTAGGACAAAAATTGTATTGATTCGCTTATCTGGGAGTAAATGGCACTGGAATATAAACTAGTAGAACAGGAAAGCAAAAAGTAGGAATTATTTACTTTTACTTTTACGGGTTTATTTCTCGCCCTCCGTCAGACACTAAAAGTCTGTTCAGGCGGGCCTTGGTGTGTGAAAAAATAATTTCTTTCCAGTTAATATTTTGCTCTGCATCTTATCAGTTATTTCGCTAGCATTTATATTCAGGCTTAATAGTTTTCCGGTCACTATTATAACACTTTCTAAAAAGATAAGTCTTCAGGTTTTTCTTGAAAGCTGCCACATTTTTGCTATTCTTGACATCGAGTGGATGGTCGTTGAAGAGTCTTGGTGCAGCATAACTGAACGTTCTTCCTCCTATTGCATGATTCACACTAATTTCGAATAGTCTATGTGGGTCATCAGCATGTCTAACTCTTACAGCGGTGCTGGTAGCTTCAGGGTAGCGGACCAAGCAATCATGAAGATATTTATGCTTATCACTTGTAAGTGCTTTGTGGGTCAACAAGCAAATCTTAAATTCAATTCTAGCCTTAACAGGTAACCAATGTAGATCGATCAATGCAGGAGTTATTCTCTCCCATAGTGTAATGCCTTTTATCAGTCTAGCCGCTCGGTTTTGCACATTTTGAAGCTTTCTTAGTAGTGTATTGGGCAATTTGTAGTACAGAGAATTGCAATAATTAAGCCTTGATATTACCTGACTCATCACTAAAATTTTTGTACTGCCCTCTGTTAAATATTTTCTAATAAACGCTATGTTTCTCAGGTGATAGTTACACACTTTCACTGTGTTCACAATTTGGTCCCTCATTGACAAATTACAATCTATCAGTACACCCAAATTTTTCACAACAGGCACAATCCCAACATCCGCATCACCAATTTTTATACTTTGAATTAACTGGTAATTCTTCAAAGCCACCTTTGTGCCAAAAACATACATTCTGTTTTATCATCATTTAATTTGAGCTTTTTCCTCTGCATCCATGTTTTTATTTCAGTCATTATCTCATCAATTTTCTTCTCTGTATCTTGTGTTGTTGAAATTGAGAGGTGAAACTGAGTATCATCTGCATATAGTTTAAAACCCACTTTTTGTTTTTTCAAGATGTGTGATAGCTCAATAGTATATATGTTAAACAAGATAGGGCCCAGAACACTACCCTGTGGTACACCCTTCATAAGAATTCTCTCACTGGATCGGTTTCCAGAAACTTCTACAATAGTCTTCCTATTCACTAAGTAACTTCGCAAAAATTTCAGTGCTTCTTCAGTCACTCCAATAGACTTTAAGTCGTCAAGTAAGTACTCGTGCACAACAGTGTCAAAAGCAGCACTAAGATCTAACATAATCAAAATTCTACACTTTCCCTCATCAAGAAGACCTATCATATTCATTATTGAGCATAAGGTATTTCTGTAGAATGATTAGATCTGTAGGCCGACTGATTTTCCGGGAATACCTCTAACTCGTCAATATGCGCCCATAATTGCACACTTTTGACTTTTACGATAAGCTTTGACATGTAGGATAAATTTGAAATGGGCCTATATGAATTTAGCTCGTTTACATCACCTTTTCCTTTGTAAATTGGTTTGATCAACGCAGTTTTTTCACAGCTAGGAAAACAGGATTGTGATATACTTAGGTTAATTATGTTCAGGTAAATATTATATACAACTTGTTTATTTGGAGCTTCACTTATTGAACTGTTTGGGAAAGGGTCGTTTCCACAATATGTATTCTTCATCTCTCTCATAACCTTTAACAAGTCGCACATATTTATTTCCTTAAATTTTATTAACTTCTTTCCCTCCTTCGCTGGCATAGCTGACTGTCCTTCAAAGTGATTTTGGGGGAAACCTCTAGAGATTTTATCATTTTTTTCATTGAAGAATATAGCAAATCTCTCTGCACAAACATTGTCATGCAAGACATATTTTTTCTTTAATCCCATCAAATCATCTAGGTTTTTGTGAGTCCTTCATGTTATTGTTTTTTTACATTCGCCGTTGTAGAATTCTCTTTTTGTTTTTTCTAACAGGATGTTATAGTCATTTCTAGCCTTATTATATAGAATTCTGGCTTGTGAGGATTTGGCTCTTTTCCAGCTACCTTCCATCTTACGTCTGTGTCTTTTTGCCTTTAATAGCTCACTATTATACCATCTAACATTTTCGCGTACAACTATTTGTTTGTTCTTTATGGGACACATGGTATCGTACATTTTTCCAAAATTGTCGTTATATTTCTTGGTATAACACCCAACACATTCTCTGTCTACCATATGTTCACTTTGTATGTTCTCACAAGACATTTGCGCTACACTAGCTTCAATAAAATTCTCAGCATCAAAATTTTCCCGCTCCCTATATGATCCATTTTTTCAATACTTAGGGGAAAAAAAAGACCAAAAGCAAAGAAGCAGACCGAAGCCAATAGCCCATTAGTCAAAATAAAAAGTGAAAAGGAAAAAAATGTCAATAATCGGAGAAGCTAAAAATAAAAAAAATAAACTGTCTGGAAGCAAGGGAGAGTGGAATCTTCATAGTACTAGACCTAACGTTCACAGTGACATAGAGCAAAGGATGGAAGACCTATAGGCTTAGACTAAGAAACCAAATGGTGAGGATGGAAAATTACACTTTTCTCTGGTTATTGTTCTGCCAGAGTGAAAAGGGCACACAAGAGTTATAAGGCAAGAGGTAAAACCTAACCACAAAGTTGAAGAAAGCTTTAAGATTCATTTGTTCTATATTCAATGCTTAAAACTAAAAAAATGATGGAAGTTGAGAGGAAATTGAGTAGTAGAAATATATATATATATATATATATATATATATATATATATATATATATATATATATATATATATATATATATATATATATATATATATATATATATATATATATATATATATATATATATATATATATATATATTGCTTGAGAGAAACACGTAACTAAAAGAGAGCTAGGTTAAACTTGAATAGCCTTAAAGGTGTTAATTGGCCAAGCAGAAAACACGATGAACACAAATGATAAAAAGGTAGGATGATTGATGGTACGCTATAGAAATAGATAACAGAAATTGAAGACAGAAACTAGAAGTAATTGCATAATGTATATTAAGTGTAGTGCATGCAGTTAAGCCTTCAGATCTATTGTTAGTTTACCTTTTAGCAAGAAATGCTGCAAATGTAATTATCTTTGTGTAATTGTACATATATAAATAGCTGCAACGTTTGTAAACTTTCACATGGTTTATGGAACTATATAAAAATCTTTATCATAAATTTTCTTAGACCCCCAAAAACCCGGTCTGTGACCTAACGGGAATGACTATTTTTTGCTAATATTTTCACTTCTGGATTATATAGGAAATGTTTTCTGCTTTCTCTCTCTCTCTCTCTCTCTCTCTCTCTCTCTCTCTCTCTCTCTCTCTCTCTCTCTCTCTCTCTCTGATGCAAGCTTCACTTTCTTTCCGTTTTTTTTCTATTCCTTAGTTGGGTATGACACAAATTAATGAAAGTAAAGGTTAAATGTATCTGGTTTCGGTTCCAGTTTCATCAGGATAGATACTCACCAGAACGTCAACCGGGCAAGCCCAACCCCCACCGTGGTGCCCAAGCACAGCAGTGACCTCCAGTAAACAGCTTAAACTCAAGGTCCCGGGCTGAAATCGATCTGCCGCCATGCGAATGCGAGGCAAACACGTTACCACTTTACTAGCCAGGAAGCAGACATTAAAAATTTAGCATCTTTAATCCCTCGCACCTCTTCATGATAAAATATATATAAAAATCTTAGAATCACTGTGAAAGATCAACCATTTTTACACAAATGGAATAACAAATAAAGTCCTCAAACATGCTTCTTGTATTTTTTATGATCACGTTAAAATTATTATTATTTTTTTTTTTTTTTGCAACACATTTCAAGTTCATCCCACCTCTTAATATTTTCAAACATTGCAAAGATATTCTGCTTGCATCAGGAAAAAATTAACCATTCCTAGACATAATCCAACAAACGAGAAACTTGTACAGTATTTGTAATGTTTTGGACACATTGAAGCATACTAACACCTCCCCCAGAGCGCCACTTATCACCACGGGTGACCCTGTCCAAGAGTGATGTAACTCATATTGTTAATGGACCCCCCAAAGGCAAAATAGAGTTAATGGCTGGAGTGGCATTATTGTTGGATCTGCTTTATAACTAACTAGCCTAGACTTCATGGTTTTCCTTTGAACTAAGTGTTAGTTTTCTTTTATGTTTAGACATTTTAATCTAAGCAACTATTTGAAGATTTCTCATAATGATGATCTAAATCACAATACTGACCCCTGCACGAAAAACAGAGAATAGGGTTATGAACACCCGATAATAACTCCTTTGAATAATCTACACAGTAATTATCAATTACAAATCCAGAGGAAGGTAGCACTAAAGTTTACAATCTAGGGTTTGGGTAACGAGCACCAACTAGGCACTTGCAAACAACAGGGCTATTGAAAAGGCTAAGCTTTTGTAGCATACCCAAGACAAACCTTTTGTCATCAACTGCCCCAGTACTATTCTAAAGGCCTATTGAAAAGGAAGGAAGTAGGAATTTTTATTTTGCTAAGCTTCAAGAGAGAAGCAATATACATCCGAGGTGATTCATAGAAATAAAGTAATACATAAGCTTCACAGAGGGCCTACTTGTCATGCAATGGTATCTTCAATCTCTTACTGTTTAACAATGTTGAATAGTAATTCATAGTCAGGAGACTTTGAAATAATTCTGCAATACAGCGCCATAAAATTTTCATTTATATCATCCTTAATTTTATAACCAAGGCATCCCACTGGTTTCGTTTTGCTAAATCTATAGGAAATTTCCTTCACATAAGGAGCAAAGATCATCAACAGTGCCATGGAGGAATTAGTATATCCCGGCAAGGGGGTTATTTGGTGAATAATCATTATCATCATCATCTCCTCCTCCGCCTATTGATGCAAGGGCCTCGGTTAGATTTCGCCAGTCGTCTCTATCTTGAGCTGTTAATTCAAAACTACTCCATTTATCATCTCCTACTTCATGCTTCATAGTCCTCAGCCTTGTGGGCCTAGGTCTTCCAACTCTTCTAGTGCCTTGTGGAGCCCAGTTGAACGTTTAGTGAACTAATCTCTCTTGGGGAGAGGGAAGATCATGCCCAAACCATCTCCATCTACCCCTCATCATGATCTCATCCAGATATGGCAATCGAGTAACCTCTCAAAGCCTCATTTCTAATCAGGTCCCGCCATTTGACTCCCAATATCCTTCTGTGGGCTTGTGCTCAAATCTATAGAATCTAGTGGAGATTGTTTCATTGTCATACCATGACTCATGGCAGAATAATACCGATCTCACTAAACTGATATGTAGTCTGATTTTTATGTGTAATTTCAGGCCATTTGATTTCCAAATTTTACTTAATCTAGCCATTATCTGATTTTTTTTTTTAATCTTTCACTAAAGTCTAATTCTAAAGACCCTGTATTGGAGATCATAGTTCCTAAATACTTAGAATGATTCTACCTCATTAATCCTTTCTCCTTCCAATGATATTTTCATCTTCCATTGCATACTCCGTTCTCATCGTCTCTGTTTTTTTTCTATTATCTTCAGCCCAACCTCATGTGATATTTCATGCATTCTGGTTAGCAAAATTTGCAAATCCTGTGGTGTTCTGCTAACAAGGACAAAATCATCAGCATGTCCTAGGTCTGCTAAATTCCTATCACCAATCTAGTCCAATCCTTCTCCACCATATCTGACTGTTCTACGCATTACAAAATCCATAAGGAGGATAGATAACATAGGTGCCAACACATTCCCTTGGAGTACTTCGCTGTTCACTGGAAATTCACTTGATAAGACTCCATTAACATTAACTTTGCACTTGCTATGCTCATGAATAGACTTGATCAAATTTACATATTTAAGAGGAATTCCATGATAATGCAGGACTCTCCATAAAATTGGCCAGTGCACAATATCAAAGGCTTTTTCATAGTCCACAGATGCCATCAAAAGGGGATTCTATATTCTACGCATTTCTGTACATGTCTCAAAATGAAAATTTAGTCATTGCAACTTCTACCTTTTCTAAATCCTGCTTGTTCATCAATCTTTTTCACTCGTCTCTTTAGAATAAGCATATTATATTTGGAGAATAATCCATATATTTTATTTCAACTGCTTTAGAATACACTATTAAGAACGTATATGTTTTTAAGGAAGTTTATATTTTCTGCTGCTGGTACAGGGATAATTGATTACCCTAGATAATTCACTCCATGTCCTGCTCATATGGAATAGCAGCTAAGAGTACTAAACCAAAGATTCACTTCCTCTGAATTCTGATGGACTAACCTAAGTCTAGTTGCTCAAAAGAGATCCCAACCTTCACCCATACTCGAGCAAATATTCTAAATGCAAATTTCTTCCTAATTGTGAGTCCTTCACCCTTTCATCAGAGCAGAAAATTTTGAAAACTGAGAAAATGTCAATGATATTTACAATGAATGTAATTAAGAATTACCTGGAAATTATTAGTTATAGTGGCTGAACTGCAAACTTGGAGAAAGCTAATAAAATATGAAGGTCATTGTATTAATGGGGAATAGAAAAAGTGTACAGTAGATACTTAACAATACCTATGGCTTATGTATTTTATACTCCCATTCTCCCATTAATGAATCTAATTGTCTAAGTATGAATTATAATTGTAAAAAGGAGAAGATTTTGCAATAGAACGAACAGAACCAATATAAAACATTTAAGCTTTTGAAGAAGGATTCGCCTCTATAATACAGAAATCAATCATTTCATTAGGAATAAACACAGATTTCATAAAGAAAGGAATTGAAAACTATGTGATGTATGATTTATTCTTATATATTGACTGAATGATTTGTGGCATACCTGGTAACCGACTAAGATTCTAATTGATTCTCCCATGGGGGACATCACTGTGTGGCTGCGTCAGCAGAAGGGGTTCTGGAGGAAGAAACCTTGGAACCTGAACCAGCAGGAAAAGAAGGTCTGCGTACAATTCTCTGCTTGGCCATGTCGGAGCTATTAGAGTCAGCTTGCAGTTCCGGGAGGTCATGAGTATGTTGATCAACCTTCTGAGCAGGCAAAAGGGTGGAAAGGCATATGCGTCCAAGTTGTCCCAAGACTGTTGAAGGGCGTCCTGGATCACTGCCTGATGATCTGGAACTGGGGACCCATAGCGGGGAAGTTTCGCATTCAGAGAAGTGGGGAACAGGTCTATTGTGGGGAAACTCCACAAAGCTATTACTACCTTTGCTATTCGAGGATCCAAAGACCATTCACCACTCAACACTTGGTGATGCCTGCTTAGTTGATCCTCCACGATGTTTCTCCGACCCGGAATAAACTTGGCTGTGAGAGAAATGTCGTGACCTTTCGCCCACTGGCAAATCTGTACCCCAAGTAGACAGAGGTCTCTTGCCAGAGTACCCCCTTGCTTGCTGATGTACGAGACGGCTGTGGAGTTGTTGCTCATTAGCACCACCTCTCGTCCTTGTAGATCCTCTACAAAGTATTTTAGGCCTTTCCAGGCTGCTAACAATTCCAGGTGATTTATATGGAGAGTTTGTTCTATCGGAGACCAGACTCCTGATGCTAACTTCGGGCCTAGGTGGGAACGCCAGCCACGTAGCGATGAGTCCGAAAAGAGTTTTAACTTCGGATTGGGGCTTTTGAGGGGAATGCCTGTCTGGGTATTTTCTCTGGCTGACCACCACTGAAGATCTTGTATCACCACAGCTGGAACCTCCACTGGCAAGAAAGGGGAATCGTTCTTTTGGGAACAGTGGGTCTTCAGATGCCACTGGAGACTTCGCATTCTTGATCTTCCGCCTGGAACTAGTTTTTCCATGGAGGAAAGATGGCCCAGAAGACTCTGCCACAAATTGGCTGGAGGAGGCAGTGGAGACAAGAGTTGGGCGATGGATTGTTCCAGTCTCAGAAATCTGTCTTCCGAAAGGAACATCCTCCCTACTTGGGTGTTGATGGACATCCCCAGATAGTTCATGACTTGAGTTGGAATCAAACAAGCCTTCTCTACGTTTACAAGGATCCTTGCAAAAGTCGAGAAGCCTTCTCCGGTGATCCAGAGCTTGTTCCCTGGACGAGGCCAGGAGTAGCCAATCATCTAGATACCTTAGCAGGTGTATCCCGTGCTTGTGTGCCCAGGAGGAAACGAGTTTGAAAACCCTTGTAAACACTTGTGGGGCGGTCGAGAGGCCGAAGCATAGGACTTTGAACTCAAAGCTTCGACCCTGAATCAGAAAGTGCAGGAATTTCCGAGCTGAGCAATGGATCGGTGCTTAGAAATATACGTCTTTTAAGTCCACAGATGCCATAAAGTCTCCTGGACGCACCGCCTGGATCACGGAGGCTGCTGTCTCCATTTTGAATGGAGTCTGCTTCACAAACTCCAACCCCCCGAGGCTTTCTTTACCAGAAAGAGGCGACTGAAAAACCATGGGGAGGTGTTGGGACGTGTTGGATGGTGCCCTTTAGAAGCATGCTCTGGATCTCCTGAGCTAGGGCTTGCTGTTTCCCGTAATTCCGAGGGACCTGGGAGGACGAGATCGGAGGAGGAATTAGAGGGACGAGATCGGAGGAGGAATTAGAGGAGGAGAGCCTATGAAGGGGATGCGATACCCCCAACAAAGCACCTTGATGGTCCATTACATGGCCCCCATAGCTTTCCACCTCCTCCAACTCCCCTGCAGGCAACCCCTTACGCACTGGAAGGGGGGAGCCGAGACCCTATTTCTGTCTAGGGTTCCTCCCTCTGCCTTTAGCCTTGGGAGGAGCCGACTTTCCTCTGCCCATAGGTTTGGCTCTTGGCTGGGAGTGGAGCTGCGGTTGTGGAATTGGCTGCTATTGCATTGTGCAATAGGAGGCAGCCTTTTGCATCGCGGTGTCCTGTGTCTCTTTCCTCCAAGTATCTAAGGTAGAGGAAAGTGCTTGCTTAGAAAAGAGGAGAGGTTGTAGAAGGTCCGCGTTTCTCAGATCTGACCTCTCAGCCTTACCGATGCTTCTATGAAGTCTGGAAACTGCTGATTCCCTCCTTTTGAGGACCCAATTGCCCCACATGGTCGCTGTTGTAGTAGTTAAGAAGTCCATTGTCTTGGCCCCAGCAGCTAGGATTTCCTGTAGGGACTGCATGGAGTCTTGGTTTGACAGGTCCTCGTGACTCGCTAGGTAGCCGACTGTACCAGACCACGTGTCAAACCAAGATAAAGCCTCCAGAAGGGAAATTGAAGCCGCTTCCATTGCCGAGGCTTCTGTGGCTGTGAAAGAGACTGGAAGAGTAGAGAGTTTCTCCGAGGAGCAGCCAGGTGTGAGCCTCGCTGTGAGGGGATCCAAGGTCAGAGAAGGGTTGGTGTCTCTGGCCTTGAAAAAAGTGCTTTTGCCTCATAAACGGGAATTGTAAAAGTTTATGGGATCCCTGAGACTTCAAGGAACCCGTTTCTCCCAAGACCGCCTACGAGACCTTCCTCAGACGGCCTGCAATGTGAACAGACCAGGGAAGTTCAATTCTGGTCTTAGGGTTCGGTGGAGGACGACATAGCCTGTCTAAAGCTGGAGCGTCAGTATGTCGAGGAGACAGATGCGGATCGCCGAGGCCTGAGATATTACATATAGTTCTTAGAGCTCTAAAATAGGAGGACTCTAAGTCCTTTGATGGTTGCTCTTCCGAGGAATCCTCAGGCTGCGCTAATTCCTAGCGAGTTATTACAGGGGAAAGGGCGATAGAAGTCGGAGTGTCTGGAGGTAACGGCGAAGTAGGAGACCATATTACCGTTGTTAAAGGGGAAGGCTGAGCGCTGCATAATGGCGCCGCGAGCGCCTGACCTTGCGTGGAAGTCGACGGTCTAGGAGAAGGTGACCGAATTATCGGTACTGTCCTAGTAGGATTCGTAGAGATTCCTCTCTTTGAAAGGTCTGAAGTATGAGGTGGAAGAGATTGAATTGATCGGCGATATGGCCTTTTCCCTCTGCTCTCAACAGATGAGAAGAAGTGTTGAACCCCTGCGTCTTCTTCCAAAGTTTTCGAGAGGCTCGTATTTCGTAACTCATTAGGGAGCAAGAGAACAGGGGGGGTTGTCCTGTCTGAAACACGAGGGCGAGGTGATTGACCCCGAGAGAGTACGACCAGAGACTTGCTCAATCGTGAAGTCGAAGGGCGAGAGCGCCCTTTCTCTGATGATACGGAGCGAAGGTGAGGAGAAGTGCTCTTTCTAACTTTCCTAGAGTGATCGGAGATCCTCAAACTAATAAATGAATTAAAGGGTTCGAGGTCAGTGGGCGCTTTGCCCTTGGCTGCGCTCCTGGCATGATTAGATGAAAAATCGTGGGAAGAACTTCTTTTGAGGGAGTGCTTATTCCGCTTTGGAGAGCTCTCTTGTGACTAAGAGCGAGAACGTAACATAGTGCTCTTTTTCTTGAAGTGCTTAGAGCGCTTAGATGATCCCTTGTGAGAGGAAGACGACAGCGAGGCAGAACGATGACAAGGGGAAGCGCTCTTCTTAGGTTTGTGACGAGAGCGCTTATAGTCTCGCGGCGAGACGTCTCGTGAAGAGACAGAAGGCAAGGAAGAGCGAGAATGATAATGTCTCTTCCTATGTCGCTGTCTCTCCGGCGAGAACGTCTGGGCAAAGGAGAGCGAGCTCTCCTTTTCATCTTCACTACTGCGATGTTTGCGCTTGTGACGCTGTGATTTTGTAGAAGCGCAAACGGAGTGAGAAGTAGGTGCCGCAGGAGCTGAACTTACTACATCCACTGAAACTTCAGCGGGTGCCAACTGAGTTGACGGGAGGTAGGCGAGGTCCGGAACTCCCGAGGGTTCCAAAACAGAAGGGACCTGAGGCATCACCTTGCCCACGAGGAACTGGTTCCAAACTTCCTCCGAAGGAGAACCAGGAAGTCCAAGAGCAGGCCATACCACTCGTACATGATCTGGAATGGAAGCGGTAACGGAGTCATTCCCGGTGGCGGAAAATATTGCCCCACTGGGGGAGGCAACGTGACCAAGAGGAATGGGGGTCAAATCAATGGTGCCACTCTTCCTCGACTTCCCCCCGGAGGAGGGAGGCAAGGAAGAGTCTGGAGGGAGAGAACGAGAGGCCGAAGAAGAGACCCGAGACTCCTTACCTTTCGACGGCGAACCTGTAGGTAAAGAGTCCCTCTTGGATTTCTTTTTCTTCCTCTTCTCGAACTTTTCCCACAGAGAGAGCGACCACTCTCTACATACTTGGCAAGGGTAGCCTTCAGAACACCTATGACCTCTGCATGCGGGGCATAGGGAATGAGGATCCACCTCCGGCAGCGACACAAAGGTGCCACAGGATTTCGGGGGAACCCTGGGACACTTCCTCATAATAGAGAACATTACATCTAACAAAGAAAAAAGAAACAGAATTAATAAAAAACACAACAAAGAAAGGCTAGTCTGCCAGTCAAACAAAAGCTGGAGCAGCGGTGTTACCACTGCAATGGCTGGAATTCGATTGAAGGTAAACAGTAGCTACCGACCATCAGTCCCCCACTGCTAACAGGTGGATAACCACCTGCCTGGTCGTTAACAACCTTGTTAAAGTTTTTCTGCCGTATTTTCCAGTTCGCGCTAGAATATCTCCTATAGTAAAGAATGAGGGTTTGTATCAAGTGTAGGAACAAAGGAGGGTTAAAATTGAGGTACACTGCTTTTATTTTGTACAGTAGGTCTAATGAAAGGAAATGCAAAAACGAACAGCAGTCTTTTATTGTTTCCAAAGATGCATAAATGTAACAGTAATCAATAGTAACATTATATGCTGTAGATATATACAGAAAACCTGAGTTTTCCAACCCCAAAATTATGTAACAGAGTAGTAAAATAGTAACAGTCATGACATAAAGAGAAAAACATCACCTTTGACTCTTTACAATATTAAATAGTACATTGAAAAGAGGAACATAAGTCCCCTTGCACAATGTAGACCGAGTCCCAACTATACAGCCTATAAGAGTCCATATACATCACTTAAGAAGCCGGTTTAATTACACTACCAGCAGCCACAAAAAAGTGTTTAATCTCTTCAAACTGTCGTAAGTAATGTTTTGAAGAACACCCATGAAGATTTCCGGCCTGTGTAAGCCTGTAAGCCTGCAAAGGGCATAGATTGGAAAAAATTTAAGGAAGAGGCAACATTCCTAAGGTCATGATCTGATGGTATACTATCAGGGTCAGCCTTTCTGATGAAATAGGTGAGATTGGACATTAGCAGTTCGAAAGAAAGATTAGATCCTTTCGTCTCCCCTTTAAAAAAGTGACCGCCTTTAAAGGCCCGGCTCTTTAACAGGTAGGCATTAAGAGACTCCACGGGACACAGAGAAGGGTCCTCCTGAAGTGGGGCAATCTTCCAAGGCCCTCAACCTTTCGTGGGAATTTCGTTTTTTGACAAGAATGCAGGATCAGGGTAAAGATTTACAGCTCCCTATTCCGAGAATTCAATGTGGCCATCATCCCTTAAAACGGATTTTGAGCGAAGCGAAAAATCTATTTTTGGGTGAGATAGACATGGCGTCCTGATGGAAGGTTCCTTTTTGGTAGCTTCCTTGGGTAAATAACTACTAAGATATTCCCAGAGAATTTAACCACAGGTTATCACAGAATTCTAACTTCTGGAGCGAGTATCCTAAAGGTTTCCCTTTTAAGACATCGTATATCAACAGGGGACGCATGTATTAATGCGCCACATAGCTATCTACACCCCGAACAGAGTTAAGGCTTCGGTGTGTAAAGGCGGAGAATAGCTGGGAGCCGTTCCATAGCTAATCACATCCGTGGCTACTTTTGGTACTCGAGACGTAAACAAACGGGCGCCATTGCTTAAATGACGTCACGTCCGTCTTCATCCTGAAGCCAGTTGCTTGCCGATCACCATGATACAGCAGAGCAGGGTGGGACCTAAAAACTGGACGAAGTAGCAGGGAGGGTCCATCAGGACGCCATGGCTATCTCACCCAAAAATAGATTTTTCGCTTCGCTCAAAATCCGTTTTTTGGGCTCAAGCCATGGCGTCCTGATGGAAGAATACCAGAGAATCAATGTATCGTGGTAGTTTTTCCCCTATTGGTAAGTGCCAAGGGCTTTGAACAAAATAGCATAGTAATCTTAATAAAGAACCGTAGGGAAGAATCTTCCTGCCCCCCTTGGCAGTGAAGTTCCCACGGGCCATGCCGAGATCAAAGTGGTTATTGAAGGGCTATTCACCTTGTTAGAAGAACCTGAAGAACTTGGAGACGAGACTGAATGGTTGGCATTCGTATCGGAACATTCTGGAAGGCAGACAAGTGGTGGTTGGACACTGTGTGCTGAGAAGGTTGGTTTCGTCTCCAGGGTATGAAGAGTAAGTATTCGTATTGGAATATTACTTTGTAAGAGTGAATATAAAATAAGGGTTAGGACCTTAAAATCTCCATGAACCATAAGGAAAGGGGATAATAAAACTATGACAGGCATGTATTTCATAGTAAGTAGGAGCGGATTGAGACGCACAAGTAATAAAATAGAAATTTTATTTCACAGTTGCAGAAATTAAATGAATTGCAGCAATAAGTAAAGTTAATTTACAGTAATTATAATGTACGTAGTAATAAAGACTTGCTCTTGAATCTGAAAGGGAATTTCAAATTTATTAGTAGGCACTCGTTCTCGAGGAACATTAGTCTTTAATTAAAACACATCATGCTCTAGGCATGCGGCACTTGTGTGACAACTATGACATTTCACCTGGGATAAGAACAGTTATAAGAAAGCACTAAGTGTTTTCGACATCACTATGTATCGCTCGAGGGTCAACATAGGCACCCGAAGAGTTAGAGTCCCAAGTAACTCACTGTTCTATGCAGAGTTAGGTGCAGGTTTCATAACACTACCTGCGGCTACCACAAAATGTTTGACTTCGTGCACTTGTTTCGCATAATGTTTGAAGAAAACACGCGAGGACTTCCAGCCTGTGAAGCTTTTAAGGCTTTCGAAGTCCATACTCTGAAAGAAATTCAGAGACGATGCAACTTTTCTAGGATCGTGACCGGCGGATGTACTGTCGGGATCCGCTCTGCGAATGAAGTAGGTGATTTTCGCTCTTAATTGTTTCAGTGACAGGTCGCTGCCCGATGTTTCTCCTTTGAAGAGTTGGCCTCCACCAAAGTTCGAAGTTCTGCGAAGATAGACCTTGAGGCTCTCTACTGGGCATAAAGAGGCATCTTCCTTCAGGGGGCATATTCTCCAGGGGCCCCATCTTTTGGTGGGTAATTCATTTTTGGCGAGAAACGTCGGATCCGGGGAGAGGGTAATGTTTCCTGAATCAGTAAACAGGATATGACCCTCTTCTCTTGACAATGCCACTATTTCGCTGACTCGGGCTCCTGAGGCGAGAGCAAAGAGAAATATAACTTTCTGAGTCAGATCCTTGAGAGGGCATGAAACATTATCTAAGTTGGAGGCGAAATGGAGCACCTTGTCCAATGACCAGGAGATCGGTTTCGGTGGGGATGCTGGGCGTAGACGAGCGCATGCTTTCGGCAGTTTATTGAAGATGTCGCTGGACAGATCAATTTGGAAGGCATACAATATTGGTCTAGTCAAGGCCGATTTGCAAGTTGAAATCGTTTTGGCTGCTAATCCCTGTCCATGAAGGTGAATGAAGAAGGACATGCAGAAATCAATTGTGATTTCCTTAGGATTTTTTGTCTTGACGAAAGAGACCCATTTTCTCCAAGATGATTCGTATTGCCGTCTTGTGGATTCGGTCTTGTATTCCTCGAGGAAGTCTAGACTTTTCTTCGAGATCCCAAACCTCTTCTTTGCGGCTAGGGAGAGAAAATCATGAGATGAAGGTCCTTGATTTTCGATGATGAAGCGAAGACAGTCGACTTCTGTACTTGTTGGGAGAGAACTGGGCCCGGGAGAGGGATCAGCTTGGGCTGCAGCTGCAGGGCCAGGGGGTACCAGTTGCTCCGGGGCCACTTGGGAGCCACTAGGGCCGCTGTCCCTTTGAAGGTTCTCAGCTTGGAGAGGACTTTCAGCAGAAGGTTGGTGGGAGGGAACAGGTAGATCTTGGACCATCTGTTCCAGTCCAGTGACATGGCATCCACTGCTTCTGCCTTGGGGTCCTCGTACGGGGCCACGTACCGAGGAAGTTGATTGTTGTCGCTCGTTGCGAAGAGATCTATCTGAAGTTCTGGGACTTGGTGAGAGATGAAGGAGAATGATCTTGCGTCTAGAGACCATTCCGACTCTATCGGGTTTGTCCGAGATAGAGCATCCGCTGTCACGTTGCGGAATCCTTGTAGGTGAACTGCAGACAGGTGCCATTTCTTCTTCTCTGCCAGACGGAAGATTGGGAGAAGCACCTGATTTATCTGGGGCGATCTTGAGCCTTGGCGATTGAGACATCGAACTACCACCGAGTTGTCTAGGGTTAGACGAATATGGATCGAGGGAGGCGGGGAGAGTTTCTTCAGAGTTAGAAGGACCGCCATGGCCTCCAAGATGTTGATGTGGAACGTCTTGAACAGGGGAGACCATATGCCTTGAGCCTGTTTTTGGTGGAGTGACCTCCCCAACCCTCCAGCGAAGCGTCCGTGTGGATGTTGAGTGATGGAGGTGGGTGTTGAAGAGGAATGGACCTTTTCAGGGCCTTTGCTTCCGACCACGGCTTGAGGAGAAGTCGAAGTCTGTTTGGGAGCCGTCTCTTGAGGTCTCTTCGAGCGATGGATGCAGAACGTCTCCAGACTCCCGCGGCATCCTTTAGCTGTGCACGAAGCACTGGGTTTGTTACTGAGGCGAACTGTAGAGAGCCTAGAACTCGTTCCTGCTGGCGTCTTGAGATCCGCTTGGATTTCAGTAGTCGCTTGACAGACCCTGCTATTTCCTTCCTTTTCTTCTGGGGAATGGAAAGGCGGTGTGACTGAAGGTTCCATTGGATTCCTAACCATTGGAACTTCTGAGCTGGAGAGAGGCGAGATTTCTTCGCGTTTATCTTGAATCCCAGGTATTCTAGGTACTGGGTGACTTTGCTGCAGGATTTTACACAATCCTCGGGCGATGGAGCCCAAACTAGCCAATCGTCGAGGTAGGCCATCACCTGGACGTCTCGGAGGCGGAGCTGTTGTACTATGGCGTCCGCCAGCTTTGTGAAGATCCGAGGGGCCACATTGAGGCCGAAGGGCATGGCCCTGAAGGCGTAGCTTTTCCTTTGGAGTCGAAATCCTAGGTAGGAGGAAGCGTGATGGTTCATCGGAATGTGCCAGTAGGCATCCGCCAGGTCTATGGAGACCGTGTAAGAACCTCGAGGCAGAAGGGTCCTTATCTGTTGAAGAGTCAGCATCTTGAACTTGTCGTTCGCTATGAACTTGTTGAGGGGGGATAAGTCCAGAATGACTCTGAGTTTGTCGGAGTCTTTCTTGGGGACACAAAACAATCTCCCTTGGAACCTGGTGGACTTTACCTTCCTTATCACCTTCTTGTTCAAGAGATCTAGGACATATTCTTCCAGAAGGGGGGTTGATTGTTGGAAGAATTGCTGGAATGTTGGGGGTCGTTGAGTCCAACTCCAGCCTAGACCCTTCTTGACGATGCTGTGTGCCCAGGGATCGAAGGTCCAACGATCCTGGAATTGGCGGAGTCTTCCTCCCACCGGAAGCACTTCATTGCTTCTGGTGTCCCGAGGGCTTGCTGCCTCGTCCGCTAGCTCCCTTTCCTCCTCTGCCTCTGGAGGGACGGCGAGACGCGTCTCTGCCTGCACCTCTGCTTGAGCCTCTACCTTTGGGACGAAAGGTAGTCGTCTGTTGCTCGAAAGCAGGGGTGAAAACCGGTGACTGTGACAAGACCGGTTGGGTGACCAGCTGAAAGGTCTGCTGTGGCTGAGCTGCCACTTGGGAGGTAGCGGGTCCCGGAAACTGACGTCTTGGTTGACGTTGCTGGGGTGTCTGTTTGGAAGATTTCCTCTTAGGTTGAGGTCCGTCGTCCTGAGAGGATTTCCTCTTTTTTTACATGCCCCACTTGTGGAGAAGGTTCCTATTCTCCGTGGCGGCTTTGTCTGTGATCTCCTTCACAAGGTCAGAAGGAAAGAGGTGTTTGCCCCAGATGTTGGAGGAAATCAGCCTCCGGAGTTCATGTTTCACAGTGGCCCCTGCGAACACGAATTCACGACAGGCTCTCCGAGCCTTCATGAAGTGGTACATGTCCTTCACCAGGGTTGCCATGTGGGATTTGGCAAGTACCATGTAGTGGTCTGGTACTCTGGTGTCACAGGCCATGATGTCCAGTTGGACCTGGTGGGACATGGATGCTGCGAGCCTCTCCTTCGTATCTTGTTCCCGACGAAGGAGGTGATCGTTGAGTTTCGGGAGGTCTTCATTAAACTGACGTCCGGCGACGTCAGGATCTAGCTTTCCCACCACGAAAGTATGCTGGATGTCCTTCCAGTGTCGAGCGTCGGGGGGAGTGACTATGGAGAAGGGTCTGCACTCCTCCAGTGCAGGGCAGGCTTTTCCCTCTTCCACAGCCTTGAGGCACGCAGCGAAGGCCTTTTCCATGAATGGAAGGACTGCATCCTCGGGTGCGACGTAGGTAGGGTGCTTCTTGCTCAGGGCCGGAAGCTTAGAGCAGGTAAAACCCCTACTTTTAAACGTGTTGGCTAGCATAGCCTGGGCCTTCGCGAGATCGAACACTATCTCCTCTTTCGGTTCGGTCTCTTCTTTAGAGGCAGGTTCAGAGCGAAGTCGGACGTAACAGTCCGGGTAGGCCTCGAAATTTGGGAAGAACTCCACGTCTTCCAGGGGGACCGTGCCGATCTTGTCGCTGACGAAGATCCTGCCGGTCGCTATAACCATATGCTCAGCATACCTCCATGGGTTGGCATGTGAGCAAGCGGGGAGATCCTTAACCGAGATCTTCTTCGGTTCTTTGGATCCTATCATGGACCTGATGAACTCCTGATTCTCCTTCAGCCTGTCGTCCATGATGGCTTTAATCATCCGGAGCATCTCTTGGGTGGATGGCAAGGGTTCCGGGGTAGTGGAGGTAGACGGGAGAGACACTTCCGTCGGTGTAGGAGTAGGGGCGGTGATGGAAGGAGGAGCGACCTCTTGCTCCGACTCGGCGTATTCCACCTGGTCTTCATCATCTTCAGCCCCTTGAGCCATAAGGGTCTTCTCCATGTCCTCCGAGACATCCGACATGTGTTCATCATCTTCGGGATCCAGGCGGCACTCGTGCATGGACTGGGCCATGACTACATCAGGTTCCACTGTAATTTGGACAGTGGGGATCAAATCCTTGGGCACCACAGAATCAGGGGAGGCCTTAGGGAACAGAAGTGACCTCAATTCTTCAGTGGCCAGGTACGGTCCGGTGGCATTCTTCTGGAAGCCACGCACCCACTTGCGTAGCTTCTCCCGAGAAGTGTCCCTGACCTCCGCTGAGGGAGGGTTATGGAAGGCATCAACTAGGTGAGCCTGGCAGACCGTACAGTTCTGTGGGTCCCAGAATTTCAAATCCCCTTTCTTGTTAGCACAAGGGGCGTGAGTCCTGCAAGCCGTATGCCCGTAGAAGTGCGGGCGTTTCACAGCGCAGAAGTCGAAGTCACACTTCATCTGCTCCTCCTGTGGAAGAAAGAGAAAATGAGTATGGGGGGAGTCATAAGAATGGCTCTTAAGCTAAGTTAATATTAATCATTAATTTTAACTTGATAAAGGGTGTGATGCACAGAGGATTGAGATAGTAAAGAAACATACTCCATGCATCCCGCCCGGCTGGTTACCGCAAGCTTCATCCTTGGATAATCCGAGGTGGCCGAAGGCGTAGTATAGAATTCACGCAGAAATCCATAGGGTAATGGAATTCCATGGGAATTGCCAAGGATAAGTTTGGGACTGAGGCCACTCAGTCCCAAATTAGGGGGCTAAAGGATCCCCGAGGGTAACTGCTTCCGGCAACCAGCCGCGCTAAGATACACGCAGCATGCTGGAAATCTGAAGAATGCAAAAGGACAGCATGAATACTAATAGAACAGTACCAAGGTACTGATCCACTAACGTAAACAGGCCGTCTGGTTGCAGTGTAGGGCTATCAGTATCAGATGATAGTAGAAGGGGGTGCAAGTCGTCTTGACGCCTCCGGGGGGTTCCGGCAGACCTCCGGCACGCCGGAGGCCGCTCCAGCAGAGTTTCTGGCATTAGTACAGACAATATAAGTCAAGAGTAATACCAGGGTGGCGGCCGCCGGCACAGCGGCGGCACGCTGGCAGAGGGAGCGGCGGCTCCGGCAGCCGGAGGATGCCAGATTGGTGACAGGATCAAGGATGGTTATGGCAGAACCGGGTTTCCGGCAGAGGATGCCGGCACTCCGGTGGCCGGCCGGCGGGCGGACGGCCAAGGTATGAGGAAGGTGGAGAGCCATCGGCTGGAAGCCGGCGGTAGGCGGCAGTCCCCCGGCACACGGAGGACTGGCGGCCATGGGGGTATGGGGAGAGTCACCAAGGTAGGAGGTGGGTATCGCCGACAGTGGAGGCGGCAAGGGACCGGCACCCGGATAGTGAAAGAGACAAGGGGAGGGATGTAAGGAGTCCAGCCATGGACTCCCAGACATCCCCCCCTGAGAGGGTGTACCCATGATAGAGGCTGGCTCTATCACCCAGACGCAGGGGCCGCAGAGGACCGGGAGCTAGGGTAGCCCAAGGGAGGGCTAGGGGACACCCAAAGAGGGGGAGACCCCTGTATACAGAACACATCCAGTGGCTAACCCCATAGGACACTATGAAGGGTATATGTACCAGAGCGGACTGTACACAGAAGCTCAAGGTAGCCCTATCATTCCACCCTAAGGAGGAGTTGTAGGACAGGGGACAGATGGGTATAGACTAACCTAAGTATAGGCTAGGCTATACAAGAGATAGGTGGGGAGGGGAGAAGAGAAGAGTCTTCCATGAAAGGGGTTCTGTACCAGAGCGGCCACTAAGGAAGGGAGGACACTCCCTAACCTAAGGTAAGGCAGCCTGACTGAAACGGTGCATGGGTACAGTTTCAGCAAGGAACAGAATTACCCTTCCAAAACCTAATCTAGAGCAGGGCTGAGCGTCCTGAACTAGGAAGGATAGAAGACATAACGCTATCGCAGGACAGTCGTAGACTTAGTCCTAGCCATAGAGGAAAGACTAGCCGTTCCTCACTCTCAGGCGCAACCCTAAGGGGGGTTCATTCCCTTAGGGGGGACTGAGAGGCGATAATATACTCTGGTAAGAGCTTGATCCCCTTACGTGGTAAGGGGAGCAAGGCTACACAGAGGGAATGCCAAGGGCAGGGGGATGAAGGAAGCATATAGGGGTCCTACATGTAGGTTAGGTTAGGAAGGCACACTAACTAACCTGTCCCCTATATGGTCCCTGAAGGCGAAAACACTTGCATCACAGTCAATAGTATTGTAAAATAATGCCACTATCTTCATAAGTAAGCCTAGGATCACTGATAAATCATGCATGAACACTGATATATAGGCGCTCTGGCCTGGGGGCTATAGTAGCCAACTGGTATAGGGTCGATCGATGACCGGTAAAAAAGCGTCAAAACACGATATAAAAGTTCCTAGCTATGAAGACTAAATAAACTAATGTTATCGATTAGTAAATGAGGCCGGAAGCGTTGTTGTGGCTAACTAAATAAGGCATGCAGAACAACAGTGACGCCATAAAATGGCGGGTCCGGTAGAGGCACAGCTCTGCCACAAAACAACAAATATCTCGAAAAGTAATATTTACTTTACGGTCAGAGCTTAACTAAACAATACTGGAACCTTGTACTCAACTTTCCAGAAGAAGGCGAGGCCGAAGGTAGCGACATAATAAAGATGCAAGGCGATAAAGATAGCACAGGGAAAATCCGTCTAAGTAAGGCGAGCTACTGTACAAAGGATGAAGACGGACGTGACGTCATTTAAGCAATGGCGCCCGTTTGTTTACGTCTCGAGTACCAAAAGTAGCCACGGATGAGATTAGCTATGGAACGGCTCCCAGCTATTCTCCGCCTTTACACACCGAAGCCTTAACTCTGTTCGGGGTGTAGATAGCTATGTGGCGCGTTAATACATGCGTCCCCTGTTGATATACGATGTCTTAAAAGGGAAACCTTTAGGATACTCGCTCCAGAAGTTAGAATTCTGTGATAACCTGTGGTTAAATTCTCTGGGAATATCTTAGTAGTTATTTACCCAAGGAAGCTACCAAAAAGGAACCTTCCATCAGGACGCCATGGCTTGAGCCCAAAAAAGGGCCACAATATCGCTGACTCTAGCCCCAGAAGCCATGGCAAGCAAAATCATAGACCTTTGAGTAAGATCCCTCAGAGAAGTGGAGGTGTTATCTATCGAGGAAGCAAAGTGCAGGACTTTATTCTACGACCAAGAAATAGCCTTGGGAGGAGCATTAGGTTTCAGTTTAGCAGAGGCCTTCGGGATCTTATTGAACAGCTTGCTATTAAGTTCAATATCAAAAGCATAAGCAATGGGTTTAGTTAGTACTGACTTACATAAGGCAATAGTTGTAGAGGCCCGACCTTGACCATGCAATGAGATAAAGAAAGAAATGCAGAAGTCCATAGAAATGGAAGAGGGCTGATGACTTTTCATGAATTCAACCCATTTTTTTTTTTCAGGGAGACAAATATTGTCGTTTGTGGTGTTGGACTTGTACTCTTCTATGAAGTCAATTCTCTCCTTTGCAACTCCAAACTTTCTTTGAGCCGCGAGGGCAAGAAAATCATGAGCTGAAGGATTTTTGTTATCCAAGAGGAAGCGAAGACAGTCTTCTGTTGAATAACATGGGACAGCACTGGAGATGGTAGAGTGACCTGGAGAGGTTTGAGTTCCAGAACAGGAGGATACTAATTGCTCTTGGGCCACTTGGGAACCACTGGAGCTGCTGTTCCCTTTAAATTTCGCAGTTTGTTTAAGACTTTCATTAGGAGGTTGAATGGTGGAAATAGGTAGATGTGAGGCCACTGGTTCCAATCCAGAGACATCGCATCCATCCCTATTGCTTCTGCATCTAAGTTTGGTACTACATACCGGCTTTCTGACAGGGCGTCCACTGTCATATTGCGAACCCCTTCGAGGTGAACTGCTGAGAGATGCCAGTTCCTCCACTTTGCTAAAGTGAGGATAGCTAGGATCACATGGTTGATCTGAGGAGACCTGGAGCCCTGTCTGTTAACACGGTCAACTATCGTCCTGTTGTTGATGGCTATATTGATGAGTGACTTCGTCTTTGGGTTCATTCTCTTCACAGTCAGAAACACTGCCATAGCTTCCAGAAAATTGATGTGAAATTTCTGAAATGCGATTGACCAGCCACCCTGTACTTTCTTAGAAGGGGAGTGTCCCCACCAAACCTTATTCTGAGGCGTCCGTGTGAATAGTCACGGAAGGAGGAGGGTTTTGATAAACTCCTGGCTACTGACCACGGCTTTCGCTGGTCTCGCAGTAAGACCAGGGTTTTGTGGCGAAGATCTCTCAGAGCAAATGATGCCTTTCTTCTCCAGACTCTGTTGGCATTTTTGAGTCTCGCCTTTAGGATTGGGTCTCTCACGGCAGCGAACTGCAGTGAACCCAAGACTTTTTCCGGTTGCCGTCTGGTGAGTACTTTTGAACGAATAAGCCAGTAACAAAGTTTGCTATTTCCCTTCTCTTGCCTTGCGGTAGAGAGAGGGTGTGTGACTTTAGATTCCAGTGAAGCCCTAGCCACTGGAATTCTTGAGTTGAAGACAACCTGTACTTTTCGAAGTTGATCTTAAAACCCTCAGACTGTAGTGAAGACACTCTGACTTCGTTGCAGCCTAGACCAGCCAGTCGTCCAGGTATACAATCACCTGGAAGCCTTTGTTCCGTAATTGTTGAACGAAGGCATCAACTAGCTTTGTGAAAATCTATGGAGCTATATTGAGCTCGAAGTACATAGCTTTGAATACGTAGGACTTTTTTGGCAGTCTGAAACCAAGGTAGGGGGAAAAGTGCTGATATATCAGATGATGTCAATAGGTGTCAGCAAGATCTATGGAGACGGTGTAGGACCTTTGGGATAGTAAGGTTCATATTTGCGAGAAAGTCAGCATTAGGAACTTATCGTTCACAAAGAATTTGTTTAGTGGGGACAATTCCAGGATAGATCGAAGAGCGTTCGAATCTTTCTTTGGCATGCAGAATTGCCGCCCTTGAAAGTTCATGGATTTTGTGCAACGGATGACTCCCATCCGGAGAAGATCATGTGCATAATCCTTCAAAATTGGAGTTGTGATTTGGAAGAACCTCTTGAACTGGGGAGGTTTCTGTCTACATTTATAGCCTAGTCTATTTGAGATTATGCTGTGATCCCAGGGATCTAGCTCCCATCGATCCCTGAACAGGTGAAGTCGTCCCTCTACTGAGAGCTCCTCATTGTTGGTGTGAAAGACCAATGTTTTTAAATGCCTTGCCTCTACTTCCTCGGCCTCTAGAATAACAACCTTTTCCAGACCTTCCCCTGCTACTGGTGCCCTTTGTTTGAGCCCTGGCAGGGTGGAACAGGGTGGTGGCTCTCTCATACACCGTGTTGAAGGCTGGAGACTGTGATACATAGTGCTGGTGAACCGTATGTATAGACTAAGGGATAGCGGCAACTGAGGCTGTCACATCAGAAAAGGATTTCCTTCCCTTAAAATGTTGTCTGGGCTTCTTGCCCTTGGGTTAAGGTCCTTCACTGGGGATAAATTTCCATTTAGAGGACATGCCCCACTTGTCTATAAGGGTCTTATTCTCCTAAGATGCTTTGTACATGACTTTCTTAATCAATTCCTCGGGGAAGAGATCTTTCCCCCAGATACTGGAGTCGATTAGTTTTCTAGGTTCATGCCTGATCGTAGCAGCGGCTAGTATGTATTCTCTATGTGCTCTCCTGGCTAGGAAGAAAGCATGGATATCATTTTGAAATATGGTTAAGCGAGTCTTTGCCAAGACAGGGAAGATATCAGATTTTGGAATGGTTAGTTTCCAATAAGCATCTCCAGATAAGATTGGAAGGATAAAGACGCAGATAGTCTGTCTTTGCCTTCCAGTTTTTCCCTTAATAGAGATTTGGGAAATCTAGGCAGTTTCTCATTAAACTTCTTGCCTCTGATGTCTTTATCTAGTTCTGCAATAATAAAAGTATGTTGGACATCCTCCCAACTGTCCGAATCAAAAGGAAGGGCTAGGGAGACAGGTTTGCACTCCTTTGGCATTGGGAATGGTGTACCCTCCACTACTGCTTTCTTTACAGCCTCTAAACTTTTAGAGGCGAAAGGGAAGACATTATCCTTGGGGCTACAAAGGTGGCCTGCTTCCTGCCAAAAGCAGAAAGTTGGGTATTAGTGAATTCAGTCATCTTCAACTCTGAAAAAAAAAGAGACTGAGCCTTGCTATGGTCCAGGATGATTGTTTCCTTAGCGATCGTATCATCCCTAACTGGTGCTTTCGAGTTAAGCCTTATGTAGCAGTAAGGATAACTATCGATCGATGGGAAGAATTCCATGTCCGAGACTGGCTTGGAACCCAAACCCTCTCGGATGTGGAGGTACCCTTAACCCAAGGCAATATGTTGGGCATAACGCCAAGGGTTCTTAACTGCGCATTCTGGTAGCCTTGAAGCTGGAGGAGTCTTAGAAGTATGTGCCTTTCGTAAAGCTTCTATCCTTGCTATAAGGTCCACTTGAGAGCGTTCATGTTTGGTTGTTAGGTTTTCTATGAAAGCTTTCATGGACACCGTAAGTTCCGAGTTACTAGGAAATGAAGGTTTGTCTAACATAGGAACAGGGTTGTAGGTGTAAGCTGGGGCTTGAGCAGTAGAGATGGGGGAACAAACTAAAGAGGCACTAGGAACTGTACTTAACCAATGTACATCCAAAGACTCTTCAGGGACTTCCGTGGTCAGCAGGATCCTCTCCCTCTCTGACGACCCAGAAGAAGTTGTCAACGTATTGTTGGTGGACATGCTCATGACTTGCAGAGCGTCCCAAACTTTAACATCCGCATGATCTGCTGGTACCATCAGGAGTTGAACTATCGGTAACTGGTGACCAAACACAGAGGTCACCTCAACCTTGGGAAAGAGGAGGTCCTTCAGTTCCAGAGAAGGAAGATAAGGGGCACCTTGTTGAGAGCTCTTTTGGAAACCTCCTATCTTTATATTATTAGCAACCTGTAAACAACAAAAGATTTAAATGAGTACACATCAATAATAATTATATTTTCCTAAAATTCAGTAAATATATCTGTATGTTTAATAGAAAGAAGCCTAGCCAAAATAAACTTACCATCTAAATATGACTAAAGTTTACAAGTAATCAAGATGTATTCTAAACATCTCAGAAATCAATGGGGATTTATGAAGTAAACTACCCTGTATTTGACAGTACAGTAGGAATATGGAGGAAAGGTTCACATCAAAGAGTAGGTCTATTGGAACAACCTAAGAAGGCAAGTTCACTCATCATACTGCCAAGACCATTAACCGAAGCCCCCGAGGTGGCAGCAGCTGGGTTGAGGCGGCAACTATTTCTAGTAACCAAGATAAAAACTGACCTGTCGATACGCCAGGCATGTCGACACAAAGTCAACAGGAAGAGAGTGAACAATCCCATAGGGAAGGGTCCACACTCAGGGAAAGTACTGGAAGGAAAGGCAACTTAAAAGGGAACCTGCCAAGACCTGACCATTATCACTAACTTATAAAAAGTGGGGGTTTAGCCTGTAAGATATTGAGAGCTGTACAAGATGGCCAGGATGCTAAGAATTGGAAATTCGAGGATGTCCTGACAGCCATGCGGTATACGACCGACCAACTCCACAGGACAATGTCCCTCAGATATAGAAAAGGGTAGAAAAGAGCAGATGACTAATCTAAGGCTGCAGCAGAGGCAGTAGAGTGAAAAACCAATGGCCAACACACACCAAGTGCTGGAAGAACTCAGGCTGACTAGACTGGAAGCAGAGACAGGAGGCGACACTTCTGCCTAGATAGGCTTAACCAGGCAAAGGAGTCAAGACTCCACAGCAAGAGGGACATAGCACAGGAAGAGGAGCTGCAGACACAGAACAGGCAACTGCCAAGGCAGTAGAGGAGGACCCCAAGGGGTACCAACTCTACGCCTAGATAGAGTAGGCCATAGCGAGAACTCTCTAGGCAAGCCTATCCTACTTAGCGGGTGAGGGAAAACTCGAAAGCTAGAGTAAGATGACTAGAAAGAGGAACATAGTTCCCAGTACAGTAAGGTTTTGGCCTAACTAGGAATCGGAACGGGCAGAGAAAACACCCAAGGATGGTCTCTAAGGCAGCAGAGAGATTTAGTCCACGGAAGGAGAAAATCTTGCCTACTTAGGACCAAGAAGGATAGCCTAAAAGGTATCCTGTCCAAGGATGGAGATGAAGCATACTTTAGCCACCATGGGACTAGACAGGGATGGGAACAATGTTCCACAGCAATTAGGCACACTAACTGGCAGAAGGGTAAGGGAAAAAGGGATGGTGATGGGAGACTCAGAAATCGGTGAGGCGGCATGACAGGAAGGCTCAACTGCGACATTAGAACAGAATAGTATTCCAAGAGGTCTGCTGTGATAGGGCACAGAAGACAAGTCCTCGTAACCAGGCATAGCCTACCAAAGACTAAGAGGGAAGCCTAAGAAGGGTTAAGGCAACACAAGGGGGTCTACCTGTCAGCATACGGGGGATAAAGCATTCCCATGGGTAAACATAAGTAGAAACAGGGAATAAGTCCCCAAGACCTGTGCTGCCTCGCCAAACAAATAGGCTAAGTGGAAAGTAAAAATAGCCACGCTAGGACAACTGAAAACACTATCCAACTCCCAGAGGGTCCTTCAAGACTGCAGCTTGCCGCCGTGACAAGTCGCAAGCATGAGAGGATAGATAGCCTCACCAAACCAAAAAGGTTAGGTGATGGAAGGGGATGGTGCATAAGCAAAAATTTATCAGGCATGGCTGCTAGCTAGGGTAGTGAGCTAGCCTAAGGCAATACTGATAAAAAAACACACAAGAAAACCCAAGAAAGGGAGGTGGGACACCCATAATCATACCACATTGTAAAAGAATAATGTAGAACGTATTCCTACAATAATATGACTAAATAATTAAACATTTCTTAGCGATTTGGTAATGTGGTGTAATGGCACCAACCGCATGCCGCCCATAAAACAATAAAAGCATATAAATCTAAAAATACATGGGGTAGAGACGCAAAATTCTCCAACACACAAAAAGGAGGGTACTCAACGTAGTTGATGAAGAAGAAACCAACGCATCCATAATTGAAAATCACTCAAAAAGCTAAGCAAAACAGGCAGAAACTCTCCAAGCAATCGTTAAACATGACGCTGCGAATGGGAATGGATCAATAGAAAATGTGTTAGTTGAAGCCAATTGAGATTAGGAATTGTAACGGCTCACTTGCCCACATATCCTACCCTCTACATTATCCTTCGAGACAAGGTTAACTATTTGGGGAAGGATAACCATGGCTTGTTAACAAAATGTCCCTGATTTATACACAATATCTCTCGGGTTATTCGGTCCGGAGGTCAGAACTCCGTTGATACCTCTAAGGTGTAATTTCTCCGGTAAATCACTCGCAGAAATATCCCCCAGGTGCTGCTGCCTCGGGGGCTTCTGTTACTGGTCTAGGCAGTATGATGAGTGAACTTGCCTTCTTAGGTTGTTCCAATAGACCTACTCTGGAGGTTCTGATGTCCCTTTGATGGGAACCTTTCCTCCATATTCCTACTGAACTGTCAAATAGTTTGCTTCATAAATCACCATTGATTTCTGAGCTGTTTGGAATGTGTCTTGATTACTTGTAATCTTTAGCCATATTTAGGTGGTAGATTTATTTAGGTTAATTTTTTTTCTATTAAACATACAAATATATTTACTTAATTCTAAGAAGACAATTTTTAATGATGTGTACTCATTTAAATTTTTTCTTCTTTACAAGTCGCAGATAATATGAAGGTAGGGGATGTCCAGAAGGGCTCTCAACAAGGTGCCTCTTATCTTCCGTCTCTGGAACTGAACGACTTCTTCTTTCACAAGGCTAAGGGGACCTCTGTGTTTGGTCACCAGTTACCGACGGTTCAACTCCCGCAGGTGCCAGCAGATCACGCGAGTGATGAAGTTCGAGATGCTCTGCAAGTCATGAGCCTGTCCACCGACAACTAGTCCACAACTTCTTCTGGGTCGTCAGAGAGGGAGAGGATCCTGCCGACCACGGAAGCCCCTGAAGAGTCTTTGGATGTACATCGGGTGGGTACAGTTCCCATTGCCTCATTACATAGTTTGTTCCACCATCCCTACTGCTCAAGCCCCAGCTTACACCTCCACCCATCACCACATTAGAAAAACCTTCGTTTCCTAGTAACTCGGCACTTACAGTGTCCATGAAAGCATTCATGGAAAACAAAACCACCAAGCATGAATGTTCTCAAGTGGACCTTATAGCGAGGATAGAAGCTTTACAAAAAGGCCCTTGCTTCTAAGGCTCCCCCAGCTTTGAGGCAGTTAAGAACCCTTGGTGTTATGCCGAGCATATGGCCTTAAGTGAAGAGTACTTCCACATCCGAGAGGGCTTGGGTTCCAAGCCAGTCTCAGACTTGGAATCCTTCCCATCGATCGATAGTTATCCTTACTGCTATGTAAGGCTTAACTCAGAAGTGTCAATTAGGGATGATACGATCCCTAAGGAAACAATCATCCTAGACCGTAGCAAGGCTCAGTCTCTTTTGGTTAAGGAGCTTAAGACGACCAAATTCACTAATACCCAACTTTCTGCTTTTGGCAGGAAGCAGGCCACCTTTGTAGCCCCAAGGATAATGTCTTCCCTTTCGCCTCTAAAAGTTTAGAAGGCTGTAAAGAAAGCAGTAGTGGAGGGTACACCATTCCCAGTGCCAAAGGAGTGCAAACCTGTCTCCCTAGCACTTCCTTTTGATTCAGACCATTGGGAGGATGTCCAACATACCTCTACTGATGGAAAACTAGACAAAGACATTGGAGGCAAGAAGTTTAATGAGAAACTGCCTAGATTTCCCAAATCCCTATTAAGGGAAGAATTGGAAGCCAGAGATTATCTGCCCCTTTAACCTTCCAATCTTATCTAGTGATTCTTATTGGAAACTATTCCAAATCTGATCTCTTCCCTGTCTTGGCAAAGACCCACCTAACCATATTTCATATTGATCTCCATGCTTTCTTCCTAGTCGGGAGAGCATGTAGAGAATACGTACTAGCCGCTGCTACGATCAGGCATGAACCTAGAAAACTGATCGACTCCAATATCTGGGGGAAAGATCTCTTCCCCGACCAATTGGTTAAGGAAGTCATTGAAGTGACTTAGGAGAATAAGGGCCTTATATACAAGTGGGATATGTCCTCTAAATGGAAATTTACCCACAGTGAAGGGTCTCAACTCAAGGTCAAGAGGCCAAGATGACACTTTAAGGGAATGAAATCCTTTTCTCTTGTGACAGCCTCAGTTGCTGCCATCCTTTAGACTGTATACGCGGTTCTCCAGCAGCATGTATCACAGTCTCCAGCCTTCAACATGAGAGAGCCACCACCACGTTCCACTCTGCCAGGGCTCAAAAGAAGGGCACCGGTAGCAGGGAGAGGTCTGGAAAAGGTGGTAAATCTAGAGGGAGAGGAAGTACAGTAGAGGCAAGGTTGTTAAAGACGCTGGTCCTTCACACCAACAATGATGAGCTCCTTTTTGGGGGATGACTTCACCTATTCAGGGATCGATGGGAGTTCAATCCCTGGGTTCCCAGCATAGTGTAAAACAGACTAGGCTATAAATGGAGACAGAAACCTCCCCAGTTCAAGAGGTTCTTCCAACTCACAACTCCAATTTTGAAGGATTATGCACAGGATCTTCTCCGAAAGGGAGTCATCCGTTGCACAAAATCCATTATCTTTCAAGGGCGGCAATTCTGCATGACAAAGAAAGATTTGAACACTTCAAACTATCCTGGACTTGACCCCACTAAACAAATTCTTTCTGAACGACAAGTTCCAGATGCTGACTATCTCGCAAATATGGACCTTATTACCCCAAGGGTCCTACACCATTCTACATAGATCTTTCAGACGCCTATTGACATCTTCCGATGAGTCAGAACTTCTTCCCCTACCTTAGTTTCAGACTGCCAAGAAAGCTAGTTGAGGCAATCGATCAACAATTACGGAACAAAGGCTTACAGGTGATGGTATACCTGGACGACTGGCTGGTCTAGGCTGCAACGAAGTCAGAGTGCCTTCGGACAGCTCAAAAAATCATGAAATTCCTAGTCTCTGGGCTTTAAGATCAACTTCGAAAAGTTCAGGTTGTCTCCAACTCAAGAATTCCAGTGGATGGAGCTTCACTGGAATCTAAAGTCACATGCCCTCTCTCTACTGCAAGGCAAGAGAAAGGAAATAGTAAGCTTTGTTGGGTGCCTTCTTTGTTCAAAAGTACTCACCAGACGACAACCGGAAAGTCTTAGGTTCACTGCAGTTCGCTGCCGTAACAGACCCAATCCTAAAGCGAGACTCAAGAATGGCAACAGAGTCTGCAGAAGATAGGCATCATATGCTCGGAGAGATCTTCGACACAAAACCCCGGTCTCACTGTGAAAGCTGCTCAAGCCGTGGTCCACTGCCAGGAGATTATTGACACAAATCCCTCTGCAGTAACCTCCTCCTTCCGTGACTATTTACACAGACACCTCGGAACTAGGTTTGTAGGGACACTTCTCTTCCAAGAAAGTACAGGGTTGGTGGTCAATCACATTTCAGAAATTTCACATCAATATTCTGGAAGCTATGGCAGTGTTACTCATTGTGAAGAGAGTGAATCCAAAGACGAAATCTCACATCAATTTAGTCATCGACAATGGGACGATAGTCCACTGTGTCAACAGACAGAGCTCCTGGTCTCCTCACATCAACCATGTGATTCTAGCCATCCTCACTTTAGCAAAGTGGAGGAACTGGCATCTCTCAGCAGTTCACCTCGAAGAGGTTTGCAATTTGACAGCGGATGCCCTATTATGATCCAAGCCTCTGGAAACAGAATGGTCTCTGGATGCAATATCATTCTGTTTCATAAGAGAGCAAGTCCCATATCTGCAAATCAATCTCTTTGTGATGAGCTTTAACAAGAAGCTTCCCCGGTATGTAGCACCAAACTTAGATCCAGTAGGATCCAGTGTTCTCACATCTACCTATTTCCACCATTCAACCTTCTAACGAAAGTCCTGAATAAAATGCGGACTTTCAAGGAAACAGCAGCTCTAGTGGCTCCCAAGTGGCCCAAGAGCAATAGGTATCATCCTGTTCTGGAACTCAAACCTCTCCAGGTCCCTCTACCATCTCCAGTGCTGTCCCAGGATGTTCAACAGAAGACTGTCTTTGCTTCCTCTTGGATAACGAAAATCCTTCATTTCATAATTTTCTCGCCTTCGTGGCTCAAAGAAAGTTTGGAGTTGCAAAGGAGAGAATTGATTTCATAGAGTACAAGTCCAACATCACGAAATGACAATATTTGTCTCCCTGAAAAAATGGGTTGCATTCGTGAAAAGTCATCAGCCCTCTTCCATTTCTATGGACTTCTGTATTTCTTACTTCATCTCATTGCATGATTAAGGTCAGGCCTCTAAAACTATTGCCTTATGTAAGTCGGCACTAACTAGACCCATTGCTTATGCTTTTGATATTAACTTAATAGCGAGCTGTTCAATACGATCCCGAAGGCTTCTGCTAAACTGAAACCTAATGCTCCTCCCAAGGCTATTTTTCGGTCGTTGGATGAAGTCCTACACTTTGTCTCATCGATAGATAACACCTCTACTTCTCTGAGGGATCTTACTCAAAAGTCTATCTTTTGGCTTGCTATGGCTTCTGGTGCTAGAGTCAGAGAGATTGTGGCCCTTTTAAGGGATTATGACCACATTGAATTCTCGGAATAGGGAGAGGTAAATCTTCACCCTGATCCTGCAGTTTTGGCAAAAAAACAGCTTTCCACAAAACGCTGAGGGCCTTGGAAGATTGTCCCACTTCAGGAGGACCCTTCTCTGTGTCCCATGGAGTCCCTTAATGCCTACCCATTAAAAAGATGGGCCTTTAAAGGCAGTCAACTTTTTAAAGGGGAGATAACAGGATCTAATCTTTCTCTGAAACACTTAAGGTCCAATCTCACCTATTTCGTCAGAAGGGCTGACCCTGATAGTATACCATCAGATCATGACCTTAGGAAAGTTGCCTCTTCCTTGATTTTTTTCCAATCTATGCCCTTTGCAGGCTTACAGTCTTAAAGGGGTGGAAATCTTCAAGTGTTCTTCAAAACATTACTTACGACAGTTGGAAGATATTAAAAACTTTGTAGTGGCTGCTGGTAGTGTAATTAAACCATCTTCTTAGGTGTTGTATATGGACTTTTATAGACTCTATAGTTGGGACTTCTCTGTCTACATTGTGCAAGGGGACTCATGTTCCTTTTTTCAATGTACTATTTAATACTGTATTGTAAAGAGTCAAAGGTGATATTTTTCCATTTATGTCATGAGTATTACTATTTTACTACTCTGTTACATAATTTTGGGGTTGAAAATCTACGGTTTTCTGTATATATCTACTGCATATAATGTTAAAAATGACTACTGTTACATTTATGCATCTTTGGAAACAATAAAAGACTGCTGTTCCTTTTTGTGTTTCCTTTCATTGGACCTACAGTACAAAATAAAAGTAGTGTACCTCAATTTTTAACCTTTGTTTTATACACTTCGGTCTTATTATCTTCTGGAGACAAAGATCTTCTCCACAGTGAGTGGAACTGTGATATTGATTTCCTTTGCTCCTGTCCTAATTCTTGTATGAAGATGTGTGTTGTACGTCAAGGTAAATGAACTCTATAATCATGAGAATTCCACAAAATCTAACTATTCAGCATGTTGTTGTCGCAAGATTGCATTTTGATAGCGAGGGGTAGTTAGTTGCCTTTGAGGGCTCGAGTAGACAAGGCTCTCGCCTGAGAGTGTCGATTGTACAGTATAGTAGTATAGTGTACTTTGAACCTTTTGTAATAAAGTGAAAAAAACCCGTGTTCCGATGTCTCATTATCCGTGGACATGGGACACTCCTACTTTTCACAAACATATCTGTTGCACCATAGTTTGGTAATATAGTTACCAATGCTAAAGGAAGCATGATTATGTCTATGGGGTTTAAAGGGTTAAAACTATCCTGGCCACAACTGAGAATGATTATTCTCTGGTACACTTTCATCAGGACGACATGGCTTGAGCCCAAAAAATGGATTTTGACATAGGAAAAATCTATTTTTGGGAGAGATAATCATGTCGTCCTGATGGCTGCTCCATTACTTTTCCATCCCCTCCCAATTCTCAGTGTGGGACCTAATGTCATGCAATGGCTGCTCCTGGAATGGGTCAATAGGAAATATGTTAGTTGTAGCACATTGAGATCGGGAGTTGTAACGGCTCACTTGCCCACGTACCCTCTATCTTATCCTTCGAGACAAGGTTAACTCTATTCGGGGAAGAATAACCATGTCTTGTTATTAAAACGTCCCTGATTTATACACGATATCTCTCTGGATATTCGCTCCGGAGGTCAGAACTCTGTTGATATCTCTAAGGTAAAATTTCTCTAGTATATCACTGGCAGATATATCCCAAGTAGAGGCTGCCAATAAGGAACTTCCATCAGGATGACATGGCTACCTCTCTCAAAATTAGATTTTCCCTATGTCAAAATCCATTTTTCAAACCTTCGTAAACAGAACATTACCAACAAAATCTTTAAATAAATAAACCCAGCTATGTGACTAATGTTAAGACGAATATAAAATTACAAAACAAAAATTGATCCAAATACCAAACATAAGAAAAGCAACACAGAATTTGATCATCTAAATTCTAAGAACACAGCCTTAAAAACAATGCAGTGGCAAGGCAACCATGGCTGTAAATCATTATGTTGGAAGTACAGTAAAAACAACTGATATCAGGTAATGGTAACAAAAACCTCTTAAATAATCCTAGTACTAAAGTACAGTAAAAAAAAAAAAAAAAAATAAAATAAAAAAAAATATCAAGAGATTTTGTGAAACACATTTCGCTCTAGTGACTTAATGTGAGGACCAAGAGGTAGGGGCAGAGCCATGGCAGTTACCTAGGGGTAAGGCTTCTACACTGGCAATCCCCTGAGGAGAGGCAATGTATTCATTCTTTTTTTCAAACATCAAAAGTTCACACTTCATAGATATAAGTGACTTGTGGATGCAATATGACAAATTTGTAGATAATTTGTATTTTTCATAACTATACAAACCTTAGCTATTTAAAAGGGGTATTACTTTCGGCGGAGCTGAAATGTCGAGTCATTAAAATTTGACGAGGGTTTACTACCCACACCGCTAGTTACCGGGGGTAGGGGAGGTTAGCTAGCTACAACCCCGCCCCTTCTCACACACCTGTGCTTGAGCTCACTTTGCTTGGAGGTAGGACCTTAAGGGGGATAGGGCTGGCAGGCAAGTTTGATTAAATACCTAAGGTTTGTATAGTTAGGAAAAATACAAATTATCTACGAATTTGTCATTTGTTCCGTAACTGGAATACAAACCACGCTATTTAATAGGGGTGACTCACCCATTAGGAAGGGTGGACGTCCTTGCCAGTCTGGCTTTTTGGCTTTGCCCAGGGGCTCGTTATTCGAGTGTGTAAGCACCCAAGAAATAAGGAGTCCCTGCACCTCGCTAGAACCTTGTTACGCAAGGACTGTGGCCTACGTAAGCTGTGTGTGAAGGTATGAAGAAGTGTGACTCGTCCTAGGAAGTTGTTCCAAAGTTCTTAAGATGGAAACTTGTAGCCTAGGACTTTCTCAATACCACCTCGTCAGGGTATGGGGACGTAACAGTATTAGTCTTAATACTCGGAACACAAGGAAGCCTGGTTTACCCGCAGTGGTTTGAGGTCAGCTATGCAGAGAACCCAGGATGCTGCTTTCCCCACGAGTGGGTAGGATGAAGAAAAGAATAAGAGCCAGTCAAATCTTTTCATTCACGCAGACTAAAACCGGGTAACAGTGCCCTCAACCTTCTGCTACTTGTCCAATAAGGAGCTTGAGGTATACAACCAGCTGTTGTGCAGCCACCACTGGACCGATAGAGATCGTATTGAGTTCCTGTGGGTCACGTCTTGCAGGAGAAAGGTTGTGAAAGTCACCTGGAGCATTCACATCCTTTCTTGTAAAACCTGCGTCACAGAGTAATCTGCTAAGAAGGACCAGGGGCATAGTTATGCCCCTGACACTGTGAGTCGTCATGTCGAGATGATGTTTCGGTGATCCTCCTTTAGTCTCTCTCGGTGTTGACAAGAGGAGGGACCCAGGCAGGCTATTGCTGTTTTCTTTAGGTAAAGTCTCATACTGTACCTTACCCTGGGTACAGTAATGGATGATCTGGATCGTCCGTTACCTAGTTGAGACTTGTGTAGGATCCGTCACCTCTGGAGACTGTGTCTGGTGACATACTCAGGGACGAAACTGAACCTTGTCTTTCGCCTTTCTCAATAATGGGCGATGTCGAAAGAGAGACCATGAAGTTCCTTAACTTGTATGGTTGCTGTTCGAGTGTGTAGGAACATTGTGTTCTTAAATCAGGAAGAAATTTGTTGCCTGGTGAAGTGGAACACAAGGAGGTCCCTTTAGGGATAGGAGATTGAACTATGTTCTGAGAGGAAGGTCACAATTCCGACTGGGGAAAGGCAAGTAGTAAGTCCGTATGAGTTAGGAAAAGTCTATCGATGAAAGGGTATCCCTTTCTTTCAGTATGAAGGTGAAGGATCAAGGTTGAGTGATCATTTTTACCTGTCGAAACTGAATAGGGGATCTTTTCCTCTTGTATATACTCGAGGATTGCGCTATTGCTGGAATCGAGGTATTGAGAGAAGAGACACTTTCCCATGATGCCAACCACACAAGACGTGACACTGCCTGGTAGACAGATGCTGAGGAACTCCTCAGGTATCTAGACAACCTCTTCACAAAGAGGTATTGGGTAGTCTTCAGGCGTACACTCATAGCAAAGCTATAGCTTGTGGTAGGTGTCGAAGTGGGTTGTCTGATATGCGGAGGGGGTTCTCTTGGAGGCTCTATCAGGAGCTGCAAAAGGTTTGGAGACCTTTCTGCATAATGCCATAGCGGAGCTAGGAGAGTCCTTCAGAGGTTGACCGATGTTCTAGCCTTGTTGAGTGCCCTTCTCCAGATAAAACAGGGACGAGACATAAACGTCATTGTTGTACCCACCATTGTTGCCAAAGAGCCTTGGGGTCTAGGGCTGGTTAGCAACGGTAGCCGGAGGTTCAGGAGCATTGTGAACAGACCCCCTAGTTGGAGGACCTCGTAAAGTCGGGACTTTGTTGGCTACATGGCGATTCAAAGTCCATTCGGTATACCTATCTGAGATGCTGTGCACAGATTGTCGGCGAGCACCTTCTTCCAGTCTAAAATAAAGCGGGCTGAAAGTGGTACTGAACAGACTTTGGCCCATCTTAGTGTTTATACTATTAGATGGGAAGATTCTACAAGCCAGTTCCTACTTGCTTGTCGATGTGAGTCTCTATGTGGTGTGCGGTGTGTCGTCCATCCCATCACTGAGTGGTCTGTTAGGAACCAATGAGGCTGTTGAAGGACTCTTAAGAGATCTAAGTGAAGGTACCTTCGGGCTCTGTCCAGAGGGCTGAGGTCGTGTGGTGCAGCACTATGGTCCCTCCTTTCTTCTTTTTTCCGACTCCAGTCTCCTGGAATGGAAGTCGTTCTCGTTTCGAGAAGGTTTTTGTGGAGATTGGTGTTTAGAATCATTCCCAGATACACCAGTCTCCTGGGAGGGAAGTAGGGAAGATTCTGTAGGTTTACCCTGATCACTGGATCTTGGTAAAAAGACTTCAGAAGTTCCAGTGTTAATGCAAGGTTGCCACTGAGTCTGCTAAGGTCAGTCAGTCGTCCCGAGAGAGCGGAGACGGAAGCCGATCCTGTGAGACCAGGATGGGTGTAATGGAAAGACTGAAGCACAGTGCCTTGAACTGGTGTTTCTTGTTTGTCTAGACTGAATCTTCCAACCTTCCTAGATGGATGGTTTGGACCTGGGAGTAAGTGTCCTTTAGGTCCTGTGTGCAAATGAAGACCTAAGGTCTTAACCCTCAATCGATCTCCAACATGGAGTGAACATCGACCCAAAGGGACAGCTCCTTGGTGATCCTTTGCATAGAAGATTGTCGACGCTGGAGTCTTGACTCGTGTCATAAAGGAACGGGAGCGATACCCAGTGTAAGGATTCTTCTCTGAGAGAGAATTTCTTTAGAAGGAGGGCGATGCTTAGCCTTACCACGCGCCCTGATGGAATTGATGCTATTCCTTAGAATATAATTAATCTGGCGAATGTTAATCAATGGTTAACCGTTGGGTATCGTGGATACTGTGCAGTTGGAGAGTGCTCGCAAGTAGTTCCCTGATGGCAAGCAGTTGATGAGGGTTGTCGAACGTTTACCGATCACTTTAGCGTGATGGCAAACGGCCAGTAGCGAGAAGTATGTTGTATAACTTCTGATCTAGGAACTACAGAAAGTGGTTGACTAGTAAGTTCGAGTCACGAACTGCTGGCAAATAACCGATGACCAATGAATCGGTCGGTGGTCTGTGCGCCGATGGTGAGTTCGAGATCAGCCAGCTGATTATGATTCCCCCTGTTTGGTCAGAGATGAGCAAGCTGAAGACGGGCTGGTCAGAGATCAGCGAGCTGAGTTCAATAATCGAAGAAAGATGAGCTGCCCATCGGTGATCTAGTGATCAGCAAGCTGATGACTGGTTATTGACTAGCAATCGATGATTGGAAAAGCTAGCAATTGGAGATCGTTAGTCATTGGAGGGATTAGAGGTCACAGATCAGCATTGAGCAAGCAATTGGCGATCTGGTGATCGGCGACCTAGCGATCAGTAAACTGTGAACTAGCCATCAGCAAACAGTGATCTAGAGATCAGTCTGTTGATGCTTTCCTGTTTGCTGCCGCTGGTCTGTCAAGGAAAAAAGAAACTTCAGAAGAGACAGGGACCAAGGATTTCCCAATTTGATTCCCTTGTAGGATGGAATCTTCGGGATCTTGAATCCTTCTGTGGAGCCTTATTCCTCTTTCCCGGTGGCAATATTTATGTGCTTGCGGGGAGGAATGGGGCAATGGTGACCTGTCCAAAAAGTTTTACTCCTTTTTACTGACAATTGCGCGAGTGTGTAGGTGAGTCTGGAGCGATGGCACACAGGATGATGCTGGTGCTTAATATCTGCCTGGAGAGCAGGCAAGTGCTGTTTCTTAGACAAGAGCTGGTGCATTGGATCTGCGAGCCTTGACTCTTTGGCAAGAGCTGGCGTATGAATCCGGGGACCGTAACTGTGCAGGAGGGCACAGGAAAGTGAGGAAGATCGCTGATGCGCCGTATGGCACTGTGTAGTTTTGAGCATTCTCCCTAGAATGCACCGAAGCGTGTGACTGGTTGCGCAAGAGTGGGAGCATTGGTGCGTGACTTCGTGGAGATTGTTGGCGCGTGTGTGCGGAAGACCATCGGCATCCGCACGTAGAATACCGTCGGAGCGCACGGCAGGCTGTATGCGTGCATTCAAGATTATTGGAGAGCGCACACGCGAAAGCCGTCGGAGCGCACCTGCGCGTAAGGCCGTCGGTGCGCTTGCACGGTAGACTATTGGCGCACGTGCAAGATACTATTGGCGCACGTGCAAGATACCATTGGCGCCCGCGCGCAGAAGAAAGTCAGCACGCACGTGCAATACTGTTGGTGCGCGTGCAGGAGACCCTAACCTCGCGCGGGGAAGAAAGTCGGCCGTGCGCAGCGTGCAAGACTATGAAGTGCGTGCAAGAGTATTGGCGCGCTCGCGGGAGACCATCGGCACCCGCGCACGGAAGATCGTCGGCGAGTGCGCGCATACAATACTGTTGGCACACACGTACAAGACTGTTGGCGAGCGCGCGGAAGACTATCGGTGCGCGTGCGCAAGACTGTTGGCGTGCGCAGAAGACTATCGGTGCGCGCGTGCAGAAGACTATCGGTGCGCGCGCGCAGAAGACTATCGGTGCGCGCGCGCAGAAGACTATCGGTGCGCGCGCGCAGAAGACTATCGGTGCGCGCGCGGAAGACTATTGGCGTGCGCGCGGAAGACCATCGGTACCAGCGCGCTGAAGATCGTTGGCGCTTGCACGTGTAAGAATGTCGGCGAGCGCGTGCGCGCGGGAGACCATCGGTACCCGCGAGCGAAATATCGTTGGCGCTCGCGCGCGCGGGGGAGACCATCGGTACCCGCGTGCGGAAGATCGTCGGCGCTCGCGCGCACGGGAGACCATTGGTACCCGCGCGCGAAAGATCGTCGGCGCTCGCGCGCATAAGAATATCAGCGCGCGCACGAAGGTAGCACTAGTAGGTTAGAGGGTCAGCTGGTAGGTTGACCAATGGCAGGACGATCAGGAACTGGGATGTGCCCTTTAAAAAAGGGTGAGCATCAACCGATGGGACCGTAAGCAGGTCTGCTTTAGAGTCCAGGACCGAAGTCCTTCGTTGCAGCGCACGGTTGCGCTGTTAGATCGGTAGGTCAGTTGGAAGGACGATCAGGAACTGGGATGTGCCCTTTGGAAGGGCGAACATCCACCGATGGGACCGAAAAGGGTCTGTGTTAGAGTTCAGGATCACAGTCCAAAGGAATACGTTGCAGCACAAGGTTGCTCTGGTAGATTGGTAGGTCACTGGAAGGTCTGCTTGATCCTCCGAGGAGGTGTCTCTATGAGAGGCCTCTCCCGCGAACGAGAGAGGGGACTACTTCGAAGAAGAGACTTGAAGACACTCGTGATGATGCCCCTTAGGGCCGTTGGATCAGCAAACTGACCTTATCAGTAGTGATCCTCCGAAGAGGAGTCTCTATGAGTGGCCTCTCTCGTGAACGAGAGAGGTTACACTTCGTAGAAGAGACTTGAAGACATTCGTGATGACGCCCCTTAGGGCCGGTGGATCAGCAAGCCGACCTTAGCAGTAGCGATCCTCCGAAGAGGAGTCTCTATGAGAGGCCTCTCTCGCGAATGAGAGAGGTGAACACTTCGTAGAAGAGACTTGCCAAGACTGTGCTCCACCCCTAAAGGAAGAAAAACTCAGCAAGGGGGGAGAGAAGTCTGGCCGAAGGGCAGCAACAGTAGTCGGAGGCGATGAATTTCTTAAGGTACGGGAAGTTCTCCCTCTGAAGGGAGAAAACAACCTCACACCTGGGGAGGAAACCTCCCTTGGAAGGGAAGTTGTCCAACCCCTGGAGGCGAACCTCCCTTAGCGTTCTAAGATGATCTGAAGTGCTGGCCATGTTGTCACGGGAGTACTTCTAAGAGAAGGGATGACGCCCATGACGACGTCCTCTGAGGGACGGCAGTGACAGCAGATTCCCCAGGCATGAACAGGACAGCTCTGCTTCGTTGGCACTCTTTAGTCGAACGAAGAAAAACTGCATAGTTAACTGGGAAAATAAAATTAAATAATTATTTAACAGAAATTCCCCAGGGAGGAACTCCGAAGAGGAACCCTGAGGGAATAACATAAAATAAGAATTAAGTATGCACCCTTCCTTCCTCAGATGACATCCACGGGAGAAGGGGGGGGGAGCGGAGTAACTGTAATAAAAACAGAATTATAATTATTCAAATCATCTAAGAATATTCACTAATAGTGAGAACCACTGACCCCCCCCAAAGGGAAGTGTTCCCCACGGAGAAAGCTGAAAAGTTAAAATACAATTAGATTTCACTAAAAATAATTGAGACAAACAAACGGAAGAGGAACCTAACCCGCACACGGGAAAGGAGCTTCCGCAATAGTACGTTATTGTAGTAAAGGTGAACGACCTCGAGAAGAGAGAGACCGTAGTCAATCTTTAAAAGGCCACATTCCCTTCGCTCAGAATCCAAGTTTCCTGTAGGAAAAGAGGAAAAGGCGAAGACAATAGTTGAATGAAGAGGGTCCAGGTGATGACGATTCCCCTGCGGCGGTCGAGTTAACGGATATATGCCGACGGGAAGACCGATGGACCAAAGAGGGAGAGGCCGTTCCCCACGAAGTTGAACTGTGCTGGCCTTGCTACTATGCAAGTGTCATTGTCGTATATCACGCACACAGCACAAACACTTTAAAGGAAACTTACTACATTTCTATACACATAAATATACATAAACATTAAGAATGTTTATATATATATATATATATATATATATATATATATATATATATATATATATATATATATATATATATATATATTTACCAGTAAAAGAAAAAGTAAGTTAAAAGACAAAAATTAATGGCAGTCCAAAATAGGCGAGGAGAGAGAGAGGATACAACAGTTCTCGCTCCGAGCCAAAAGTAAAGTGAGCTCAAGCACAGGAGTGTGTGAGGGGGGGGGGGGGGGTTTAGCAAGCTACCCTCCCCTACCCCCGCTAACTAGCGGTGTGTGTAGTAACCCCTCGTTAAATTTTAATGGCTTGTCATTTCAGCTACGCCGAAAGTAATACCCCTATTAAATAGCGTGGTTTGTATTCCAGTTACGGAACAATTAGTAGTTTTGGATTAAAACCTTTTAATAAAAAGTTTTGTCCTCTGAGTTTTCTAACTTCATATACAGTAAGTAATAAGGACAGCTATCTAAAATTTGTTCCTCTGAAACCCTTTGGGATCTTTACTGAATTCTACCTTTTTTTGGTTGGTTGAACGATATTTTGTAATTAACCGCTTCAATATTCTCATCTAGAGAGGTTTTAAAATTAGTTATGGTTTCTTGTCATTAAATAAAGCTTCATGGTCCAACAACTATGAAAGGATTGTGCAATACACATTCTCATTTGTTCCATTTACACTTATGATAATTCTATTACTAAAATAACCTTGGAAGTGAAAGTCAGTCATATAATACTATACTTTATTGTCATTCTATGGTCAGGAACAAAATAATTTCATATAAACTATTTTATAAGACTGTGTTAGCTGCTGTTGAGAGCAAATTTTTGTTAAAAACACATTTGTACTTTACATGTTGCCTTGTTTTAAATGTATTTAAAAGATCCGTTGTAAGGCGAGCCTCAAAGACATGGATTATTTAGCAGAACTGTTATTGAAACCCTCATGTAACTGGAATGTCTTGTAATAATTGGGAACAATTTATAAAACTGAAATTTATGACATACTGTACAGCATAAAAGTTCTCTTCACACTCCATTCCAGGTATACAAGTCAATGTCTGGAGTGAGCTGGCCACTTTTTATAAATTAAACTTTAAACATCATCAATTGTATGCAAGTAAATACCTTTGCTAATTGAAAAATTGAGTTTTTATGATAAAATCAGTTATTTGTATACTCACCTGAGGTTTATATGGCTTCCTCCTCCTCAAAGCTTGCTCATGTCGATGACTTATCAAAAATTAAATTTCCCATTTTCATTCAGTTTAGTAGCCTCATGCTCCTGGTATACTATTGCTGACTTAATGACATTGGAAGGTAATTAGTATCCTTGCGATAGAAAGTAGTCTAATCTTATTCGATATCATTCTTCTATCTATATCTATCTATATACCAAGGCACTTCCCCCAATTTTGGGGGGTAGCCGACACCAACAATGAAACAAAACAAAAAGGGGACCTCTACTCTCTATGTTCCTTCAGCCTAATCAGGGACCCAAACGAGTTCAGCTGGTACTGCTAGGGTGCCACAGCCCAACCTCCCACATTTCCACCACAGATGAAGCTTCATAATGCTGACTCCCCTACTGCTGCTACCTCCGCGGTCATCTAAGGCCCCGGAGGAAGCAGCAGGGCCTACTGGAACTGCGTCACAATCGCTCGCCATTCATTCCTATTTCTAGCACGCTCTCTTGCCTCTCTCACATCTATCCTCCTATCACCCAGAGCTTTCTTCATACCATCCATCCACCCAAACCTTGGCCTTCCTCTTGTACTTCTCCCATCAACTCTTGCATTCATCACCTTCTTTAGCAGACAACCATTTTCCATTCTCTCAACATGGCCAAACCACCTCAACACATTCATATCCACTCTAGCCGCTAACTCATTTCTTACACCCGTTCTCTCCCTCACCACTTCGTTCCTAACCCTATCTACTCGAGATACACCAGCCATACTCCTCTGACACTTCATCTCAAACACATTCAATTTCTGTCTCTCCATCACTTTCATTCCCCACGACTCCGATCCATACATCACAGTTGGTACAATCACTTTCTCATATAGAACTCTCTTTACATTCATGCCCAACCCTCTATTTTTTACTACTCCCTTAACTGCCCCCAACACTTTGCAACCTTCATTCACTCTCTGACGTACATCTGCTTCCACTCCACCATTTGCTGCAACAATAGACCCCAAGTACTTAAACTGATCCACCTCCTCAAGTAACTCTCCATTCAACATGACATTCAACCTTGCACCACCTTCCCTTCTCGTACATCTCATAACCTTACTCTTACCCACATTAACTCTCAACTTCCTTCTCTCACACACCCTTCCAAATTCTGTCACTAGTCGGTCAAGCTTCTCTTCTGTGTCTGCTACCAGTACAGTATCATCCGCAAACAACAACTGATTTACCTCCCATTCATGGTCATTCTCGCCTACCAGTTTTAATCCTCGTCCAAGCACTCGAGCATTCACCTCTCTCACCACTCCATCAACATACAAGTTAAACAACCACGGCGACATCACACATCCCTGTCTCAGCCCCACTCTCACCGGAAACCAATCACTCACTTCATTTCCTATTCTAACACATGCTTTACTACCTTTGTATAAACTTTTCACTGCTTGCAACAACTTTCCACCAACTCCATATAACCTCATCACATCCCACATTCCTTCCCTATCAACTCTATCATATGCTTTCTCCAGATCCATAAACGCAACATACACCTCCTTACCTTTTGCTAAATATTTCTCGCATATCTGCCTAACTGTAAAAATCTGATTCATACAACCCCTACCTCTTCTAAAACCACCCTGTACTTCCAAGATTGCATTCTCTGTTTTATCCTTAATCCTATTAATCAGTACTCTACCATACACTTTTCCAACTACACTCAACAAACTAATACCTCTTGAATTACAACACTCATGCACATCTCCCTTACCCTTATATAGTGGCACAATACATGCACAAACCCAATCTACTGGTACCATTGACAACACAAAACACATATTAAACAATATCACCAACCATTCAAGTACAGTCACACCCCCTTCCTTCAACATCTCAGCTTTCACACCGTCCATACCAGATGCTTTTCCTACTCTCGTTTCATCTAGTGCTCTCCTCACTTCCTCTATTGTTATCTCTCTCTCATTCTCACCTCCCATCACTGGCACCTCAACACCTGGAACAGCAATTATATCTGCCTCCCTATTATCCTCAACATTCAGCAAACTTTCAAAATATTCCGCCCACCTTTTCCTTGCCTCCTCTCCTTTTAACAACCTTCCATTTCCATCTTTCACTGTCTCTTCAATTCTTGCGCCAGCCTTCCTTACTCTCTTCACTTCTTTCCAAAACTTCTTCTTATTCTCTTCATATGACTGACCCAATCCCTGACCCCACCTCAGGTCAGCTGCCCTCTTTGCCTCACGTACCTTGAGCTTTACTTCCACCTTTTTCTCTCTATATTTTTCATACTTCTCTATACTATTACTCTGCAGCCATTCTTCAAAAGCCCTCTTTTTCTCTTCCACTTTCACCTTCACTCCTTCATTCCACCATTCACTGCCCTTCCTCATGCTGCCTCCAACAACCTTCTTGCCACATACATCACTTGCAATCCCAACAAAATTTTCTTTTACTAACTTCCATTCCTCCTCTAAATTACCAGTTTCTCTTACTCTCACCTCATCATATGCCATTTTCAACCTTTCCTGATATTTACTTTTTACCCCCGGTTTTATTAGCTCTTCAATCCTCACTACCTCCCTTTTACATCCACCTACTCTATTCCCCCATTCTTGGCACCACTAATCAATGGGGCATCGGAGGGAATTATGTGAGCCTCAGCTGATTACAGTGATGCCTCACATTACGAAATTAATTGGTTCCGTAATGGCTTTTGTAAAGTGATTTTTTCATCTTGTGAGTCGCCTTTTACATGTAAATAGCTTAATTCATTCCAGACCCTACAAAAACACCACATTAAATGATTATGAAAAGGATACACACTACTAAACAGTACTAAATGTATGACAAGTACTGTATTTGGATCATTCAAAAGAAAGTTAACAGTTAGTAACCTGTAAAAGAAATATATAATATGAGCAAACAGTAAAAATACAGTAAAAAAAATGTGAAACCTTACTTTTGGAGTGAGGTGATGTCCGAGAGCGAAGTGCGGGGCAGTAGAGGAGGATGAAAAACGGCGGAAAACTTTAACAAGTGGCAGAAAACGTAAACACGTGACTTTACAAAACAGATTTACAAATGACAGAAAACATTAATACTTAATTCTAAGAAATACATTTACAAATGGCAGGAAATATTAACTCTTAACTTTAAGATAAACTTTAAATTAAATTTCTTTTACTTTTATTTTTTGCATTTTCTAATTTTGTGTTTTTTTTACTTTACGTTTTGTATTCTCTAAATCTAATTAAACTACGTATTTTCTTCATCACTGCTACTTTTCTTTCGTTTTTTATTTAGCGATTGGTCTGCTTCTACCGAAAGCCTCTTTTTATAATAATTGTCCAAAGAAGCTTGTTTCTGCCTGCTTTTTAAAATTTTCCTGAAATGACTCAGGCAAACGTCATTATAGTACTTAAGCGTATGACCTGTGAGAATATTTTCTGGGTGTCTCTTTTCTACGAGAGCCACCATTTTAAAGTAGCCATCTAGACCCTCCTTAATTTCTGCCATTGTCAGTGGGTCATCCTCTTCCCCCCGCTGTACTCTTCCTGAACGACGTTCAGTTGCAGGGCCTCCAACTCCTTCAGGTCATCCGTCATAAGTTCCTCTTGGTGCTCCTCGATAAACTCATCAATGTCGGCCTCATCAACTTCCAGACCCCATGGACATCCCGAGTGTAACGATCTCGGCAATTTCAGATTGAGTAGCAGGTTCAGGATCGTCAACATTTTCAGAATCGGCTTCAACTTGGTCTGCATGGAAGCCCTCGAAATCTCATGCAGAGACGGCATCAGTCACAGCTTCGTCCACTCACAGTTCAAGGTGCGCCTCGAAACCTCCTGCCAAGCTTGATCGATGATTTTGCGGCATATGATATAAAAATGAACCTTCCAAAATTGATGAAGGGTGAGGTTTGTGCTCTCAATGATTTCGAAACATCTCTTGATGAGATATTTCATATAAAGCTTCTTAAAATTTGAAATCACTTGCTGGCCCATGGGATGGAGGAGAGGGGTGGTGTTCGGTGGAAGAAAGAGAACCTTGATGAAGGAATTTTTTGCTACGATATCTATATCTTCCTCGAGGGCAGGAGGGTGAGCAGGGGCATTGTCCAGCACCAGCAAGCATTTCATAGGGAGATGCTTCTCTTCCAAATACTTTTTCACAATCGGGCCGAAACAAACATTTACCTACTCAGTGAACAATTGTCCTGTTACCCAGGCTTTTCCATTAGCCCTCCATAACACGTGAAGGCTTGAGGAATATCGGAGTGATACACCAGCAGGGGTTTAACCTTGCAATCCCCACTGGCATTTGCACAGTGCAAGGGTAAGCCTGTCCTTCACAGGCTTATGCACTGGTAGCCTCTTTTCTTCTGCCGTGATGTACGTTCGACGAGGCATCTTTTTCTAAAAAAGCCCAGTCTCGTTGCAATTGAAGACTTGCTGAGGACTGTAGCTTTCCTGGACAGTCAACTTGTCGAACATCTTAACAAAGGCTTCAGCCGCTTTCGTGTCCGAGCTTGCAGCCTCCCCATGACGCACCACTGAATGAATGCCTGAGGGTCTCTTAAATTTTTCAAACCACCCACGAGAAGCTTGGATCTCTGGGGGTGCCTGCTTCGATGTTCCTTCTCCTGTGCTGGCTTTGGCCTGAGCATGCACGAGGACACTGAAAATGGCGCTGGCTTTCTGGCAGATTATTGCTTTGGTGATAGTGTCTCCGGCCATTTCTTTATCCTTTATCCAGATAACCAGCAGTCTCTAGCAGTCTCTCCATCTCATTGTGGACGTGGCTCCTCTTGCTGGAGAAAACAGTCATGCCCTTAGAAAGTGTTGCTGCTTTGATAGCTTCCTTATGCTTTAGGATCGTTCCTATCGTAGGCAGATTTTGGCCATATTCATTCGCAATCACACTTAATCCCACGCCAGCCTTGTATTTCTTGATTATTTCCATCTTCATCTTCATGGAAAGCATTATCCTCTTCTTTCCCTGGACATCAGTGACTTTCTTGGGACCCATGGCTCATAATGTAACGTAATATCACACACGATACAGTACAATTGTTATGAAAGTGAAATCACAAATACTAAGTCAATGCTTACGATACTGCTGCCGAAACAAAATGGCATAGGAACGCCAATGCGTAGATGCATGATGGGATACAGTACAGTAGATGCTAACCAACAGGAGAACAGGATCTTATGGTGGTAACTAGCACCTAAGTAAGGAGATAACCAGTGTGAGCTCAGGAGGATGGTAGTGATTTTACGTGCTGGCGCAGCGGGAATTTTAAAATCAGTCTCAGACACGACAGGCTCTCGCACAGTACCTCCTTCCGTTGTCTGAAACATTTTTCATGATGTGAGTCGTAAAATTCTTCGCATCTCGTTTTGCAAAGCGAAAATTTTGTAAGCAGATTCTTTCGTGTCGAGAGGTTTGACTGTATATACTAATCTTTATTTTTTAATTCCAATTATTTCTATGAATCTTACTTGAGGTTCACATGGTTGAATCCAACACTCTCAAGGAGAAGGCTAAGTAGGGGAAAGAGACTAACCAAACCAAAAATCCTAACCTGAAATCTTACACCAAACAACCAGACAAGCATTATCTTACTCCTAGTAGTATAAAGATTGCTACTGAAAGATAATGAGAACTTCCCTCATTCTTTTGCAATCCAAAACGTGACCAAAAAAAGAAATACCAAACAATCAAATACCTTGAGGGCAAATTAACCAAAATGACAAATTTAGAAATTGTTATTTTTCCTAACTATACAAACCTGAAGTTCTTTACATAGGAGTTAGACTACACGAGAGTATGCATAATGGTCATAAAAACTTTTAACAGGTGGCACAACCTCCCAGCAGTTTCTGGGGTAGCAGGGGGGAATCCAGCCCACCTGCACACTCACTACCTCAACCACTACCAGGACTTGCTGGGAGAGGGTGATGGCAGGAAAAGTATGCATAAAGAACTTGAGGTTTGTATAGTCAGGAAAAATACATATTACTTCCAAATTTGTCATTTGTTCTGATACGAATACAAACAATTGTTATTTACATAGAAGACTCGTCTATACGTGATTGGAAGTCCATTCAATTGGCTGAAAGCTTTGTCCTAGGATTGCTTCATCGGAGCTTAAGGAAGCTTGGGATGAGTATCTTGAGACCTCATGAATCTGTTGGGTTGATAATACCAGAGGTTGACGGCCAGTGCAATAATGGTCAGGGAGTGGGGAACCACTCTGTGACTACATCTAAGCTATGTATAAAGCATAGGATTATTCTCATACACACTGAGACCTAAGCAACCAAACTCGCCCAAGAGATTGGGGACGCAATGGAATATATTAGTACAGGAACAGATATATATTCAAGCAACTTGCAAAGTGCGGCTTGCCTACAGTCGATGGGAGCCAACTAGCACGACCTTGGATGGTATACCCTAAGAGAGGGAAAGATGAAGAAAAGAAAAGGCCAGTGATATCTTTTCATATATCAGTCTAAAACCATCTATTGACACAACACATTGATATCCATTCTAGGTGCTACTTCATTTCTTACACCGGTTCTCACCCTCATTACTTCGTTCCCAGGCCCATCTGATTGAGATACACCAGTCATAATCCTCAGGTACTTCATCTCGAACATATTCAATTTCTGTCTGTCATTTTCATTCATCACAACTCCGATCCATAAATCACAGTTGGTAAAATAAATTTCTCATACAAAACTCTGTTTAAATCCATTCCTAACCCTCTATTCTTTACCACTCCCTTCACTGCCCCCAACACTTTACATCCTTCATTTACTCTCTGATGTACATCTACTTCCACTCCAACATTTGCAGCAACAACAGACACCAAGTACTTAAACTGATATTCTTCCTCAAATACCTCTCCAATAAACATAACATTCAATCTAGCACCACCTTCTCGTGTTTCTCATAACCTTACTCTTACCCAAATTAACTCTCAACTTCCTTATCTCACATACCCTTCAAAACTCTGTCACTAGTCGACCCAGCTTTTCCTACGAGTCTGCAACAAATACATTATCATCAGCAAACAACAACTGATTCACTTCCCACTCATGATCACTCTCATTTATCAGTTTCAATTGTCGACCAAGTAAAAAAAATGTTAAGCAGAACAGTGGGTTGCTTAACATATTAGTTGACAAAGTGTAGGCAATGGGACGTGACTTGGTAGGTTTGGGCTGCAAAAATATGCAAATTCTTACTTTTTGCACGTTTCTGTTGCCTAACCTGCACGGATAAGGAAGGCTGACTGTATACAGTAGTCCTGTATAAAATTTGGTATAGCTTTGTTTGGTTTTATATTTTGGGAAACATGATTTCCAATGGAACAAACAATCGGCGATAATTAACAGGCATTCCTACGTTGATGAAAATTCGATATTCAACTATGTACGAATATAAATTAAGTTTACACATGGTTTTCAATCTCACCAAACAGTAATAAGAATAAGACAACTCATGTGCAAAAAATTCTAGATTACAGTTTACTGTATAGTGAAATTGTTCCTGTTTAAAAAAAAACACTATTGGAACAAAATAAACATGTATTAAATTAGTAACAAGAAATTCAAGTTACTAACAATCAATATTAGGAAGTTTTACTTTAGGTTTTAAACTTACAGAATGGAGTGTTACTATTCAGTATGAGGAGCCCAACATATTCCTAAAGGATTATATTCTGAGAGCGAAACCTCACTGAACTGACGGCCTATGCAATCTCAACTCTCTAAAATTATGTCAGTTACTTTCTCTGAAAACTTGTAGATTTAGACTTTCATAATTTAATAATAGAGCCAATATCCATTAATGTCAAGCAATGTAAAGTGAAAACAAACAATAAAGGCCATTTGGTTTCCAGATACTACTTAACAGCCACATACTGTGCTGGAAAAGAAAAGGAAAAATCAATGGCTTGTCAAAGCCTACCTTTTATAGAGGTATTACATAAGAGATTGGTATTTTTCTTAAAGCCTATCTATTAGGAGGTAATAGCACCAATACTGGATGATGAAACCACCGAGTTTGTAGAGGTTTTAAAAACCTCCTAAAATCTGTTCACCTGGCATTAGAGGCATAAAAAGAGAAGCCTATCACAACTGTCAAAATATTTCATGCCACAATAATGAAGGCTCAAAAAGGTGGCTCATTTACATTTGCTGCAGCAGTAGGGGAGAGATGTAGGTCAAACTTCTACCCAAATTTTTTATATCTGAATCTGTTGGTCTTTATGGGTATACAGTATGTACTAGCATGTGAAATGGCGAAGGTTACACAATAGAAGGACCTTGAGCAAATAAGGAGATTGAAGTTTAAAGGGGAAGCAGGAGACTATAATGCACTGTGTACTATCAGAAACATTACAGATAGCGCACAAGAACCTCTAGGCAAAATGTAAGAGGTTGGCCTATGTTTGGAAGCAGGGCAGATTTGACTAGGAGTTCTGCCACTGCCAGAAGGATCTTCAGGATTCTCAGCTTATATGAACACAAACTTTACCATAAATAAATGAAATTGATATCAATAAACTTCAGAAAATCCAGTACTAGCTTAAGTAGTAACATCCCATCAATATCTAGATCGCCTTGTCTGTGTTTTTTACATGCTCCGATGATTTGATATCTACTTTTCTCCTGAGAGTCCTTATTACAAACCTTGGACAATGGCCTAACATATTACACAATAAAAGAGTGGTAAAGTCACTTTCTGCACACCTATGATAAAAATCAAAGTGTAGACAATGACATGCCGTAAAAAGAATGAGGATCTTTATACGCTAGTAATAACTCACTTGAACCCATAAACAATACTTTTATAACCTCTCAATCTGGAAACTTATTCTACTATGAAAGACTAAATCTACACAACATGATAAAAAATACTGAAAGGCTTATCATCATCACGCTAACTGCCATACATCGCTATATAGTCAGTAATAATATGGAAGGGGGGTTTGAGGCTCTTAAAGCAAGAGAAAATTGGAAATTTAATTTTAAATAATCGATGTCGACACATGCGTGATTTGAGGAGGAAGCCATATGAACCCTAGGTGAGACTCATCAAAATAATATAGATTGATGTGTATTGTACACAAGATACACAGGTGCAATAGTAAAATATTTTCACTATATGTGCCCTTTATACTAAGCATTCATTATTATGCATACTCTTGCATATATACAGTAAATCATACATTAAAATCAAATACTGATTGCTCTAATGTAAATAACATAGTAATGTACTATAAAATTCTTATATTGTATTCATAAATTTGTAATTTTGGTAGTTATCATGACAGTTCTCAAGTACTCACAAATTTTTCTTGATACTATTGTGTGCATTGTTTTAATACACATTTAAAGGATGAACAATTCTTATTTCTACGAATTCTACACAGTAGTAGCCTGAAAACAAGAAAGGAAAATATTTTTCAACTTTTAATTAAAGTATAAAAGTTTCTAATCCCAACAAATCTATGGGGATATTATACAAAAAGTGCAAAGATGAGGATACATGCAAGAAAACTAAACTGGCTAAGGTTATTTGCTTGCATCCTAATTTTTGTCATTTTTGCATCCACCTTTGATCTGTTACTGCAGATAATGGAGGAGTTACTGAATTAGCTAAACCTATATGCTCCTACACTATAATAATAACAAGAAATAAATTGGAAATTCTTATTTGCAAGCTATAGTCTGCTTCATCCTAGCTGGCAATTGGAGCAAAACCAAGGTTTAAAAGCTCGTCCCTGATTGGCTGTTGGTTCAGGCTTCCTCCCCTCCCACTGACCGACGATCACCCGTCATCATCAAAATACTCCGTTACTCCTCACAAGAAGATATTATTTTTTCCTTCGTAGCTCATTTATTTTGCATCGTATCTACTTGTTTCTTTGGTAACAGACCAATTAATAATGAAAGAGTATAATTTCAGTGAAAAAATATCCACTTTAACTTAAATGAATTCTAAAATGTGAGTTGAAATGAACCTATCACCTGAGAATCTTTATACCACACCCAATAATATGCTGATTTTTTCTTACAAATATCAAGCTCCCATATACTGTACTGTATATAAAGGGTAGAATAATGTAGAAACAGTCATTCTTCTTGTCATGGGAGTCTTACATTATAGAAAAGATAGAGAGTAATGCTGGGAAGTTCATTTTAATGTTAAAAAAAGAAAGAAAAAAAAATAAACAGCAAAATCACTTGACGCTCCAGATACACCTGTTTTCCAAGCGCGCTCTCTCTCTCTCTCTCTTCCTCTCTCTCAGCATCGATGAAATTTGCAACGATATCGCAGTACAAAGCCAAATATTTCACCATTCTTTTCCTTCCTTGCATTATTTTTTAGGTTTATGACATTCAAGAGGATTTTTTCTACAAAATCCACCTATTTTCATTTACATTTGCATAACATTTGTAGGTAAGAAACAGCATATAAGGAAAGTTGTATAAAGTTTTATCAGCTCTCGTTTCAGTTCAACACGTATTTTTTCGTATATATTTTTTAAGATATGGATATTTTTTTCAAGGTAATACTCATCATGGACCTTAAATCTGTGTGACCAAAGAAACAGGTAGATATTATGTAAACTAAGTGAGGTATAAAGCAAAAACGAAAATCATGTACCGCGGACAAATGTAATGTTTTGCTTCGTTGTTGGTCAGCGGGAGGGGAGGAAGCCTGAACCAACAGCTAATCAGCTACGAGCTTTCAAACCGTCGTTCGGCTTCAGTCACCAGCTAGGATGAAACACACTATAGTGTTTGAATAATAAAAATGCATTTAGATTTTCCAGTACCACAGAACTTTTCAAGTTTACATTGAGTAATCACAATATTTTCAATTTTCTTTCTACCCCATACCATCCTAGACAATAAAGTACTGTACTGTACATTCATTTCAATCAAATGATAATTGTTATAGAATAGTGCACAGTACATGGAATTGAAACTCATACATTAAAGCCTAATATTATACAATACGTACTCTGAAAAGAATGTTGTCAAGTATTATTTAAGAATGTATAAAGAAAATAGTGGCTATTTCATTTTAGCAGAATGTCTGCAAATACCAGCTAACAATAATTTTCAATAATGTTATGCAGTATGAATGAAAAAGTTTGACATACTTAAAGTAAGACTTTCTCTCCCTTAAAATTCATGCAATAAAAGGACATATCTTGACACTTCATAATAGAAAACCAAAATCATTCAAAAAGTCTTTAAAAATTGCTATTATATACACAGTATTTTAGTACTGTACTAACAACATTATAGCCAATAATAAAGTCACACACAATCACAGTAATTATTCATGTAAAGCTAGCAGTCACCTTTGGGTTTGCTAAGAAAATTTGGAAATATGACAAGTTATGTCAACCAAAGTATATTCAAATTTGTCGATAAAAGTAGTGCCAGTAACATGGACACCAACAAAATACAATAGGACAGTGGTCATACCAGAATATGGACACTGTATGTAATGGTCATTATTAATGCATTTACAGTATATGTAGAACTTGCAAATTGTAACATACTTATAACTATACATTCCACAATAGAACAAGTGCAAGATTTCCAAATTTCATACCAGTTTTAGTAGATTAGAAATATATATATATATATATATATATATATATATATATATATATATATATATATATATATATATATATATATATATAAAATATTTAAAGTGGTTAGCACAATGCTCTTGAAATTCACAAAAGATATTTTATAAAACTTTCATAATAATTTGGTAATTACTGTACTTCATCAAAATAGACCTGAACTTTAGGTAATAAACTCTTATATTATCAACCCTTGTTCTATACAACCCTTACACTGCTATAGCTAATGATATTACATCACTCCAAACAAAGAAGCAACCAACTCAATTGCCAGTGCTGGCAAAATATTTTTGATAAAACTACCTAATGGGGAATATTTTCCACTTCCATATTCATGTACTGAATTCCAGAGATTAACCAATTTCAGGTTGAATGGATTCCATCTGAAATACCGGTTTACATATAATTATTGATAAAAATGAGTGTGGAGGTGAAATAGTACTCTCTCCACTGTACCCTGATACAGTTTGATCAAAATGCATGAGGTGGCAAGTACCCAAGTTGGTACAGTACTGTATTTGACTTTCTAAAATAGATGGCAACCCTGGCATTTGTTCATGAAACCTATAATAGGGGTTATGATAACCTGCAAACCAAGCAGATTACACAGTATGTAGTTTACAAAACTGACTGTTAGCCTTTTGCCAAATAATTTGACTATAATCACTTCCTGTAATATCTGTACTGTTCAGCAAATGCTGTCTGCCATTACAATGTTAGCTGTAAGCTTTTAGTGTGAAAGAGAGAACCTATTCTTAGGGTGTCTTCATCTCGCCAATAACCTAATTCGTATCTCATCCATGACCTATGGCCCCTTTAAGTCAGTCCTATTGTGTTTAGCAATAGTAATTCTATTACCAAAGTTATAAAAACAAAACTGAAAAAGAAAATTAAGTGTTATGTTAATGTTCAAGGACTGAGTAGTCAGTCAATCAACACATAGGCTTAGAGAGAATAGTTTATACCACTCTTTTGGTTGTCCTTTGTTACCAAGCCAATATCTGGTTTGGTATGATATATACTGTATATCAAACATTACCATTGATACCTGTGATTATCAATAATAATGCTCAACCTACACCCATTTCCTGTATAAGCTTTCTTATTTTGAAACAGTACTTTCCAGTCCTACTGTTTTCAACAAATGTTTCCATCTTTCTTATTTTGAAACAGTACTTTCCGGTCCTACTGTTTTCAACAAATGTTTTCGAAAATCTTTCTTTATATAATGCAACTAAGCTATCAGTCTTAATACCGGAGATGAAGCTTAATACCAAAGGAATACTCTTCAAAACATTAAAAGGACATGAAGGCAAAAGCTCCAGGACAAGATTGAGAATATGTTGACAAAAGAAAGTCAGATCCTTGATTACAAATAATAACTGAATATTCTATTTTGTAATTTTCTTTGGTCACAACCACATTTTTTCATATGAACCAATTTTCAAAACCTCTCTATATCAACACATTATAACATACACAAATAGGACAATACAGTTACACTTTTATAAAAACATTACAAACCAATGCAAAACACATGTTTTAAACATAGCTAAATTTAGTAAATAAAATATTAACTTACACTGCTATGTGGTGACAATTACATTGTCACACAAAATCAAAATGTGCAAGTAGTAAACAAAGACAACTCATATGAGTAAGGACTAGAGGGGCTCTCTCAGTTTTGTTGTAAGCCAGCTTAATTTCTAACCAGTAACTGTATTAATTTTACTTTGATAATATGGGAAGAGTTGAGAATGTAATTCAAAATGTAGGCAAATATCTGAGATTATATTGTTGTGACAACCCTATTCACCTTTAAATGTGTGCATTTTAAGAAATTGCCAAAATCTTCAGTTACTAACACAAACAAAATTTATACTATAATCAAAATTAGACTTAAAACATTGTGTTCTATAATCCAATACAGTGTATATCAATACTATTTAAACAGTACTGTAGTACATTTGCGCTACTGCTGTTTATGGTCAAACTTCAACGAATATTGCAAATGCATAAATATGGATGCACAACAAAAAGAATATTTATAATGAATTGGACTGGAATAAGAATTTCAGGCTAGAGGCCATGCACTAGGACTGTTCAGATAAGGGATTTTGACGAAGGAAAAATCTATTTCTGGGAAGAGGCCTGTGACGCCCGGTGAGAAAGGTCCTTCCTTATACCTTTCCTAATATAAATCTTCCAAATATACTAGAGAAAGATAAAAGCATGGAATGCAGAGGTTACAACCCTCGCGCGAACACCTTGTAGGTGTCGTGTATTAAACAAAGGCGTGTGTAAACCACTATTCACAGGTTGTCTTCCATTTAGATAATCCCTTCATCAATGGGGAGGGCCGTGACAGGCCCTAGATAACATGGTTGAACTCCCCAACGACACCTACCACGCGCGCCCTCTAGGACATCCTTCTGCAAGAACATATGGCTTGGCAAGGAAAAAGAGGGGTGGGGTCCGTATCAAATAACCGGGAAGGGTTTCACCGGGCGTCACAGGCCTCTTCCCAGAAATAGATTTTTCCTTCGTCAAAATCCCTTTTCTGGGGGGCCTGTGACGGCCGGTGAGAATGTACCAGAGAATGCCTTCCAAGCCCAATAAATTAATAACATAATAAGGAGAAAACAAACACCATGTAAGGCAATAATATAATACTGTAAGTAAACATAAATCATAAACTAGCCATAGGCATAGGGGATGTAATGCTAAAATAATATGAGGACCAGGGATCACCTGAGTGTCCCGTCGTGAAAGGAATCAACCTTACATGTCTAAGCATATCTAAACTTTAAAGGAATGATAATTACAATAACAGTTAAATCATAACAATTAAACATGGCAAAATAACTTAGGGCTAACGAACCACCCAGGAGAGTGGCGACGTGGTGTGAGAGGTGGTCAGGAGGGAGGAGAGAAGAGATGGAATAAAGAAATAATCAGAGATTAATGGGGGGAGATAAGACTCCCCGCTGCAACCGTAGGGTATTTAAGGGCCTGTAAGTTCTTTAGATAGTGGCGTTTGAAAACCATAGGAGACTTCCAACCCGTGTATTTTTTAAGGTCATCAAAGTCCATATTCTGGAAGTAATTGATAGAGGTAGCTATTGACCGTATATCATGAGCATGGGGAAATGATTCCGGGTTAGCATGTTTAATGAAGTAGAGGATTTGTTGTCTGATACCTTGAATGGTCAAAGTACCACCTTGTTCCCTGATAAATAAGGGGCCAGACGAGCGGGTGGCAGATCTAGCTAAAAAGGTCCTGAGAGTAGTGACTGGACACAGCGAAGGATCCTGGGGAAGAGAGATGATCTTCCAAGGGGACCACCTATTTTGCGGGTCCTCATTTTTTGCTAGGAAAGCTCTGTCTGGGGTAAGCAGTACTTCGCCTGTAGGGAGGAAATCTATGTTTTCCGGGTTACGTGAGAGCGCTGCTAGTTCTGAGATTCTAGCACCTGAGGCCATAGCTGATAGAAATAACGTCTTCCTAAGCAGAGTGATATAAGAGCAGGACTCGTTGTCAGTGTCCGACGCGAGTTTGAGGACATTGTTCAGAGACCAAGAGACTTTTTGTGGCCGATCCAACGGCCGAAGCCTAGCACATGCTTTTGGAATAGATGAGAAATAGGAATCAGCTAGATTAATGTTAAACCCAACCAGGAATATCTTCTTCAGAGCTGACTTGATGGTAGTTATAGTGCTAGCTGCCAAGCCCTTGTCAAATAAGAACCTAAAGAACGAGATGGCTAAATTCGGAGTCATACGAGTGTGGTCTGAATTCTTTAAGAAACCTGCTAATTTCTTAACAGCCGAATCATATTGACGAATTGTCGAGTCCCTTTTGTCCGCTTCGATGAAGAGAACGTTTTCTGGGTCAATGTTTGCGTCTTTATGCGCTGCAAACTTCATGAAGTCCACAAAGTTAGGGTTTTGGCTATCCTTGAGGAATCTGACACAGTCTGTGTTTGAATTACTTGGGTTAGTTTGGGGAATGGAATCCGGAAGGGTCGGAGTTTCAGCTCGAGGAGGAGAGGAAACCAACTGCTCTTTGGCCAGTGAGGTGCTACTAAGGCCACTGTCCCCCGGAAGGAGCGTAGTTTGTGCAATACTTTCATTAGAAGATTCACTGGTGGAAATAGGTAAATCTTCCTCCAATGGTTCCAATCCAGGGTTAATGCGTCTATGGCATAAGCCTGAGGGTCCATGTTTGGTGTCACATAACAAGGAAGTTTGTGATTCATCTGAGTTGCGAATAGATCTACCTGAAGGCCCGGAACCAGCCTGAGTATCCACTGGAATGAAATTATGTCCAGAGACCATTCTGATTCCAGTGGTTTCATCCTGGATAGTGAGTCCGCTATCACATTCTGGACTCCCGCTAGGTGGGTTGCTGACAGGAACCAGTTCTTTTCTGCTGCCAAGGTGAAGATAGTGACCAGGATCTGATTCAGGTTGGGCGACTTGGATCCTCCTCTGTTGATGCAGTGTACTACGGCTGTGCTGTCTGACACTACTCTGATGTGGGTCGACCTCGGAGGAGAGAGCCTCTTCAGGGTCAAGAACACTGCCATGGCTTCGAGAACATTGATGTGGAAGTGTTTCATGGCGGGTGACCAAGAGCCCTGAAACATCTGACGTTCGTAGTAACCCCCCCATCCACTCAGAGACGCGTCTGTATGAATTGTCACTTGTGGGGGTGGGAATTGAAGAGGAACCGATTTGGAAAGGTTCTTCGATTCGGACCATGGCTGTAATCTCATTTTCAAGACAGAGGGGATTTTCGAGACCTTGTCTCTTAAAGGTACTGTGGCTCTCTTTCTCCAAACTCGATTGATGTCTTTGAGTTTGGCTTTCAATAGGCGATCTGTTACTGAGGCGAATTGCAGAAGGCCGAGGATTCTTTCTAAGGCTCTTCTGGACACCTGCCTGTGTTTTAGAAAATTCTTGACCTTGGAAGCTATTTCTCTTACCTTTTTGGGAGGTAGAACCAGCTTGTGCCGTGCAAGGTCCCACTGTATGCCTAACCATTCGAAGCGGTCTGATGGAAGTAGGCGGGATTTTTGGAGATTGACCCGAAATCCCAGGTTGGCGAGAAAACGAAGTACTTTCTTCGTAGCTCTGTTGCACTCCAGGGCTGACCGAGCCCAAATAAGCCAATCGTCCAGATAAGCAACGATCTGAATCCCTTGGTTCCTGAGTTGTTCTAGCACCGTCTCTCCCAGTTTCGTGAATATCCTGGGTGCAATGTTGAGGCCGAAGGGCATGACTTTGAATGCAAAGGCTTTCCTGCCTAGACGGAAACCTAGGTAAGGAGAGAAGTTTCGAGCTATTGGTACGTGATAATAGGCGTCGGTAAGATCGATAGAGGTGGTGACGGCCCCACGGGGAAGCAGGGTACGTACCTGAGAGATGGTCAACATCCGGAACTTGTCGCAGAGGATGTAAGAATTTAGCTTTGACAAGTCCAGGACCACTCTCAATGCCGACGAGCCTTTCTTCGGAACTGTGAACAGGCGGCCTTGGAACTTCAGCGATCGAACCCGTTTGATTGCTTTTTTCTGTAGTAACTCGGTGGTGTACTCTCTCAGAATGGATGTGGGTCTCTGGAAGAAGGTCACTGGTGGAGGAGGGGAACCTTGTGACCATTTCCACCCCAAGCCTTTGGAGACTATGCTGTGAGCCCACGGACTGAAGGTCCAACGGTCTCGAAAGTGGTAAAGTCTCCCCCCTACCGGAACTATATCATTGCAAGGGAGTGAATCTAGGTTCTTTCCCTCCTCGAGAACCCCTTGTCCTAGGTCCGCCTCGTTGACGGAACTGTCCTCTAGCCCTGTAGCTACCTCTCTGGTGTCCACGAAAGGGACCTGAGGGTCCGTAGCTAGGGATGTATGCGGGTGAGGGCATCCAAACGGGGTTGGGTTGGGTACCTGGGGGAGCAGTGAGGTAGACCACCTGTTGAGGGTGTTTCGGCTGTAGAGGAGACGAAGCAGTGGGAGACTGTGAAGACGAGTGGGCAATCGACGATTGTTGGTAGTGACCTCGGCTCGTCTTGTAAGGGGCCAACCTCTGTTTCTTCCTGAAGAAGTTTTGTTTTTGCCCTTCAACCCTCTTTTTGGCAGTGAGGCCCCACCTCACTTGCAAATTTTGATTTGCTCTCGCAGCGTCTTGTAGTACCTTGTTCACCTCCTCCTGAGGAAAAAGGTTCTTACCCCAGCAGGGGGAAGCTATCAGCCTATTCGGTTCATGCCTGATCGTGGCCTCAGAAAGAACGTGCTTCCTGCAACTAACCCGAGCCGAACAAAACTCGTGTAAGTCGATTTGGAAGGACAGAGACAGGTTCTTTGTGAATATCCGGAACATGGTCTCGGTCGGGTAAAGTGAGGTTAGGGACTCCACGGAGGTAATGGAGTGGAGAGACCTAGCCAACCTATTCCGTGCCTCAAACTCAGTCTTGAGAAGAATATCTGGTAATTTAGGAAGCTTCTCGGAGAACAGATTAGAGGCACAGTCTGGGTCTAACTTCCCTACTGTGAAAGTAGCGGGGGCATCATCCCAGATAGTAACGGTACTCGGAATGAGCATGGAGGTGGGATCGGTCTCTTTAAGAGCTGGCATGGCAGAACCTTCTTTGATAGCCTGAAAAGTAAGAGCTGCCACTTTATCTGTAATAGGCAAGGTAATACCTGGAGAAGCTGTAAATATGGTGTAGGCTCCTTTGTGTGGGGTGAGCTTGGAATTAGTGCAACCCCAGTCTGACAACGTCCTGGCCCAGAAAGATTGGGCCTGCTCTTTAGGGAATATTACCGTTTCCTTCGGTACCTTGTCTAACCTAACCAAGGCATGTTCTTTCAAACGCACGAAGCCGTTGAATGGGAATTCTAGTCCCGGAGGGTAAAATTCTAAGTCCTCTAGAGGACGGGTGCCTATGCCCTCTAGAGTTATGGCACCATCAATATATGGAGCATGTAAGGCAAACCTCCAAGGGTTGTTTTTCTCGAAGGGAGGTAACTTCGATGCGTCCGGGGCTGAAGGAGGGGGCATCTGAGTTCCGGAACGGATGAGACTTGCCACCATATCTTTGAGCTCCGTCATAGCTCCTCGGTCTGCCCTAGACTGTTGAAGATATTGTTGTATCTGCTCTTTCACAATATCCCTGACCATGGCGGCGGATAAAGGGGGCTCCCGAGCTTGATCCTCTAACGAAGCCCTGGACTTAGTAGACTTTGACTTCTTAGGAGTCACGGTTTTAGGTATAGCAATATGAACATCAGGATCCTTTGAGGGTCCCGGAACCGGTGACACTGATAATGGCAAAGCTGAAGGCTTAAAGGTACGTAGTGGCTTCACCTTGGGTCGTACAGGAATGGAGGAACCTAGAGTAGAAGCCGTAGGTTTATCAAAGCCGTGAAAGGAAGTAGAAGAGGAAGGAGTGTGGGGTGAAAGGGGGTCCACCAACTCAACACCACCTACCTGCTCATCCATGGGTTCCTCGTCCAGACCTAGGTAGGGCTCGGCCTCCGTCACTAAAACCTCTTCCTCAGTTAGAATGGTTTCTCTAATCACTTCAATTAACGGGGCTGCTGTCTCCGGTGGAACTGCTGCAGTAGTAGAGCCTGGGAATAGGCGAGAAGCCATGTCTCCATCAAGAAGATAGGGTGCGCCAGCAGGCGCATTCCTCCCAAACCCTGACACCCAAGTCCGGAGAGTAGCTCTCGCCTCCCTGAGAGATTCATCATCAGCCTGAAAGAGGAGAGGGAATTAATGATGAAGTCAAAACTGAAGTCAATATACAAAGAGCAATTAATTCTTCGCAAAGAATATTAACAGGGCCACTAGAACCAACTTACCTCCTCGCTCAGGAGTAGGGCTGACAGCCCATAGCAGAGCATGCATGCCTCCGGAAACCATATCGTATAGGGGGCTTGTCCCGGTTCCCGAGAGAAGGATATGGCGCAATGGGCATGGGCCCGGCCATGGAATCAGTAAAGGCAGCGGAGCAGCCCCTGGCAGTGCAGCGGACTTTCTGTAAAAAGAAAGAAGACATAAGTCTGGATGTTCCTTGAGATTCTTGTCATTGACTTATGAATCAGAAACACTTAAATCTTAATTAATGTGTGAGTATGGTAGTAGCTAACACCTTAATAAAATAAGAAATTATAATAGAAAACCAGTAACCACATAGCATGAATCTCTAAACTTCATCGATATCACACTGTTAACTCCGGTTCTGGACTCCTGCTTGATCTCTGTTTTTACCGGAGGTCCGGTAGAAAAGGCCCGTCATCGTGAAATCGTGACCGTCTCCGGTACGATAACATTATCCTCAATGAATGAGTTATCTCCAGTGAAGCCGGAGATACGATGAAAACGGGGGCCTTAACTGTGTAATTGTGATCAAACATGACAAAGGTTCGTGTGTAAAAGGCTTCAGCCGGAGTCCGAGTGCCGGATTTCACCGTTGCACTCCAAAATCTGCTCCGGAACGATAACTAGTTCTCACCCAATGAGTATCCATTATAGCGGAGCATAACTCAAGTCGGAGCCAAGCATAACTCAAGGCGGAGCTAAGGGTGTCGGTATAAAACGACCCCAATTAATGACTCATACACTAACGTACCTAATAATAGTGTTAGCTATATTAACAGTAACCACATCAATAAACCGTTTATAATATTAAACGTACTATCATCAATTCTGATACTGAGAAGAGGCCTGAATAACCCGTGATCGTATAAAAACGGAGAACGGGAAATTCACCTCTCTTACTCAAAGAAAACGAGAGAAAGGATAACTCATACCTGTAGAACAGGAAACGAGCACTCTATGCTTTCGCTCTCAAGGTTACATATTAAAAATTAACATCACACAATAAATAAGAAATTTAATAAAATTGATTGCTTTTCTTAGTAATAGTAATAACGAAGAATAACGACAACGTAACCAAAAAACAAGGATATAGTCTAAAACGAACCCTCCAGGAGGGTACAAATTAACAGACTAAATCGCTAAGCTTTAAATCGTTACTATGCTTTAAAACGCTAAGCTTTAAACCGTTACTATGCTTTAAAACGCTATCTTAAATCGCTATTCTTCGTAGGTCTAAATTGGACTTGCAAGCAAATAAATACCATAGTAAAAATTAATAATAATTAATGATAACATAAAAGGCCATAAAACGTAAGTGATATAACCTATCCGACAGATGGGCAAAATTAACTAGAAAATTTACCGAAGCGAACATACCCAAAATGGCTGCCGATATCTCGGCAGGACAATCGCTTCCAAAACTAAAAACCACCATAATGGAAATAGAACAAATGCCCGGTACTGTCAAAAACTGCCAAAACAAACTATGGTACTTAACATTGGTAAGGGTGAAGTAACAACGTCAGTCATGTTGAAATAACGAGAAATTCTTCGAAAAAACACTGTGCCCAAAAAAAACTATGCTTGCTTGAAGTCCAATTAAAGAAGGATGTCCTAGAGGGCGCGCGTGGTAGGTGTCGTTGGGGAGTTCAACCATGTTATCTAGGGCCTGTCACGGCCCTCCCCATTGATGAAGGGATTATCTAAATGGAAGACAACCTGTGAATAGTGGTTTACACACGCCTTTGTTTAATACACGACACCTACAAGGTGTTCGCGCGAGGGTTGTAACCTCTGCATTCCATGCTTTTATCTTTCTCTAGTATATTTGGAAGATTTATATTAGGAAAGGTATAAGGAAGGACCTTTCTCACCGGCCGTCACAGGCCCCCCAGAAAATAGTATTATAATTTAAAATAATAATCACTGTTTAAGGAAATGAAATTTATCGCAAAAACTCAAAACTTCTAGATATTTATTTTTGCATTTTCATTTAAACTTCAATTTCCCTGTAACATGTCAACTTTTTTTTTACTGTAATGTCATAAATTTTGTGTTTGAGAGTTCAGCAATCCATTTCACTGACATAGTTCAGATTTTTCAAAATACAGTATATGAAACCATTTTCCACAAGCCACATTTTCTAACAAAATCTTTTAGTTGAAATCACTGCATCATACAGAAGGATTTTATCAATACACAATTAATAATTTATTCATTATTTATTTTGCTATCTGTCTAGTTAATTTGTTGTCTTATATCTAAAACATCACAATTACACATCTAGCTGCTGTGTTAATCTACAAATGCCCTTCAAGAGCTATTCCATTACAATTTCTACTGTACATTTGGACGGATATCTTTGATAACAGGTCTGAATTAACAGTTGTGCTTGACTACATGGCTGATAAGGCACCTACTTTCTAAGACACAAAGACCTTTCAAGTACATTTTCCCAAGTAACTTCCTCTCTAATGAGAAAGCAATGTAATTGAATCTAATTGTCTATCAAAGCTTTAAAAGTTTACTAATAATATTGAAGTACCTTGTCTCTTAAACATATTTACTGTACTAGTTAATAAGAATAAGGACTGCAAAAATCCTTCAGTATAACCAACTAGAGGCATGTTTTCTAAAGCCCTCAAAATACACAAGTTTTACTCCCATTAGTTCTTGAATTTCCAATATCCACCGACACAAAAATAGAATAAACAATTGTTTATATAAAAACACCTTCCATAGACATAAAAATCTATTAATCATCAAATGTCTCTCTTTTATTTTATCCTCTTGATCATGATCAATAAATCCTAACTGCTGGTGACCAGTCTTCCTGTAACCTCAATCACCCCTAATTATTTCTTGCCCTTCAAGAGAAAAGTGGAGAAGGGAGGAAGATACTAATGATTATCATATTTCTTTCTCATGGGGTTTCATCATAATTATGTGTAACAAGATTACTATGTCGGGATTTCTGACTCTTACAAAGGTGGACTGAAGTGATTACCTTAGAATTGAAATTTAAATATCTAATTAATTGCCCCTTCATCTAAATTTGATAAATGAAGAAGTTGGAAACATTGAAGTTTCAGATAGTTTCTTATTAATTAATTTTCAATGTTTGATATTCGCTGTTAGTTAGGTTTTATTCCCTTCACACCCATATGTATAAGGATCCAACAAATTTCAACATTTATATCAGCTTCGTATAATTCATGCATAGGAAACTAAACTTATTGCTTGGAATATAGTTCAAAGGGGTTCAATATTATTTCAATAATAAATGAAGATTAAAAATTTCTGTGGAGGTACTTACAAATGCCAATAAATACAATTAATAGTTCTGCTGTGAAAACAAAAGCATTGTAAGGTAGAGAGAATTTTATAGCATTGATATGTGCTATGGCCCATTTATGAGAGCAGACAATTCCTGGCAGGATGGGGATGGAGGGCAGAGGAAAAAAGGTGAGAACACCCAAAGTCATTCTCTGAAGAAGCAATGTTGGTCATGCAAAGTGAAGACTTGCATAGCAGTTCACTAGGTTACATATTCATCAGGAGGACCAAATTGTTCCAGTAATGTGGTGTATGATGGTAGATGCCCAGGAACAGACCACACTTCCAAACTCCATTTACATAAGGAATATGAACAAATCAAGGTGCAAAATTGCTTCAAGAACGTTATGTTGTTATCTCCTGGGCAACCATAGAACATAAGTTTAAGCTCCATGAGATGGGCCCTCCATACCTGGATTGGCAAATTCATGAATCCAACACTTCAAAAGCATGCAGAATATGAGGCCTTTATGCAGCAGATTAAGTCTCGCAGAATGTGAGGAATTCTATGCAGGAGTTTCTCTCAAGTGCTGCAACCATTGGAACACCTGCATAACACCACTTGAGACATGCACCTGAAAGTTGTCCAACAAGGAACAGCCTTTTAGCATTTAAAAGAGTTGTAGCTGAAGTGAATGAATCCAAAAATTACTGATGGGAACCAACCTTAAAGAGCACAAGTGACTGGATTATCACCTTTCCTGACTTGGCTGTGGATGACAAACTTCTTGATGTATAGCATTGAAGCAACAACTCCTGTCCTTCAATGGGTACATCAACTCCTGCTATATGAAAATTTAAATGTCTTGGTACTTGTCTGAGAGGGAGGGAACAAACTGGACTTCTCCAGTGACCTGTGATTCCCATGGACTAACAGAACTTTAGAAGAATGGCCATATTATTTCTTATATGAAGCCACAACCTGCACGTTGTCAAAGTAGCTTCAAAGATAAATGCTAAGATAGAAATCACAGTACTTTCTGCCAAACAAAGTAATGGTACTACTTTGAAGCTGAATGAAGGGAAATATGGAAGTAAGCTAATCATACCTCAACTCAAATAACAGGAAAATTTCACTTTTGACTGGCACTTCTCACTAATTTGATGGTTTCTATACAGAATTGGGTAAGATCAAAAAGTTCTTTTCTGACGGCTCAGGTGTGTGCTCGGTCCATGAAGTTTTTGGAATGACAAAGAGGTAACTAAGCAAAAAGGAATGTTTTGTTAGCCCATTCTCCAATAAGGCAGTCTTCCTTATCCAGGCAATGAAAATTATTGCTGCTGGGGGATGGATTGATATACTGAGGCCTAGCCCTGTCTCCAAGAAGGAAAGATAAGTATTCTGAAGAACCTTAAAAAGCAGTCTCCACACCTATCCCCTTTCAATACAGGATGGGAGGAGAAGGGTTTCATCTGCAAGGGGCCACCTATATGGGAGAATTTGAAATTGATTGCTTTAGGGATCGAATGGAGAACTGAAAAGACCTGTATAGCAACTTAAAGTTGGCCCAATATCGAAGCTGAAGATTGGCCCATGTAACAGAGGATATAAACATTCCCCTAATACTGTTTTTAGCAAACAGAACACTGGGCATTATGGAGGGTCATGCCTGCCCGTTCAAAATGGCTATACCTTCCCTACAGAACCTCTCCTATGTATCCATTTTCCACACCACAAACCAATACAAGACAGAATTCAGAAGAAAGGAAAATTGATGGGCACCATTGATAATGAATTCTTGGGTAAAGTAGAGGTAATGCACTTAAAATTAAGTGGCTGATTAAGTGAGAGCCTTGCAATAATGGACTAGTAGGAAATAGGGGCTGTCCATTATATAAAAAATATGTTTCCCAAAGCATAACATCAAGCAAAATCATACTAAATTGTAAGTCAATAGGTATATAGACATGTAAATACATATAAATGATTATAGATAACTAATTATATATTAATAAAATTAAATTTTCAACTTTAAGCAAAAATAGTGAAGATACAGTACAGTAATTCACAATGATCGTAAAGTGGGGCCCTCACAGTACAGTATTTACAGTAAACCCGTAACAATATTCAAAGCATTGTTGGTGCTTGGAATATGTGATAATGGTTGTGCTTCCTCTAATGTTGATGACTGCTGCTTCTGCTCAACGGTCGGAAAAGGCGGTGTAGAGATGGGTTCACCTTCACTTTCAATAATGGCTTGTTTAGATTTAAAGAACAAATCTAATTAAAGGTGGTTATTTTTGTACTGTTTACGAATAATTAGTTCCATCAAAGTATGAAGGTTACCACTAGGCACCTGATATCCCAATTGGAGGTCAGATCTACCTATTTTATTTGTGTGTATCTATTTACGTACTTTAGACATTTCCAGTTTATTCACCACCTTTTCTTTTGAATCACTGCTGCTGCTTTTTGGAAAGTCAATGCTCACAAAGTTCGTAATCTCCCCAATGGTATCAGAATCTTAATCATCTAACTATTGTTTAACATTAATGGAAACAGATGTATCTTCCATAAGCAGAAAAACTTGATGAAAATCTTGAGAATCGAATAGTTCAAAGTCCAGTTTGTGATCTTCATTGATCATTAGCTTCAAGCTGTTAGCCAGTGGCTATTTTTCAGTCATTCCATGCTGCAGCAATGTAATAAAACCCCAATTTAATGTGTTAACTTTTTTATATTTTCTAATGCCCATTTGCCTCTCATGTCATCTATGATATCATCGTCTTGCAAAACTATCAAAAATTCCATCCAAATGTTTCCATTGATACAACTACTGGCATGCCATTATCCCCCCTAGAGTCATTGGGTGAATCACCGAAGTTGCATTAGGGTAATAAATCATCCTGATATGTCCACCAAGAAGTTTCTTGGCATCAGGATAGGCCTAGTGTTGTCGATAACAACAACGGCTTTCAGTTCTTCCGGTGGGATTTTTAAAATGGAGGTCTGAAAATGCCATACAGTATTTCTTTAACAGCAAACTTTAAATACCAATCACAAAAAATTGAGATATTATATCATGAATTCTTTATGTGATAGTAATGGACTGATAATTCATGCATCAAGTCCTTAAGGTATCAAGGCTAAGCCTATGCATACCTGAAGCATTGGCAATGAATGGAACTGAAAATATATCTTTACTAATTTTTCCTACAGAACCTTTTCCTTACTATGCATTGCCTGGGTATTATCTGGAAGTAAATGTCAACATAAAGCAGTTTCATATGCATTATAGATCCAACTCAGATCATGTTTCTTCTCATCATTGGGTTTCTTCAATTTATTACAGAACTGTTTGATAGTACTCAGGTTAGAGCTCCCCAATTCATCCACGACCACTACTACATATACCATGCCTATTTCAAAATCTCCAAAGCCACACAATGCTACCTTTGATATTTAGTATAGTATACCCATACGAGAGGCTAATCATAGAAACAATAACCGAAAACAGAAAAAAATATACAAAGCAGCAAAATTACTAATCTGATTTCATGGTAGTAGGTAGGGCAAGGCATTTGCCACCTGTTGAGTTACAACTGCTAGCGAGTTACCGAGTCCTTTGACTGATCAGTCAGTACTACATTGGATCCCTCTCTCTAGTCATGGCTCATTTCATCTTTGCCGACATATACATAGAATAGTCTGGTCTATTCTTTACACATTTTCCTCTTTCCTCATACACTTGATAACACTGAAAGTACCAAACAATTCTTCTCTCAAGAGGTTAACTAAAGCACTGAAATTGTTCAGTGGCTACTTTCCTCTACTAAGGGTGGAAGAGACTCTTTAGCTATGGTAAGCAGCTCTTCTAGGAGAAGGACACTCCAAAATCAAACCATTGTTCTCTAGTCTTGGGTAGTGACATTGCCTCTGTACCATAGTCTTCCACTGTCTTGGGTTAAAGATCTCTTGCTTGAGGGTACACTAGGGCACACTATTCTATCTTGTTTCTCTTCCTCTTGTTATTTTCAAGTTTATCTAGTTTATAAATGAAAGATTTGTTTTAATGCTATTATTGCTCTTGAACTTCTCTTTGTTTTTCCTTTCTTCACTGGGCTATTTTCCCTATTGGAGCCCTTGGGCTTATAGCATCCTGCATTTCCAACTAGGGTTGTGGCTTAGCAAGTAAAAATAATAATAATAATTTCTTTGCTGTATCACCACTCTCCAGCCCCCGCATACTTTTCCTTTAACCAAATGCTGTTGCACATTTTTATAAACGGCTTTCTCTCAATCTTTACATTCAGCAACACTCATGAACTTACACATATGCTAAACACTTTTGACTTTACTTGAGGTAACTTTAAAACTAGCAGCAAAAGCTTCAAGTTTTTCCCTTTTGTATGTCAATGTTTTTTTTTTTTTTTAACTCCATACAGTATTTAGCACAAACACTTGTCACAGAAGTACCAGACTCAAGCTCCAATTTAGAGTTAATGCCGAGATTGAGAATTTTTTGTTTTTTCACCCTTCGAGAATATAATTAAGTTATGTTAACTGAAAGAATCTCAGGACAAAAAGATCACTATGCAAGGACATGTGCCAATACAATTGAATACAGCACAGGAAGAAATAGTGCCTATTGTCACAACAAATGTATAATTCTTCTCTCCTAACAATCAAAATAAAACAAAATTCTGAAAATTTTGTATACAAGACTACAATATTGGTAAATAAATGTGTAAATAAACTTACTTACATGCTCTATATGTAAATAAAAGTACAGTAAATAATATAAACATCTTAGAGAAATAATGTATGTACAGTGCTTCTTTCTCTTCTTATGGTGGCCTACCTTTATAATGGCACTTACACATGACTCAGGTTATTTGGTTTTGGTATGTTATAGATGAGTCCATTGTTGAGAGGTTCTACTGTACTAAGGAGACCATACTAGAGAAGAATTGGCACAAATGTCTTTGCCAGAGGAACCCAAGCCTCATTAAAATCCTCCCTAAGAAATTCCTGTTGTCCTTCTGAAGAGACTGGGAATTTTTTTTTCGACAAGAATCCCACAAATTAAGGACAAGGATACAACATTCTTTAGTATGTGAATATCCGTAGCAGGCTCTTCGTCAGATTCCTCCTCCTCACCAAATTACCATACAAAAGTAAAATTTACCACTACTGGAAGGATTGCAAAGGATGCCAATTGTATAAATAGATTGTGACATGCAAAGAACCAAGTGGAGACATCTTAGGAAGAACACAAGTCACAGGAAATCTTTGGAGAGGGCACATGCTTAATACTGTGTGGTGGTAAAGTGTTACTGGAGGACATGTGACACAAATAAATTGCCTACAATTCAATATACAAGTGCAATCAACTAACACTAAATGAGTCATTAATGTAGGATGATTTATGACAGAAAATGGACAAATCACTACAACTAACCTGCTGGTTGTAGATTTGTGACATCCATTCAAACAGTGAGTCTGTTGGTAAAGTAGGAGCATCAGACTGAAAAAACAGTCAAAGGTAGTGACTGCTGGAGGCTCTAGGAAGAGGACAGAGCAGCCTTTGAAGACTTTTGACTGCACAATAGGATATCATGATCAAATAAACAAGTGGTAGAGGAAGTGCAGCAAAAGAGGCCATGGCATGCAATTCTACCAAACCTATTAACTGACAATAGACTCATACACTGCAATCACCACGATTGAAAATGTACAATACTTTACACAATCCAAGAAATACAAGTCAACTTACCACAGTAGTTTACTCCAAACAACCAAGCATCAGTTAAAATCATGGATCAAAGGTAGTGGAACAAACTAAAGAGATGGAGGGTGCAATCGGAAGAGATGGGATGTAGACAAAATACTTTTCCACATATTTACATGAAGATCATCAGGCTTGCAAGCCTTTTAAGGCAACTAGTCATTTGGTGCCGGGGGAGGTGGCATCAAAGTTACCAAAGTGTTATCTGGAGTGACTAGACTCTTGACTAAAAGCCCACTAATCTGAATGACCAGCTAATGAAGTACTGTACTAGCATGATGCTTATAGGAACTCTTCTGAGCAAAGGAACCATTGATCAACAGATTAATTTTTACAGACTGGGCATCCTTGCTTGTGTAAATAAAATGGAAAAGAAAGGTGAGGGTCTTTACCCCACCCCCCAAAAAATCTAAGAAAACCAGTGATATTGAGTTACTGGTCAAATGTCAAATTTATGCATGGAAATTAATATACAATAATGAAATCTATCAGTAGAACATATGGAGAAGTGGCAATATGAACATCAGGGGAAGTTCATAGAAACAATAATAACTGTATACAGAAAAAATTAAACAAAGCAGCAAAATTACTATTCTAAGATAGAATTATTACAACTGGAAGACAATATGAAAATCCCCCAGAAAAGGAGATACCAAAAAATTACAATTAAAAGACATTAAAAAAATGTGATACAAATGTACCCTAGATAAAAACTCTTAAGAGATGAATAAAAAAATGTTTCGATCACATCCAAAACAAAATTAAAATTAATTGATTTTCTTTTTAAATGCAATAATTGAATTAGGCTAGTGCACTAGTGATAGCAAAATCAGCTAAGTAAAACCAATTAGAATAGGAATTTGGGGGTTAAGAACTGCCTAGGTTGAGTATGATGGACTAAAAAAATTTTCAACTCTTGGAACCATTTCCTTCTTATGGAAAGGGGCTACTTTACTCACAGTAACACTGAAAAAGTCAAGAAATGTGTTAGCCTCGTAAGCTCCATCAACTACTTAAGAGACTTATTAAGAGTCAAATGCACATAATAAAAATATGAATGTAATGCTAACAATAATGCAAAATTAAGGTGCAGAGGTTTAAAACCCTAGAAAGACATTTAGAGAATAATACAAAAGAGATGTTAACACCAAGTCACCTATAAAAATGAGGGGTGATTGAGGTGGTGCAGGAGGAGTAGGCATATGAAGTGAGAGCTTGTAAACTATGGTTTTACATTCAGAGTCAACTGGGATCTGTTGCACGAAAGAAAAGTCATAGATGATTATTGGGGTTATGATGAGCAACCATCATTCATTATAAAAAATGTCTGGGGATAAACATTTTCCCCATAAAATATATACACCCTTGGCCAGCTCTGCAAAGCACCATACAAGAAAAACTAACTTATCTGAGAATGATTTGCTACCTTATGTTTCAACTTCTCAAGTCTTTCATATACCCCACATTAATTAAAAGTAGTTACTAAGTTGTAAGGTTACATTATTCAATCTTGATATGTTGATTACAATATCACTATTTATAAGGCTTTTTCATGGAAAATGACACTGAAGTCTCAAAGACAAGGGACAGGTATGACCAGGTATCTTCCTGCATCATTGCGTTAGAATAGATTGATGACGATATCATATATTACAATGTTTATAAATATATAAAGACTTTAAGCATAAGGAAACTGTTCAGTATAGTATAATGGTAGTCAAATTAAGTTGCTTAACATATTGCTTGTTATGTTTTAAAAAGCTGCAAGATGAACATTATAGTTACCAAAGCAACCAATAAATGGTTCAAATAATGTACTGTACAATGAAAATAATTTATCAAACTTTTACATCTGCTAATAAATCTATCAGATTTTGAAGCTAGCTAGACTAATAGGAGCACACCTTCCAAACCCATAATTTCTATGCTTCCATGATCTTAACATTTACTGAAAAAGTTATATAACAATATATACAGCTTTAAAATAAAAAGTAACTATGCTAGAATATTGGGCTATCACACAAAGCAGTGAAATCACTATATTATCATCTAAAAGATTTCATGGACAAAAAATAGTTCTTAATTCTAATCCTCCTCAACAAGCAAAAGCTACTAGCAGCAGATATTTGCCAACTATTCCATCATCGTTATACCCACTTTTAAGCAGGAAAACTTGTTTATATTTTTTATGATTAATATGGAGGATTAGTAATATAAGTATCTCTATAAATTAGAATAAAAAAAGTAATGTTTCAAATATAAAACCATGAAAAGACACTGATTTAATATCTTTAAAAAATGCCATATACATACAGTATACCAATAATAAAATTGAATTTTTACCAACATGTAGCTGATATACACAATGACATCTTGGATGCAAAATACAATATGGCAGTTCCCGCAAGGTTACACCAAATGGCTGAAATTGGTAGCAGTAAACAAAGAAACTTATTCAAATTGTCATTACTATAAGATTAAAGATTATTTTACAATAGAAACACGAGTCTACACCTTAAGTATAAAGATCTTTAATATCTACAGTACTGTATAACAATCATAGAACTCCTCAGCATAAAACACACTTACATTTAATATGCTATACACCACTACCATCATCTCAGTAGTTTTAGCAATACAATATCACATTTAATTTATCACCATCACAACAAATAAAATCTAAATGCTCTCTTCTTTCAATGTAAAAATTTTCCTATTTAGCAAGTGCATAATTTCCTTAATTCATCTTTTTTAAAGACAACCTCATTACAGTGGATAATTCTGAAATATTGAGTTAGTCTAGCAAATTCTATACTAACTAGAATAACACACAAAATTATATATTAGCTGCTCATACTATGTATGTATGTATATGTGTGTGTGTGTATATATATATATATATATATATATATATATATATATATATATATATATATATATATATATATATATATATATATATATATATATATATATATATATATATATGTATATATATATATATGTATATATATATATATATATATATATATATATATATATATATATATATATATATATATATATATATATATATAAATTGAACTGATGTGCATTATTGATTTGAATGTTGGATTGAACATAAATTGGCATGTATTTCACTGCAAATGGATGCCAACAATTTCATAATAATACACTGAATTCAGGAATAAGAAAATAAGAGAGATATCTAGTGGGAAAAAATATTAAATAAAATTTCCAACAGTACCTCTCGTAATCACAACCATTAAGTAAAGGACTAGAAAAGAAATTTTTTAGGAAATAAGTCTTACTACTAAAGCCTACCTGACAACAATTACAAAAAATATCAATTCTTGGTAAGATAAGGAAAAATATATATACATTCATTTATATATATATACTTCTGTACTAATTCTTTCAAATGTGAAAGAGAGTTCACCCTCAAAGCACACAACATTACAATATAAATGCAAATGCCAGAAAAACAATCTATTTTTACATGGAGAACAATATGAACTGAATCCCCTTTTATGTACTTGGACAACTTTTACAAAAAGTTTAATTTCCAAAATCTGGCATATGCACCTCTATTTATAAACACCCTTTACACGTAAAACCTCAAACCTTGTAAAAATTTTATTCAGGCTTTAAAAGTAACACTACAGTAAATATACCCATTAATCAACTGCAGTGAATCTTTCAATGACATATCTCATTGCAATATACTAGGGCCTAGACAATATTTGGAAAGGCCTCTTTCAATGATATGTCTGGTTATGAATTACATGATAAAACATTTCACCTGCGATTTCTTTAAACACAATGGCCTTCCATAGTTTATGAAAAGTCATTAATCATCCCTAAATGTTCAATATAACCAGAGAAATAAGCACAAAAGATGGCATTCATTCTCAGAGAAAATAAAATCTATAAATGGAAACAATGTATTTCAAAATATAAGTTTTGATTTTCACCTTCCACAACAGATCTAAAAATGCTCAAACACACATGAAGAGCATATTATTGATATGCAAATACAAATCAAAATTTGCATTTTTAAAGTTTCCTACCTGGCATAAAACTGAGAAGACATGCACTTTCTGCAATTTTCTTCAAGCTCCTACTTCCTGCATTTCTTAACATCACCTGCCCAATAGCATGGGTTTACTCTATACCAAGTCTTTAAACCACAACAAAACAACACAACCATAATTAAGGAATACTACAAACATTCTTCCCTGGAGCTGGAGAACATGGAACACTTCCTCCTAATTTCCAAACCTTTTAAGAACGTACATGGGACTGCTAGCCATTCAGTGTAGACTGAATGGCACTTCTCTGCTGCGACTGCCTTCTCCGTAAACTCTCTCTTAATGTTGATGGAATACTTGACAAAAATTCTCTGAAAATTTTATCATAATTCCAGTATTAGAAACTTGATTCAACTACTTAAAATATTTAAAAAAAACTACTATAACTTTAAAAATACAATTTACAATTCAAATTACAACTGCTATAAAAAAAAGTATATGAGTTTAATGCATTCGAGAAGCCAACTCATAACCCAAAATGCTTGTAAACCAAAACAATTTTCCCTATAAGAAATAAATGAAATGAACTTTATGCATTCTGCATGTTCATAAATACATATAAACACTCATTTCTTAAAGCTTTGTAATGTTATTTAAACAAAAATTTATAGCCCTTATCATCAGAAATGAATACAAATTAATAATTCATAATAAAAATAGAAATATTGACAAATTAACTTGTTTCACCTTTCATGAGAGCCATGACCAACATACGACAGAGAAGGTTGTGGAGGTGGTGGTTACTGCTTGGAGGGAGAATCTCCCTCCATGAGAATATTGGGTAAAGTATCATGAGTTCTCTATCTTGAAAAGCATTTACTATCCCTAACTCAATCACTTAATTTACCTTTCTTGGATGCACTTAAATTAAATTTTAACAAGAAACCTCACAAGATAATTTTTTTTCTTTAAAACTGTATGGAAATTTGACTTAGCATTGTCCATAAATACAGTAGATTAGCTGCTTGCCCTGCCAAAGTCTTATCCTTGTGATGTGTTTCTAAAAAATTTGGCAGCTTTTCTCACAATCTTATAATTTACCTTATTTCACTTGACTGAAAGGTTTGTCACAATGTCACTCCTCCTCATATGAAATATCTTCTACTTCCTCTTGTGGCTGTTCCTTTTGCAATTCCAACAGCGAAACATCACTGGAACATTCCCTTCGTGTATAGTTTTCTTAAGTTGTCTTCATTGGCTGGAGGATGGGCAGATACACTGTCCACAAGCAACAAGGCATATAGTGGGATGCTCTTGTTCTTGAGCTTCTTTTTGATAGAACCAAAACCCCATTGACCCATTAAACAAACAAAATATGGGTCACCTTAGCCTTGTTGTTTGACCTCCACATGACCTCCAGTTGCTTTTCTGTACCTTGTACTTTTTCAAGGCTTGTGGATTCTTCGAGTGATACACCAGGAAAGGTTTGATATTGCAACCCCTACTGGCATTAGCACAGAACAGCAGGGATAGATTATCTTCCATAGGTTTCTGACTAGAAATTACCTTCCCTTTGCAGTAATGAAAGATCTCCTGGGTATCTTCTTCTAGAACAGACCGATTTCATCACGATTAAAACCTTGTTGCGGCATGTAAGACACTGAATCCACAACCCTTTTAAATTCAGATGCAAATACCTCTGCAACCTTGACATTGAATTTGTGGCCTTACCAAGTGACACAACACCATGGATACCTCTTCTTCTCTTTAAGTTTTCAAACCAGTCACAGCTTACTTTGAATCTTTCTTTATCTTGGTCTGCTGATGTACCTGGCTAATTTTTCTAAGTCAGTATACAAAAACTTTACCTTTTCACAAATTATGTTTTCATTTATCATATCTCCTGCTAGCTACTTCTCAGTGATCCATGTAATAAGCAAGCGCTTGACATTATCTAAAATAGACAGTGTTTTTTGTCAAAGCCAGTAGCCCTTTTACACTATCAATTTCTTTTATGTTTTTATTCTTCTTCAGGATTGTGTAAATCGTCTATGTTGTACGATTGCACATTTTTTGTCAGCACTCCCACACGACCCTTGATTATACAGTCAGCCTGCCCTGTATGCGAGTTTATACTTCACGATTTCATTTATAAGCGGCACAGAGTACCGCAATACCTATTCAATAAAAATTAAATATTCACAATAAAAAATCTCTCAGTGCGACTACTTCAAATAGCTGGCGCTCCTTTCCACTGGGCTTGCTTCAGACCACTTTCTTCTCTCTTAACTCAGCTTGTCCTAGGTCTCACTCTACACTATAGATCCATTTACTGTGGTAAAAATATACAGCTATATTTGAAATGAACTGAATTTTGATTAAACTGGTGCTTCACTTAGCTGTACCCAATAATAGTGCATGTAAGATTCACATTTTAGTATAGTATTTGTAAATAAAAACATAGCGAATTATAACCTTTTCCACTGTTTATGTTTATGCTTTCGAAATCAGCTGATTAAGGCATGCTACCAAAGGATATTTCATATTTCTTAATAGAAACAATTATTACTTGATCTATCATTTCCAAATTAGCATACTAATTTCAATAGTTTTATTTGAAATACTTCTCTCTTATTTTATTTACTGTTGAGTTGAATTTCAAGTTAACCAGAGTTTCATTCATGTTTCTGGCGCATGATAATTTATAGTTTTTAGCTCTGTGGTGGTTGATTATAAAGCTTAGGAAATTATTTATATCGTGTTATAACAAAACTAGATTCATGGTTTTCAGACACTTTGTAATGTTATCTTCTAAATTCCGCCTTTACATTTAATTACTGATTGGCACAGTCGTAGGTTCCCACTAAATTTCATTTTTGTTTGCTCCAGTTTTGGACACAGCATTCCTCGATTCCAAGCAGAATAAAAGTCATGAATATTGTTTGTTTTCTCTCCTTCATTTACAGCTTCTTAGTTTATATTTGCGAGTATATTTCCTTGAGGATCTTTCCTCCATAGTGAATCAGGGCATAATGTAAAAATGTCAATCTTATGCTACTTTGTTTACTATCGTACAATGATTGAAATACAAGCAAAACAGCCGATATCTAATTTCATTGGTCATAACAAAATAGCTGTTTCTTGTTTGATTGTTACTGTGGCTGTATGTGTTTATGCAATAATTATAACATTACTATCGATACTATTACCATTATCTTGTAATTTTCTATCCCACTGAAATAGATGGGATAGAAATATTACTGGGTTACTGTACGATAGATGCATCAGGAATTGCACCATGTTTCAAGATTGCTGCATAGAACTTTGTAAGAAAATGGTTAGTGGTTCTCAAATAAAATATGTACACTTGGTTAATCTTAAATTGTATACATATTATACAGACCAGTATTACACTACAGATTGTTAATGATTATTAACTACGTACTGTACTCGACAATACTGTACAGAATATAAATGCAGGCTAAGTGTGTGGTGTGTTGTCAAAGTAGTCGAGTCATCTGAACACTTACAGTACAGTTATGCTGTACTGTAGTGCTCTTACTGTACATATATTAAATAAATATACACTGAAGTATCAGTGAGTGTTATACGGTGCAGTATGACTTGATAGGAACAACAATGTTTTGTTATAATTGTATGATAACTACTCAGTAAAATTATAGCTTTGGTCAGCGCAATGACTATGTACTGTACTATAGCCTTACCATATCTGGTACGTAGTGTACATGTGTGCACATGTACTGTATGCTTGTTGATTTAATTACACTACCTATACTGTGCTAGAAACCAAGTAAAAACAATATTAGGCAGTACTTAGTTTGTTAATTATTTGAGCATAGGCAATGGGCAGTGAATTTAGGTTAGGAGTTATCCCATCCTAGGGCACTAAAGATATGTGAATTCGCGTCTTCTCTGTTAACTAATCCTCGTGAAGAGAAGGGCCTGACATTAGCTCTATGGTTATCATTTCCTTGCTTCCTTCTTTCTTGATCCTCTTGGGGGTCATTGTGAAGATGCTGGTCTGTATACAGTTAACTTGACATGAACAATAAAAATTGCGATTCAATAAAAAAACACAGTGTCACAACTCTACAAAAGCACACTGACAAAAACGTTTGCAAGATAACATTAGGTGATGTTGGCACGAGTACTGCAGGAGGATAGAAAGAGTTAAGGTCTGAGCAGGGGGAGATGCAGGAAAAGTCATAAAAAATTGGGGTAAAAATCATGTGAACACTAGAACACTACATCCCATGGGTGCTACGAGACTGTATTCTGCACAGTGTTTGCTAGTCTCACCATTATTCATCCTGAAAAGGAGAAAATACGGACAGAAATTTTTGCTTGCAGACAGATACAATACATGTATACAGAAACTTTATGCTCATATACCAATTCACTCATTTACTAGTTACTCATAAACCAAGGTATTACTGTAAATACAATACAATAAAATGACTATCAAATATTAAACTAACAAAATACATTTCCCTAAAATTCTTGAAGAAGTAAATAAGCAGTTGGTAGCCTAGCTATCAGAGAGGTGTCCACAGGGGATGCACGTATACCAAATCCAGGTGAATTGATCATCTACTTAGTGGAACCCTGACCTAAATCCAACCTAGGCAGTTAAGTGGTCGTCAAGATGTTCCTCCGAGGATATTTCCTTAAGCAACCCAAGGCTGTGATCATCTGAGGATCCCAGTTGTAAGGCCTCCTTCTCTGTGGAGTCTAAGTCATCCTCAGATCCAAAGTCAACAACATAGATTGGGGCCTAGTCTACTAGGCCTCATCTCCGAAACCCCTAACTGCTGAAATTGGGATATCAAGACCAACAAGATCTCTGTAATCCTAGCTGGTTAAATACTCAGCAAGTCCTGCAATCTTATAAAATCCTTTCACCAACATAGAATGGAGGAAAAATTTTTCAGGGTCCCAAGCCTTACCCCAATCAGCAGAACAATCATAATGCAACTGACTACAATCGTATCTCTATTTGGGTTAGCAGAGTTAATATATACTTTACTTACTTTACTTTAATGGCTACTTTTCCGGTCCCACACAGCAGGGGAACCCCAATCTCTACAGGACCTCTACTTTCGTTTTACCTTATTCGTTCAGAGTATTTAACGTTTCATATCGCGTATTGTTCATTTAATGTTAAATCGGCACTATCAAAAGACTCATGAAATAAAGTTTTCAGTTTCCTCTTGAAAGCCTTAACGTCTTCAATCATTCGAATGTTTCGTGGGAGCTGATTATACAGTGGAACCTCTACATACGAATGTCTTAACACGAATTTTCCAACATCCAAAGTAAATTTCGACCAAATTTCTGGCTCGACACCTGAAGTGTTGCTCCAACATACGAAGTAAACAATACGCGTACGCGTGGAATTTTCTCGAAAGCGTCAACCATGGTTTGTTGTTGACGCCACTAGACGCCAGCACATCGGAGGGACGCCAATCGAGCGTCACCTTGATCAGTCCTCTCATCTCGTGCGCGTCATGTGGTTGTTCTCTATTCGCTCAGATATTAACAATGTTTTTTATCTTCCTTTTTCACGTGTTGTTTTCTGTGTTTCATAATCATGGGTCCTAACAAGCTTAGATCGGGTCGGGAAGTAGTAGTAGTGGTGAGAAAAGGAAGAAGTCAATGCTTTCATTAGAACTACAGTGAGCCCTCGCTACTTCGCGGTTCGACTATCGCGGATTCACCACTTCGCGGATATTTTTCATAACGCATGTATGTGCATATATCGCGGATTTTCCGGAAATTTCGAAAATACCGCGATATATGAAGACCCCAAATACGTATTTCGTTAATTCCATTAATACTGTAATTAGTAATATCTGCTCTTACTGATGGTTCATTGCATTACATATGACATATAATTCAGTACAGAAAGAAATAAAACACGAAAAGAGAATGTGATCATACGATAATTCAGTACAGTGAACCCTCGTTTATCGCGGTAGATAGGTTCCAGACCCGGCCACGATAGGTGAAAATCCGCGAAGTACTGTAGTGACACCATATTTACCTATTTATTTAACATGTATATTCGGACTTTTAAAACCTTCCCTTGTACGTAGTACTGTTAACAAACTACCCTTTAATGTACAGAACACTTAATGCATGTACTACAGTACCCTAAACTAAAACAGGCACAAATATTAAAGGCGATTTTATATCATGCGTTTCCTAAACACGCTAAAAAGCACGATAAAAAATGGCAACCAATGTTTTGTTTACGTTCATCTCTGATCATAATGAAGAAACAAACTCATTTAGTGTACACATATATGTATAGGTTAGTTTTTGCACCGATTATATTGATTATACAGTATGTTGATTTTGTTATTACCAATGTTTTACTTAATTTTTCTTAGGACTTCCAAATGAAATGTTTTTCTTTATGACGCCGCCTGAAACGACGGCGTCATAAAGTACTGTACGCTCAGTAAACAACCACGCTCACAACAAAGAAGGCATTTAACGCGCATGATGATAGTGATAAATAATGATACAGTACAGTATTTACAGTAAAAGCATTTACAAAATATGTTACCTTACAAATATAATTTACCGTATCTATATAAAATCATACAGTACTGTACAGTACATATTGTACGTAGCAAAGCAGGAAAACAATTTACGAGAGAGAGAGAGAGAGAGAGAGAGAGAGAGAGAGAGAGAGAGAGAGAGAGAGAGAGAGAGAGAGAGAGAGAGAGAGAGAGAGAGAGAGAGAGAGAGAGAGAGAGAGAGATTGTTTTACGTACGTACTGTAAATGTAAATTTTAAACAAAAAAAATCAATTTACGAGAGAGAGAGAGAGAGAGAGAGAGAGAGAGAGAGAGAGAGAGAGAGAGAGAGAGAGAGAGAGAGAGAGAGAGAGAGAGAGAGAGAGAGAGATTGTTTTACGTACGTAAATGTAAATTTTAAACAAAAAAGAATTTGATAGGTTACAACATGTAGACTTTTAAAACCTTCCCTTTAACTTAATGCATACAGTACAGTACTAAACTATAAAACAGGCACAAATACAGTATTAGAATGTGAGAATATTAAAGTAAAAAATAAAGATTGTTACTGTACTCACCACGAAAGAAGTTCAAGAAAAACTTGAATGATGATGGCGATGAATTTGCTGCACAGTAGAAATGATGATGATGAAGCTGATGATGTGTTCTATTGTGCAGCCAGGTAGTATTTTACGTCTCTTCAGACGGAGGTGTCTTTTCCTGGGACACCTCTTCAACTTCTTCAATTTCTTCCGAAGGCGTAGTAGCAGGAGGAACTGGGTCTTTTTTGCGAGGCTGGAAGAACATTGTGATCGGAATTTGTTGCCGCTGCTTCTTTTTTCGATCTAAGAGCATCTTGTAGGGAGTCATTATGTCATCAACCTTGTTGCAGAATTGCATCGACCGAACCATATCCTCGTCCCACTCTTGCAACATTTCTTTCACCTCCTTTATATGGTTGCAGACCTTGGCAAGCCGTTCTAGTGTTAAGCCCGTTTCTTCGACATTTTTTTGGGTCTCTTCCTGGGTTTCACTCTCTTCTTCGCTTGCCGATTTCGTCAGGTCTTCGAGGTCTGCGTCAGTTAGGGGCTGGGAATGGCAGTCCAACAACTCGTCGACGTCTTCAGTCGTCATGTCGCCAAACCCGTTACCTCCAATTATGGCAGCCAACTGCACAGATTTGCGTACTGCAGAGTGTTGGATTTCAGCAGGTGTAAATCCCTCGTCATCGTAAACAATCTCGGGCCACAACTTCTTCCAGCTTGCATTCACAGTTGCAGGTTTCATCTCTGGAAGTGCCTTCTGAATATTCTTCAGGCACGTGGCTATGGTGTACTGCCGCCAGTACGCCTTCAAGTTAAAATCTTCATCCTCATCCTCTTGGGCAGCATCCACACACGCAACGAGGTCCGCCAAGGTATTCTTCGTGTAGAGGGCCTTGAACGCCCTGATAACCCCCTGGTCCATCGGTTGAATTAATGACGTGGTGTTGGGTGGCAGGAACTCAACCTGAACGCCCTCACGCGACAGGTCAGTTGCGTGTCCACCAGCGTTATCCATAAGGAGAAGGATCTTGAATGGCAAGCCCTTCTCTACGAGATATTCATTGACTTGCGGGATGAAACACTGGTGGAACCAGTTGGAGGTCAGCATCTTCGTAATCCATGCTTTTGGATTATGCATCCAGTACACGGGAAGGAGATTCTTATTCTTATTTTTCAAAGCGCGAGGATTTTTCGACTTATAAATAAGCCCCGGCTTTAGCATAAATCCAGCAGCATTGCCACATATCACGAGGGTAACGCGATGCTTGAATGCTTTAAAGCCAGAGGCTTTGGCTTCCTCTTTGAACAGGAAAGTTCGCGACGGCATTCTCTTCCAAAACAAGCCGGTCTCATCCATATCAAAGACTTGTTCCGGCTTGTATCCACCTTCGGCGATAATATTCTTGAACGTCTGGTTCACGTAAGTTTCAGCAGCGGCAGTGTCAGCCGAAGCAGCCTCGCCATGCAGGGAAACGAAGCGTTTCTGAAACTTCGCGAACCATCCTTTGCTGGCGGAAAAACGTTGTTTCTGAGGCTGGAAATCAGTGGATGTCCCTGGTTGAGGATCATCTGCATCATCATCATCTTCAGCATGGTTGCCATCGTCGTCTTGAGGTTCCTTTGCAGCAAAATTCTGATACAAGCTCAAAGCCTTTGTTCGGATGGTGTTTGTATCCAAGGCTATGTTCTTCTTCCGGCAGTCGGCAATCCACACAGCTAAAGCACCTTCCATGCGTACGATCGTTTTATTACTCGTTGTAACGACTCGCTTCGCTGATCTGCTAAAGGTGATTGCAGCCGTCTTTCTAATGTTCGCCTCGTCCTTCTTGATATAGCGAACAGTAGATTCGTTGATCCCAAAATGGCGCGCCGCGGACGCGTAACTTCTACCGTCTTTTAACATATCGAGAAGCGTAACCTTCTCAGCAATCGTCATCATCCTTCGGTGGCGTTTAGGCTCACTACCAGCCTTAGTAGAAGCAGAACGCTTGGGAGGCATTGTACAGTAGGATTTGACAAAAATTTCAACTTAAAAAGGTCGCACACAGCACAGATTAAACTTCACAAACTTAAGAACGTCTACTCAGTGATACGCGGGAACAGAGAGTGGATGACCCGGGCCCGCGAGAACCTAGATGCTGGAAGCTGGAGATGCGGGCAAAACACCAATCACATGCTAGATAACAAAACTTGAGTTCTGATTCGTCATCTATCAGCGCTTGAACCAATCACAACCCGTCTTACAGTATATGATGCGTAGGTTACCAACTCATACAAGATACCCCGCGCATACCGTACGTACAGTATTAATAATAATAATAATAAATGATAATAATACAGTACAGTACTGTAATAATAATAATAATAATGATAATAATAATAACAATCATAATTTTATTAACAACAACAACAATAATAATAATAATAACAATAATAATAATAGCTTTACGTATGCTATTTTATTCTTTTGTAGGATGTGTCTCTCTCTCTCTCTCTCTCTCTCTCTCTCTCTCTCTCTCTCTCTCTTGTACGCTTATTCGAAATGTGATTTTTGCAACAAAGAATATTATTGGATGCAGTACTACGTACGTATACATACAAAAGATTCATGGAAAAGAAGCACATCCATTACATTTGTAGTACAGTAGTAGCCATCAGCAGCCTTACACCATTCTAATATTGTATGACTGCATCTGATTTGCGTTTCATGTTCGATTTAATTTTACTACGTACTGTATACAGTACTGAATTATCGTATGATAATAATACAGTAATAATAATAATAATAATGATAATAATGATAACAATAATAATTTTATTAACAACAACAACAATAATAATAATAATAACAATAATAATACACGTAATAGCTTTACGTATGCTATTTTATTCTTTTGTAGGATGTCTCTCTCTCTCTCTCTCTCTCTCTCTCTCTCTCTCTCTCTCTCTCTCTCTCTCTCTCGTACGCTTATTCGAAATGTGATTTTTGCAACAAAGAATATTATTGGATGCAGTACTACGTACGTATACATACAAAAGAATCATGGAAAAGATGCACATCCATTACATTTGTAGTATAGTAGCCATCAGCAGCCTTACACCATTCTAATATGGTATGACTGCATCTGATTTGCGTTTCATGTTCAATTTAATTTTACTACGTACTGTGTACAGTACTGTATTATCGTATGATCACATTCTCTTTTCGTGTTTTATTTCTTTCTGTGCTGAATTATATATCATATGTAATGCAATGAACAATCAGTAAGAGCAGATATTACTAATTACAGTATTAATGGAATTACAGGTAACAAAATATCGTATTTGGGGGTCTTCAGATTTCGCGGTATTTTCGAAATTTCCGGAAAATCCGCGATATGTATATATATATATATGGGTTATGGAAAAAACTCGCGAAGTGGTGAATCCGCGATGGTCGAACCGCGAAGTAGCGAGGGTTCACTGTATAGTTTTCTGTAAGCAGACAGGTTGGCAGGCAAAGCTTCTAATACTTCTAAATGGCTGACTAGTTGTTCAAAAATTACATATTCCAGCACTTTTGAGACAAAGGATAGATTTGAAATAGGTCTATATGAGCTTAATTCCTCGTAGGCCAGTGCATTTTTCAGAACTGGTGTGACTATACCCATTTTCTCAGATTTAGGAAACTTATATTCATCATAGCTTGCATTTGTTATCCTCATTATTAATTTGGCTAGACTAGAAAAGTCTCTCTCTCCAATTACTTCAGATATTGGCAAGGGATCGATCGCACAGTTTGTTTTCTTTGCTCTCTTGATAATTCTGGTGATGTCATCTTGTGTTATGTTGTTAAATCGTATTAATTTTGTGTGTGCGCCCGGTGTATCATTAATCTGATGTTGAATATTTACAAATGACCTGGTTATGTTTTCAATTTTGTTTTTGAAGAATACTAGAAAATTATTTGCTAGTTCCTGGTCACTGTATCCATCAGGTAGCTTCTTTTCTTTTAATTTCCCATTAAACCATTCAGGAGACGATGTAACTTATTTATGTCTGTTGCTGCTTCAAGGATCTTTCTCTTATAGTATTCCCTGTTTTTCCTTCTTAGTAGGTAGTTATATTGACACGAAGCAGTTTTGTACTCTACCCAAGTACTTTCAGTTTTTAACCTATTCCACTTTCTTTCCTTACATCTTTTTTCACTCTTTTTTACCAAAGTCTCTCCATCAAACCAAGGAGATTGATCTTTTACGGTTATAGTCTTTTCCATCGGTGGGCATATGGTATCATATTCACTTATACTCACTTTATTGTAAGTGGCCATGTGACAGTTAGCGCACTTAGCTCCTAACAGACGTTGGTCATCATAATCACAGGGAATGTTGATAGCATTATTTACTTTCTTTGTAACTTCTTCAATAAATACAGTAGGAGAAAAATCTTATTTATGTCTAAAGTTTATTTTGTTTACTAATGCATGTTTCTGTAGAGGTAGACTAGACTTAATAAGTCTGTGTACTGGGGAGATATTACATTTCTCTTCGACTTTTATATCAGACAATATTATTCATGTCATCACTTATAACTAAGTCTAGCGTATGCCCAGTTAAAGTAGTTGTGCAGTCGACATTATTCAATAGTCGATATGATTCTAGTATCTCACTCACTAAATGACAAAACATCAGGATTTAATGCCTCATCCATCCAAAAATTGAAGTCTCCATAGCTAACTAATTTGTTTTTTCCATGATAATCATCTCAATGAGAGCACCAAATTCTTAAAAAAAAAAAAATTAGAGTTTGTTCTACAAGGTTTAAAGATTGTTACAAAGGATATTCTTCTATTTTTGGGAGTAAATTTTATTTCTATATATTCAAAGCTTGTTACACTAATTCTTTTCATCATTTTGAGATTTGAGTAACTTTTATGAATAAAGAGTCCGACAAACACACCAGACCTTCCTTCTCTCGGTATGTGAAAGAAGGCATGTGTGGGGGGCATCATTTCAGTGATTTTTGCCTTGTCCAAGTTATTTAGCCAAGTTCCAGATAATGCTAGTATATCTAAATATTTCTTGTTTATCAATTCTCGAATTTGAACAGTCTTATTACCTACAGATTGTATATTCACATCGCCACAGTTTATGACATCCCTAGTAACCATGATCAGTATTTTCCGCTAGTCTTTTCAATTCCAAGTCAAAAGCATTGCAGTCTCTCGAATTTACTGTATGGTCACTTGGTCTGTTTCTGGTGGAGTGTCTCCCTGAACATTACCTGCAGACTTTATCTTCATTCTTAGACTTGCAATCTTTTTCAAAATGTCCATATCTCTGACAGTGGTAGCAGGTGATCATGTGGTACCTACCACGTATGTTATAGATACCCCATCGTAACGAAACTTTGTCTCCATTATCATGAATAGCCCTCCGAACTTCAGGATCACATTTCAGCACATAGTTGGCGGTCCCCCCGAGGCCTTTTTCTTCAGGACTGCACTTATCTTCTATATTTTGGATATGGTCCAGGCAGTTATTTCTTTGAATAAAAGCATTTACTACATCATCTTCATAATTGTATACATTGCATATCATTATTTTAGGTTTTAGTTTTCCGATTTTTCTCGTTTCAGTGTCAGCCACCAATGTCTGAATTTTGTTTCCCGCCTCTTCTCTGATCATATTGTTTGCAAAGTTTACAACAACATTTCCATTCGTAGTTGACCTTGTGTTAAGTATAGGAATGTCTTTAAGTGCTTGTTCAACCTCATGTTTTGGTAATTCTAGTTGTTGAATTAGTTGATTTAATTATCAACAGATTTTTTTCCCCTAACTATGTCAGCAAATGTCGGTTTCGCCGGTTTTGGGTCTATCAATGTTTGAAGTGTTGCTTTAATTGATTCCATATTCATGGCAAGAATGTTAACTTTCTCAGTGAGGTCGGTGATCTGGGTGGAATTTGCTGCATCTGCACCAAGGTCCACAAGTTTGTTTTCCAAGTCATCTATTTTCGCATCTTATTCGTTCAGGGTCGGATTACTCATGTTTACATCTTCCTTTAATTTTAATATTACTAAATTGTTTTGTCTGGTATCATGTACACAGTGAAGGCATAACCAATCTAGGTTCTTCCGGTTAATCTCACTGATGGCTGTCACTATATGCACACATCTCTATATATGGTAGAGTCTATTACATTCACATACTATCCATTTTTTCCGTTCTCCATCCGTTTCATTACATTTGAAGCAGATATAGTTAGGAGCAGACATGGTGTACTGTTTCTTATCACTTAGATTTTTCCATAAGACTAACTAATATCTTTTCAATGATATTCTATGCGAGAAACACAAAACTAAAAACTAAAACATGACTCAAGGCATGAATAGCAGAGCTCGACACAACATGTCCACACTCTAGCTATACACAGTGGATGCATCTTTGTTAATATCATTCACTTGTAATAAAAATGTTTTAAATACAAAAATCATCATTATAAACTCTCTTGGAAAGAATTAGGAAGTCTCCCAACCCTTTCCTATAATGACCACTGAACCAGGAGATATATTCTCACACCAGAAATACTCAATTATCTAAGATATTCGCTCCAGTAAGATAAGTGATGGTCCATCCTACACCAAATATCATAATCATAGCCTCATGATTTACCAAGTCAAAGGTTATGAGAACAAATACCAACTTGAGCTTACCCAGCCTTAACAAAAATTCACATAAGATATGATTCTATCAATCCTCTCTTCTCTCCTCATTTCATGGCGATATACTCCGTTGCAAGAAGATGGTAACCTCTCTCACCGCCCATCAAAAAAATATTATGTATTCCAATACAATTATGTATGAGGGAATACAGGCTGAAAATAGGCTTTAAAGAACTCATGTAATACGACTAAATAAGTATATTAATCCCACCACATAAATAACCTTACCAAGGTTACAACTGACAGGCTAATTAACATGCAGTCAGCATTCAGCTATCTTTGAGCCAAAACTAACTGCAATGCAATTAAAAACAATAATATTCACCCTTAAGGGTGCCGGCCGGAATGCCAATATATGGGGGTATAGGAAGAAAAACACAAAATCCTGAAAAAATTCAATGTGCTTCGTATGGCAATGGCGAATGAGTATACAAAATATTTTGTCAAAATTCCTCTTACTTTCATAGTTACAGGGTAATTAGTAAAAGTAACTCAATAAACCATGAACATTGTTCCCTCCGAGAAAATGCTGTATTTCTGTTATCGTAAATTTTGATAATTATTATATTTTAATGTAAAAGAAATATTGAACAATGGCATCTGTATAACTTCCATGAGTTGCAGACAACCGTAAATTATACCCTTTGCCCTTCAGTCCTACCACAAACCTGAGAGAGAGAGTACATGTCTGAGTTTGACCTCTGATGTTCACTCATTTTTACGTTTGTTTATCTCGTTTTTGGCAAGGATTTTATCATTTCAAAAGAGGAAAAGACAATTTCCGCATCTTGCTAACATAAGGGAGAAGAAAATTCTCTCTATTAAGAGTTCAGAGGAGGGTAATATCAGTAGTGCACAGAGAGAGAGAGAGAGAGAGAGAGAGAGAGAGAGAGAGAGAGAGAGAGAGAGAGAGAGAGAGAGAGAGAGAGAGAGAGAGAGAGAGAGAGAGAGAGAGACCTTACCTTACCTTATTGCCTTATTTTTTGTTTGGGTTCCCCCAGGTCCCTCAGTGTGAGGCACCTCGTATATCCACCAGAGAGTTGCTAATGCATCTTCCGGTGTATTTTGCATCTTCCAGTCTTGGATGGTCTGGGATGCATCTTAAGTATTTATCGAGCTTATTCTTAAACACATCTACGCTCACTCCTGATATGTTTCTTAGATGAGCTGGCAGCACATTAAATAGTCGCTGCATTATCGATGCTGGTGCGTAGTGGATTAATGTCCTGTGCGCCTTTCTTAGTTTACCTGGTATATTTTTTGGCACTATTAATCTACCTCGGCTTGCTCTTTCTGATATATTTAGCTCCATGATGTTTTCAGTAATTCCTTCTATTTGCTTCCATGCTTGTATTATCATGTAGCGTTCTCTTCTCCTTTCTAGACTGTATAGTTTTAAAAATTGCAGTCTTTCCCAGTAGTCAAGGTCCTTAACTTCTTCTATTCTAGCAGTATAGGACCTTTGTACACTCTCTATTTGCGCAATATCCTTTTGGTAGTGTGGGTACCATATCACATTGCAGTACTCGAGTGTACTACGTATATAAGTTTTGTAAAGCATAATCATGTGTTCAGCTTTCCTTGTTTTAAAGTGTCTGAATAACATTCCCATTTTTGCTTTACATTTAGCCAACAGTGTTGCTATTTGGTCGTTGCATAACATATTCCTATTTAACATTACACCAAGGTCTTTAATTGCTTCCTTGTTTGTGATTGTCTCATTATTAGGTCCCTTGTATGCATATACCATTCCTTCTCTGTTTCCATAATTTATTGATTCGAATTTATCGGAGTTAAATACCATCCTATTTATCTCCGCCCATTCATATATTTTGTTTAGATCTCTTTGTAGTGAGTTCCTATCTTCATCACAAGTAATTTCTCTACTTATTCTTGTGTCATCGGCGAAACTTCTCACTACGGAGTTTTCAACATCACAGTCTATGTCTGAGATCATGATAACAAACAGCAGTGCAGCTAATACCGTACCTTGTGGCACACCAGATATTACCTGGGCTTCATCTGATTTCTCGTCATTTGCAACCACTATCTTGTTTTCTGTTTTGCAGGAATTCTTTTACCCATTTTCCTATCTTTCCCACAATATTATGCTTTCTCATTTTTTTCTCCAATATGTTATGGTCTACCTTGTCAAAGGCTTTTGCAAAATCTAGATAGATCACATCTGTGTCTTTTTCATTTATCATATTATTGTATATGTTTTCATAGTGTGCTATCAGTTGGGTCTGTGTACTTTTTCCAGGCCCGAAACCGTGTTGACCCATATTAAACAAATTATTTTTAACCAAATGGTTCATTATTTTCTTTTTTATTACCCTCTCATACACTTTCATAATATGTGATGTTAGACTAACAGGTCTATAATTGCTTGCCTCTAGTCTTGATCCACTTTTGAAGATAGGGGTTATATAAGCTAATTTATGTTTAACATATATCTCGCTCATATCTACACTTTGTCTTAGCAGTATTGCAAGCGGCTTCGCGATAGTGTTTGCAGTTTTTTTTAACAAAATCGCTGGAACTCCATCTGGTCCGGCTGCCGATCCATTTTTAATTTCGTTTATAGCCGTGACAATATCTGCTTCATTAATACCTATATCCGTTAGATATTCAACATTTTCTTCTCTCATTTCTGTTTCATTATTCTCATTCGCAATTCTTGGTGTGAACTCACTTTTATATTTTTCTGCTAATATATTGCATATTTCCTTTTTTTCATTCGTTAGCCGTCCTTCAATTCTTAGAGGGCCTATTTCTAATCTCCCTTTATTCATCTTTTTTGCATAGGAGTAAAGTACTTTGGGGTTTCTTTTTATATTTTGAAGTGTCCTTTCTTCTAAGTCCCTTTTTTCATTTTCTTTCGACTGTATAATCTTTTGTTCTGCATTTTCTATCTTACATTTTATTTCCCTCATTTTCCACACATTTTTTTCTTTTGCAAGATTTTTCTTCCACTTTCTAATTTTCTGAAATAAGATCCTTCTGTCTCTTGTTATGCACGTCTTTTGTTTATTGTTTTTTTTCGGTACATATTTTTCAACAATTTTCTCCAGTATATTGTACAGTATGTCCGTATTTACCTGTATATTATCACTTACAAATACATTTCATTTTTCCATTCTTTATTCAGTTCTTCATTTATTTCTGACCATTTTATATTCTTACTGTAAAAATTATATTTTCCATATCCTTCCCAAAGTTTTGTGCTTTTATTAATTCTGTGATCACTTGCTTTGGAATGGACTATCAATTCTATGACATTGTGGTCTGAAATTCCCGTGTTATACACTATTATTTCTTTAACATAATTCACCTCATTCACAAATACTAGATCTAGGACATTTTCCTTTCTTGTTGGAATGTGGTTTATTTGTTGCATATTATGTTCTAATAGCATATCTTGAAGCTTTTCAAATTGCCTCTTATCTTCTGCGCTACTATTACTATCTTTTTTATATGTATACATACAACCACTTTCTTCTATCCGTTCTTTCCAATCCACGAAAGGAAAGTTAAAATCTCCGGATAGGAGTATATTCCAGTCTTTATGGTTTCTACATATATCATCTATTTTTTCTATTATTATGTCAAACTCCTTAGTGTTTAGGGGTCTGTAAACTACAATATTCATTAGTTTTTTCAAATTCAAATTCTACCGCAATCAATTCACATTCTGTGTTGCTGTATTTTTCACATACTTTTCCTTGATTTATGTCTCTTCCATATATTGCGGTTCCCCCTTGATTCCTATTTTTTCTGTCTGATCTATAAGTTTGGAAACCCTTTATCTGGTCATCACTGCCAGTCTCTTGGGAATACCATGTTTCACTTATATTTAATATATCTATTTTTTCAATTTGGGTTAGTTCTTCTAAGAACTCTATTTTCCTTTTAGAGTTACTTGTGACTAAACCCTGTGCATTCATTACCATTATGGTTTGTGTTTCATCCCCATTATTTAATATTGGTAATAATATGGATTCTCCCATGCTTCCTTCCTGTTCTGATATGATGTTCTTTTCTTCATTTCCCGGAATTCTGCCATTAAAAAATCCAACTTTTCTATTATATTTGCTCTTTCGCCTTCATATTTATTTGTGTGTGTATACCTGCAACTGTCCCCATATCTGCACCAACCCCTGGCATTATAGATGCATTCTTTGTAGTTGGGCTCTAAATGTGCAGGTTTGGGTTGTAAGGCCTCATATCTTGGGGCTCTTGGTTCAAAGCGCGGTATATACACGGCCTGCTTTTTTGTTTCTTTTTTTGTTTCTTTTTTGCTTTCATTTTTCTTTTCAGTTTGCTGAGTTTTCTTACTTTCATTCATAGTTGCAGGATGCATATATCGACATTTTTTGTTGTAAATGCATCCTTTTCCTTCTTTTAGGTTTTTGCATATTTTTGGATGGAGATCTCTGCATTCGTCTCCATATCCGTCTAAATACGCACATTTACCATATATTTCATAATTATGGCATATCTTTGGATGCTTGTAGTAGCATCTTTCGCCAAATCTGCAATTCCCTCTTTTCAGCATATTGCAGACTATATCCTTCTTTTCTATTTTTTCTTGTTCTTGCTCTTCCCTAAAATTATGTAGGTCCGGGTAGAGTCTCTTGGGTCTATTATTTGTTTCCATCTGGTAATTTATTTCTTCATAAGTATGTTGTTGGATGGCATCATAGGTTATATCAATGATTTCTTCTGCATCCTTACACATATCCTGTTCATTGTTCTCTTCTTCTTCTTTTTCTTCTTCTTCTTCTTCTGTTTCTTCTTCTTCCTCTTCTTTATCTTCAACTACTTGCAGATTTAGTCTCGACTTAATTATATTTTCTATCCAGACTAAGCATGTTGAGCAGAATACCTTTGTGTCTTTATTTTTTATTTTTTGCTGTATTTCAGCACATGTGGGGTGTGTTGGGACATGACAGGCATCACATTTTCTAATCAATTGTTGAGGATTATTAATGGAATACCATATCTTACATGTATTACACCATTTTGGCATTCTTTTTCCCATTGCATCAATCAGCATATTCACCATATTGGACTTCTTATTGTTCTTTGATGGAATGTGTTGATTGGTGTAGACTTTCTTTATAAGTCTCTTTATCACTTGGATCCTCTTTGGAATTTCTTCTATTATTTTGCTGATGTTTTCCGCAGATTTGCTCCAGTTTATTGGATCATATTGCTTCAATATGTCTGCGAATATTTTTCCGTCACATTGGTTGACGTTACTAGTGACCTCTGTTATCAGACGGTCGAGCTCCTGTTTCGCCAACTCATGGAATTTATTTTTGCCGAGTCCAGCGATGTCTCTCCAAGCCTTGCCCGTGTTGTACATAGCCATCTTGATTAGATTTTTAGTAATTCACAAGATAACTATTCTATGCCGACGTTTTATCCCACTTCTCTGACCTCAAACTAATCACTGACTATTCACGAAAACTTGTAGCTATATTGCACTCGATAGCCTTTTGTTAACCGCGTTAAATCAGGATATTTATAGGGTCGCAAAAGTGTAATTACTCACCGGGAGAGAGAGAGAGAGAGAGAGAGAGAGAGAGAGAGAGAGAGAGAGAGAGAGAGAGAGACGACGGCCTTGCCTAACACAAGCTAAAGAAGCAAGATACGGAGCAAAAGGATCTTCATTTTTGAGTAAATTATGATAAATAACTTTGTTTCCATTTTTCAATATCCATAAAGGAGCATGAAATTCATAATAAACAGGATTTATTAATATTGTCTTTGTAAAAATACAAAGAAAAACTTTGAACGCCCTCTGGCATTCACTCATTTTTACATTTGTTTTTCTCGTTTTCAGCAAGAATTTTATCATTTCAAAGATGAAAAGATAATTTCAACATCTTGCTAACATAAGGAAGAAGAAAATTTGCTCTATTAAGAGTTCAGAAGAGGGTAATATCGGTAGTGCAGAGAAAGAGAGAGAGAGAGAGAGTTGTGGATAGAGGAGCGGCTGCCTTGACTCACAGGAGCCAAAAGAAGCAGGATATTGAGCAAAAGGATCTTCATTTATGATTGAATTATAATAAATAACTTTATTTTTTCATTACTACAAAAAAATAAATATAAAATTCATAATAATCATGATTTATTAATATTGTCTTTGTAAAAATACAAAGAAAAACTTTGAATGCCCATATCTAAAAAACTATACTTATTGACCTTCAAATTCAAGTTTCCTTAGTTTTGAATATAGCATTGAAATTTGGTATATAACTTAGAAATACATTATAAAACAATAAAATAAAGCCCTATTTCCAATTTTTGTTTCATATTTTTTTCTGAATTTTTTCCCCCTGACTTTTAGGTTTATTTTTTTACCATAATGAAAAAATTCCTATCTGGCAAAAAAATTACTTTTAGAAAAAATAACTCTTCATATTATTAGAGATCTATATAGTGTAGTTATCCCAGATCTTAGTAATAATTATCAAGGAATGAAATAGAATTGAAAAGGTAATTTTTATGATAAATCGCCCTGGCGTCGCAAAACCGAAGGTCAGAGGCAAAATTCCTATGCAGTTTGGAGATGTCCTAAGTTACCTTACTAAGTGGTATGAATGTCGAAGTCCTATCATTATATATCAGCATTAGCCAGCTAGACAGCCTTCAATGATGTTATACCAGCCTTACCAAGGTGTAGAAGCCCAAAGTTAACCTTCCTTCGTATTTCATAACAATGTAATGATTGGAACTCGTTAATAATGAAATGAAGTTATCAAAATGGAGCCGGCAATAAACAGCACCTCCTTTTATATTATCAAGAGACAAATGTCTTGGACAGTAAAAGTACTTACGGAATTGTAGGAAAATCAACAAATATTATTTGGAGAGTAAGAAACATACTGTACACAATTACTTGGATGCTGGCACTAACTAAGCATGCTTACATTTGCTAATTAAGTCATGAAAAGAAGAAAAAACCTTAATTCAGGTCATCTTAATATTCTTTAAAGTGAATTTTCATCACACGAGGATACATTGTTTATCGTACAGACGATGATTAAAGAATGGTGGTTGAGAGATTGTTGTCACATGATATGATGGCAAGGACTGGAGTGATGGTTCCTTCCTGGGATGCCGTGTGTGACGAAACTTTATCGCAGACTCTTTTCAGCTACTGCGGTGCTGTGGGAAGCTCAAATTAACCTGATCTTGCAAGGTCTCCCCTATATACACTGAGTCTGCGCCTTGCACACTCATACACTGACCTTAGAGTAGGGGAGACAATATTTCTTTGATGTTCATGTCGGATTAGACTCCGTATTCTAGGCTTTCACATGAAAGTCCTTGGAGACCACATAGCACATCCCCATAAAAAAGAAGTTTATCCTAAGTCAAAACTCCTCTTTGATTGATTCCAAATCTATTATCAAATTAGACTTAAACGGTAATTATATTTGAAAAGGAGAATTTTGAACGAGAGCTTAGAACATAATTTCTAAGGTAACTAAATATTCAATGGCATTTAAATAGGAGACTACATCTCAAAATTGTTTGTCTTTTTGAGGCATTACGCCTTTTAAAGACTAATTAGTAATTACCTGAAACTCTGAGACCTGGTGCTATCTTGGGAAGGTGACATGCTCATGCGATCAGATTTACGGCTAGGGGAGTTCCTGTCAGTAAGCTGCGTTTCAGAGAGAGCTTGTGTTGAAAGTTGAATCTGCTGTGTTAACTGGTGAAGTTGCAAATCTAGTGCTGTGATGTCTCCTATGCTACGGCTTGATCCTTTACTTTCAAATCGTGATTCAATTTCATGACTGACCTGAAAGTTTGCAGAAATTTAATTTTAGCCTACATGAAACTGATCATGTCTTTTATATTACAAATGCATTTTTTTCTTAACTACAATATATTTCCGTGCATAAGACGACCTTTAGATAAGACGTGGCTGAAAATTATGGCAAATTTCAATGAATTTAGGTCATATCTACAATATAAGACAACTGAGGAATTACAAAATCATCAGTGTATAGGCTAGCTTTTGCTGTATACTTAGAAATCCTAAGTAAATTAAATAAACTATTTCATAGCGTGCGTTTGCTAAACACGCCATCTAAAACCGAAACCATTGCTTTGTTTACGTTCCATCGCCAATCATAACGAACAAATGAATGCAAGTGATAACTAATGATACTTAGAGCTTTTAGTAAAGATGTTACATGTATTACAAATATTTTTCTAGCCATATCTCTAAAAATTCCTACGCGTCACATAACAGGAAAACCATTTTGTTTGCATTTAGTCAACAATAAAGTTTATAACGCTAGTGACAGTATGATGTGACAGAAAAGATGATGCAAGATTGGAGAAAGAGTGATGATAATTCTAATCATGATGGAATTTTCATGAAAAATAAATAAGACAATCTAAATCTTACTATTACCGTTAATAACCCTTTTACCCCCAGGGCTATTTGGAACTTTCCAACCCTTAACCCCCTGGCATTTTTTTTTATTTTTAAGCACATTTTGTGTCGTTACTTACAATAACGACATGGGAAATCAATTGTTATTGAATACCCATGTTCATATTGTATATGGAAAATGTTCTTTTATATTACATTGCGTTAAGTGGAAATGTGCGTGTTTCTGTACAAATGAAGGTTTTGTTTATATTTAATTGTAATAAGCATTGTTACCAAGAAATATTGTCTTGTGAATAGTTGTATAAGTGGTTAACAATGCGATGTAAGTTGTTTCGTTCGGTTTGCGTTGAATAGTTGGTTTCGTTCGTTTTGTTGTTTTCTTTTGTCGTGAGCGAACGAAGCGGAAGTCATGACTTTGGGAGAGAAAGCGAACGCATTATTTTTACGACGAAGGCAACAGAGCTAACGGCGGGTAGTTGCTGCCTGTCACTTCTCAACGCTTGTAGTGTAGTCTTCAGTGTACTTAATCAGGATGAAGAGAATTTCATTTGATTAACGAAGCCGTTCCTTCCCAGTATTTAATGAAGTGGATGAATTAATCAACCGAAGTTTGGATGAGTTACCTTGGATGGGATAATTCGCTAGGGATATGCATATCTGTGCGTGGGATTCCGTGACTGTGTAAAATCAAATATTTATATGTGGTATCGTGGTTTACCCGTGCCTATTTGTAATCCGAACTTGGTAAGAACTTCATATGAAACCAAGTAAGTAAAAATTGGGGCAAAAGCTCAATAGAATATAGTATGACCATTTATCTTTGTAACACAACGCAATGAATTCCTAATGTAGAGAAAGGGTCTTGAGTTCTCTTAATGAATCTGGTGATTAGTAATTTTGTGAATGACTGAAGTCATTATATGTTGTTGCTTGTTTGACCGGAGTAAGTAACGATATTTTGCAATATATTTTTTTTTAAATTGCTCTACCAGCCTTAATTTTCGTCATAGAGCGGTCAGGTTGGTCTCATTATTTTGGAAAATGCCTGAAGTTTCTCATAAAGTTATAAAAAATATGCAAAAAAATTTAAAAAAGTTTTTTTCAAGGACGTACCAGTACGTTCATGGGGGTAAAGGGATGAGTTTTGTGAATCGTACCAGTACGTCCATTGGGGGTAAAAGAAAGAGAAAGATGAAAGTTGCTGAGAACGCAGTCATAACTCGATGTTTAAATTTTGTCAGCTGGACTCACATATATAACAGTTGATTTCATTGTTATTATGGAATATTTCCTCAAATAGGCTATTCATCATGAACTAATGCGAATAATATGAAAGGTAAATATGGTTTGGTTACCTTTATTATCAGTTATCATACCGAGGCCTAGGCTAGCCTACCAATAAACATCACTTGAAATTCAATGCGTGATTTTCATATCAATTGTATACGATGACCCCCAATTTTCAAGGGAGAATATTGGGATTTAAGGGTTGTCTTATATAAGAAAATATATGGAAGTTTGATCAGAGATAAGACAGACTGTATACATTGCTAGATTCCTCAAAAGAAATAAAGGTTTTTCTTAACCCTTTCACCCCCAGGCTATTTGGAACTTTCCAACCCTTAACCTCCAGGGGTTATTTTTTTTCAAGCTCATTTTGCAATATATATTTTCTTTAAATTAATCTAACAGCCTTAATTTTTGTCATAAAGAGGTCAGGTTGGTCTCATTCTCTTGGAAAATGCCTGAAGTTTCTCAAATAATTATCAAAAATATGCAAAAAAAAAAAAAATTTAAGAAAGCAGTTTTTTTGCAAGGACGTACCGGTACGTCCATGGTGGTAAAGGGATGAGTTTTGTGAAACGTATTAGTACGTCCTTTGGGGGTAAAAGGGATTAGTAAAAGAAATAAAAATTCAATTACTCAAATAAAAATTTTAATATAATATCCAGTAAATATATATTGCCAATTTATTATTGACTAGAAAATAAACAATTAAAAAGGCAGTTTAATTGAATTGAGGAATTTAAAAAAGGGATTTTGATGTAGGAAAAATCTATTTCTGGGCGAGGGACCTGTGCCGCCCAGTGAATAAGCTCCTATTAGCACTTATTCTTAGGTAATTTACTGCTAAATATACCAGAGAAAAAATGTAAAGGAGTGCTAGGTTAACTAGCTCGCTCACCTATTGGTGTCGGTATGGAATTGGGCGTATAATCCAGAGGTCCCGCACTATTTAGATTCAGCCACGACAAAGACCCCAATAGAGGAGAGCCGTTCAACCTCACTCGGCACCACCAACTCTGCATCCGCTCAGAACCCAACTCCTTAGCACCCAAAGTTTGGGGACTCCAAGGGAGAGGAGCTGGGAGGGTTCACTGGGCGGCACAGGTCCCTCGCCCAGAAATAGATTTTTCCTACGTCAAAATCCCTTTTCTGGGCTTGAACCTGTGCCGGCCAGTGAATATATACAAGAGAAATGTCACCAAACTTGAAAAATAAAGGAAAAAACATAAACATAAGGGAGACACAAGTTACTTTAATCAGAGATGAGTGCCAAAAACAGCTATAAGGGTACCTTAAAAAGAACATAAATCCACTTGGTAGAACAATTGACAAAAAAGGTAAGGTATAATAATGCCGTGATATATACAGATACTCAGGAGTCAAAAATTTACAAATATAGTAATAGTAATCAGGTGCGAAACCAACGAATACAAATAGGGTATAAATGAGGCAGGTAAGGGGGAGAGATAAAATGACAAGGAATTAACATGTGAGTTACCTGGGGGTAACTACGCTCCCTGCAGCTACTGTAGGAAATTTAAGGGCTTCCAAATGTTTAAGATAGTGTTTCTTGAACACTGACGGTGACTTCCACCCTGTATACCTAGAAAGATCCGTAAAATTCAAGTGGTGAAAAAAGTTCATCGAAGTAGCAACCGCTCTGATATCATGTGCAAGAGGAAAAGAGTCAGGGCTAGCTTGTTTAATAAAATACAAAATTTGTTGCCTGATCCCTTTAATGGTAATGGTACCGCCTTGTTCTCTAACGAATAGAGGCCCGGAGGAGTTAGAGGAGGTCCGGGATAAATAAGACTTAAGAGTAGTAACAGGGCACAGAGACGGATCTTGCGTGAGGGGAACAATTTTCCAGGAGGACCATCTGTTCTGAGGGTCTTCGTTCTTAGCTAAAAAGAATTTGTTAGGTGAAAGAAGGACCTCTCCCGAAGGAAGGAACTCAATATGACCCGGGTCTCTTGACAAAGCTGCCAGTTCAGAAATTCTTGCCCCGGAAGCCAAACTCACAAGGAAAAGTGTTTTCCTGAGAAGGTTAATATAATCATAAGAACTGTTAATGGTATCAGAAGCCAATTTGAGCACATCATTAAGGAACCAGGTAACCGGGGTAGGACGAGTAACCGGTTTCAGTCTGGCACAGGCTTTCGGAATTGAAGCTAACAAAGAGTCGGTTAAGTCTATGTTAAAACCCACTAGGAAGATCTTTTTCAAAGCAGATTTAATAGTGGTGATAGTATTGGCTGCCAGACCTGATTCTAATAAAGTTCTAAAGAAAGTGACTGTAAGGTTCAAGTTCATACAGTGTACGTCTGAGTCTATCAGAAATTTAGCCAACTTTTTAACCGCAGAATCATATTGGCGGATGGTGGAATCCCGTTTATCTGATTCTAGGAACAGGGTGTTTTGAGGATCGATATTGGCACCATGCATGGCCGCAAACTTCATGAAGTCCATAAAGTTAGGGCGCTCTGAATGTTTGAGAAAGCGTACACAACGCGTGTTTGTACTATCTGAGACAGAACCGGATTGGGTATCGGGTGAGGATGTAGTCTCAACTCTCGCAGGAGAGGGTACCAATTGCTCTTGGGCCAGTTGGGTGCGACCAAGGCTACTCGTCCCTTGAAGGATCTCAGTTTGTCTAGGACTTTCAGTAAAAGATTCACCGGGGGAAAGAGATAAATCCTTTCCCAGATGTCCCAATTCTGTGACATGGCGTCTGTGGCGTAGGCCTGAGGGTCTAGATTGGGAGCCACATATACTCTCAATTTGTGGTTGGACTCCGTGGCGAAGAGGTCCACTTGGAGACCCGGAACCCGAGAGAGAATCCACCGGAATGACTTTAGATCGAGTGACCATTCCGATTCTAGAGGGGAGGTCCGGGACAAGGCGTCTGCAACTACGTTCCGGACTCCCGCCAGGTGGACAGCTGAAAGATGCCAACGGTTCGAGGCTGCTAGGGAGAATATGGCTACTAGAACATGGTTCAGAGGCCCTGATTTTGATCCGCCTCTGTTGAGGCAGCGGACCACCACTTCGCTGTCGAGAACCAGACGAAGGTGTTGTCTCTTGGATGGAGCGAGACGTTTCAGGGTTAGAAGAACTGCCATGGCCTCCAGCACATTGATGTGAAATTGGCGGAATAAGGGAGACCAAAGACCTTGAACTTTCCTGAGCTGAGAATAGCCTCCCCAACCTGATAGGGATGCGTCCGTGTGAATGATTAACTTCGGAGGCGGAAATCGAAGGGGAACTGACTTTGACAGATTGTTGGCCCTTGTACAAGGTAGAAGTCTTTCCCGGAGAATGGGAGGAAGGCGGACTTTCCTGTCCCGGAGCTTCCGGTTCGCCCTCGAACGCCAGACACGATTGATATCTTTCAATTTTGCTTTCAGAAGTAGATCCGTCACTGAAGCAAATTGAAGGGACCCTAGGATCCTCTCTTGGAGTCGTCTGGAACTTACTTTGTCTTTGAGAAAGCGTTTGGTGTTCATTGCAATCTCTAACCTCTTGGGTTTGGGAAGACACAGAGTGTGAGATATAAGATCCCATTGCAGGCCGAGCCATTGGAACTTTGATTTCGGAAGAAGATGGGACTTCTTGAAGTTGATCTGGAAGCCTAGAGATTGAAGGTATTGGATGACTTTGTGAGTGGCTTTTAGGCAATTTTGGGAGGTGTCTGACCAAATGAGCCAGTCGTCCAGGTAGGCTACTACTTGAATCCCTTGATTTCTGAGTTCCTGAACAGCAACTTCTGCTAACTTTGTGAAGATCCTTGGGGCGATGTTGAGCCCGAAAGGCATCACCTTGAAGGAGTAATTTTTGTTTCCTAGGCGGAAGCCTAGATACGGACGGAAGTGTCTCGCTATCGGAACGTGATAATAGGCGTCTGTAAGATCGATAGAGGTGGTGACGGCCCCACGGGGAAGTAAGGTCCGCACCTGCGAGACGGTAAGCATTCGAAACTTGTCGCATTGAATGGACAAGTTGAGAAGGGATGGGTCTAGAATCACTCTTCTCTTGTCCGAATCCTTCTTCGGGACACTGAACAGCCGACCCTGAAACTTCAGGTGTTTCGTTTCTTGTATGGCGTTCTTTTGTAACAGGTCCTGGACAAATTCGACTAGGTCCGGAGTGGAATGCTGATGAAATCTGTTCGGTGGAGGAGGTCCTTGAATCCAACTCCACCCCAGTCCCTTGGAGATGATACTGAAAGCCCAGGGACTGAACCTCCATTTGTCGCGGAAGGCATAAAGCCTCCCCCCTACCCGCTGCACCTCAGTATTGGCTTGAGGAGTTGCCTCCACGTCCGCCTCGGAAGTTCTTTCCCTTGCGAAAGAATCTACCTCTACCTCTGTTCTGGTATGAACCACGGTGGTAGCCTCTACCTCTGTTATAACCCTGGGAAGAGCCTTGAGCCTCATAAGATTGGTTAAAGGCTGGAGAGGTGGTGGAGGCACCGGGAAGCTGGCTCTTAGGGAGTAGAACGGTGACGTAGTCGTCCGAGGAAGGAGCCTGAGAGGTGGAAGGCTGTGCAGGAACAGCAGGAGATGGAGGGAGAGGCTGCCGGAAAACGGACGAGCTACTCTGCTGTTGCCGGAACTGAGTGGAGGTATACGGGCGGAGCTTCTTCCTACCCCGGGCTTGGTAACTTGCGGGATCATATTTCCGCTTAGGAGTCAAACCCCAACGGGCTTTAAGGCTCTGATTAACTCTAGTAGCCTCTGTCAAGACTTCCTCCACAAGATCCTCAGGGAAAAGATTTGGACCCCAACAAGAGGACCGGATAAGTTTATTCGGCTCGTGCCTAATAGTCGCCTCAGCCAGGACGTGTTTGCGGCACCTACGTTTAGCAAGAGCAAAGTCATATAAGTCAAAATATAACGACTGCAAAGTAGCCTTATTGAGAGACTTAAAGATACTCTCAGTAACATAAGTTAAGGCTATCGACTCCGTAGAAGTGGCCAAGTTCAAAGTTCGACCAACACGTAGGCGGGAATCATACTCCTGTTTAATAAGGGATTCCGGGAGACGGGGAAGCCGTTCACTAAAAATCACTGACGCACAGTCCGCTGTTAGCTTGCCAGAAGTAAAGGTGGTATGGACATTGTCCCAACACTCATTATCTGAAGGAAGAAGGAGGGAGATCGGATCTACCTCTCGGATGGGAGGCAAGGGCTTCTCCTCCAGAGCGTATTGAAAAGCAAGCTCTGCAATCTTAGTGACGCATGGAGTCACGGTATTCTTGTCCATTAGGAACATTGTGAAAGAACTTTTATGAGGCGTCAACATGGTATTGGTGCAACCTATATCATTTAGAAACCTAGCCCAAACAGATTGGGCTTGTTCCTTTGGGAAAATGACGGTCTCTTTGGGGACCTTATCCAGCCGAACCAGAGCTTCCTCGGTAAGCCTGGCATAACCATGAAATGGAAATGCGAGACCAGGAGGAAAGAATTCAAAATCCTCTAGTGGACGAGTACCAAGACCTTCCAACGTTAACATCCCGTCTGAGAATGGGGAATGAAGAGCCATGCGCCAAGGGTTATTCTTGGTAAACGGCGGAAGCTTAGAGGCATCCGGGATGAGAGAGCTTTGAACTCGCTCCGGAGCACCATGCTCTAATGCCCCAAGTCTCTGACCAATGTTAGAGAACATCGTGTCCATCTTGGCCTGCATTTCTGACACAATCTTAGATTGCATCTCCGACACAATGCGAAGCATGGCTGATTCGGAAAGGCCCGGGTTAGGAGCAGAAGTGGCGGATTGTACTACCGGGTCGTGAGACTTAGAGGAGGAGCCGGAAGCCTTAGATGACAGGTTTGTATTGGATTTAGAACTATGGGAAGCCTTGTGGGGCTTACGAGCTTTTGGCAAAGTTCTAGATTTAGACTTATCTTTGGGGGGAACCGGGTGTGATCGGTGAGACGAATCGCGGTCCCCAGCAAGACCGAGATGATCGAAGAGAATAAACTCTCATAACTTAAAATATTACACGATCTAGATTGCTCAAAACACAGCAAAACATAGCTTGGTACTTAACTTAGACGGTGTCTCCTGGGAAACCGATGTAGAAGCCATAATCCACGAAAAATAAGGCAAAAACACGAGAGCACAAACTAGCGGGTTACCACACAGGCGTGCTAAAAAGGAGTTGGGTTCTGAGCGGATGCAGAGTTGGTGGTGCCGAGTGAGGTTGAACGGCTCTCCTCTATTGGGGTCTTTGTCGTGGATGAATCTAAATAGTGCGGGACCTCTGGATTATACGCCCAATTCCATACCGACACCAATAGGTGAGCGAGCTAGTTAACCTAGCACTCCTTTGCTTTTTTTCTCTGGTATATTTAGCAGTAAATTACCTAAGAATAAGTGCTAATAGGAGCTTATTCACTGGCCGGCACAGGTTCAAGCCCAGAAAAATTATATTTTATGCCTAAAAGTTTCCTTAATTAAAGTTACCAACCTCGGGATCAGAGTCCCAACGCGAAACCACTCTAAGACAATAGCATCTGACCGAACGGGAATTGAACCCTGGTCCAGGATACTTGTATGATAGTGCCCGTACCATTTAGTCATGAAGTAAATATATATATATATATATATATATATATATATATATATATATATATATATATATATATATATATATATATATATATATATATATATATATATATACACATTCTTACAAAGCTGGTCTAGTGTAGAGTAAATACTTTATTCGTGTATTTCATTTGTGTATTTAAGAGGTATACGGCCAGCTCGTAAGGCGAGTTCCTCTTTTGT
>NC_090728.1:93856903-93861903 GCF_036898095.1 Palaemon carinicauda
TAGTAAGAAACTCTCCTTCCTTAACCTTTCTTTCTCTCTCTATCAGTTAGTACCGCCAAGTACTAACCTAACACCGGCAATGCCACCGGCAAACTACTGTATACAACTATACAGTAGTATACATGCTTTCTAACATACTCTGTGTTTCATATCGCAATCAATTGTTGTTGAGGTTAAATACTTCCTCAACACCCAGATGGTTTTCCTCGATCATCAGGGACTTAAGATACCCGATGGGTATTAATATATACTACTGGTGGATAATGTAGGTATAAGACATTTACTAACTCTAACTCTAGTTTCTAGAGTTTCTCTACCTTGCATCCTCCCTATCAGGGAAACTGAATATTAATACAGACGGAGGTCTCAGCAATGGCCTGAGAGAGGAAATACAGATATGTGTCTTTTCTACTTCCTTTCAAGGTTACTATCCTAAGCTACCATAAACAATAGTGATTACTATTGTTATTAAAAACTGTATGCTTTTTTATCACTGATATAAAAAACATAGAATACTCATTTGGCCTTTTCTTTACAGGAGGAGCCGATGGAGAAGTGTGCAGTGTTGTTCTGCAACTACAAAGGGAAAGACTTTTGTGGTCACATGAAGTGCAGGACTCAAACCCCCTGCTGCATCGTGTCAGGAGTCCAAAGGTATTGGGTCACGAAGGGTTGCCCCACCTGCTCAACCCTGCTGGCCAACGGCTTCGGCGAACCCCCTCTAATTACCATAGAGACTAGGGATACAGCGAGGGACACCCTTCGCAAATGGGTAAGAGAGTTCCAGGAGAACTCTCCAGGACCGTACTTACCCAATGACTCCCTAAGGTGCCTACTGTTCCCCAAGGCCCTGCCGAGTGTGGTGGTGCCCCAGGAACAGCTCCAGTCCCCCTTCGTACAACTGAAGATCAACTTGGACATTAATAAGGCACTGGAAGGCATGGACATCCACCAAGAGAGAATGTCAGACGTGTCCACCGACACCAAACAGACCTACTGCAAGGTGACCCTGAAGAAAACGTGGACCCTCCACGAGTGGAGGAAGAAGGATCCGTGTCAACGGCAACAGAAGACCCTCAGTTTCCCGTGACGGCCAATCTCTGCCGTCAACATCTTCAGCCCAACTCCACAACCAGTTGCCCAGGTCAACACAAATGAAGAGATTCTAACATCTCTTCAACGGATGATGGAACTGTTCCAACGGGAACAAGAGACGATGCGGGGATCACTCAAGCAGCAGCAAAAACTGTTGCAGGAGAGGGCGGACCGCTTCAGACCCACCAAGGGCACTGCTAAGAAGCCTCTTAGAGTGTTGGATCTCCCTCACTGCTCCAAAACAAATCCCTGGAGGTATGCGGAGCATATGCCCATGATGAATGGAAAACTCTTCGTCTCTGAGAAGTTGGGGACCAGGCTGATTGAAGACCTTGTGTTCTGGCCTAACTTTTCGGCCTATCCAGAGTGCTATGTGAGACTGCAGGATGAAAATGCAGCCCAAAAGGAAACCGTCCCCAAAGAGGTCATTGTTTTCGAACATGAGAAGACGCAAGCCATCCTCCTGAGGGCCTTGAAGGGAGACGGGTACACCAGCTCCAAAGTCTCAGCACTGAGCAAGAAACACCCGACCTTTCTTGCCCCTTCCTCCATCTCTTTCCCCTTTTCAGAGAAAGCACTAGACTTTGCCTTCAAGGCAGTCGATGAGGGAAAACCCTGCCTAACCCTAGAGGAATGCAAACTATTCTCTCTAGCACTGCTTACTTGCAAGAAGTGCAAGGATGTCCACCTAACCTTCTCCGTCCCTAAGTTGGATCCAGAGATAGCAGGCCAACAGTTCAATGAGAACGTTCCAAAATTGCAAGATCATCTTCTGAGGAAGGAACAGGAGCCAAAGGAGAGACTTGGGGCTTTCCTCTCTCATCCGAACTGTCTGGAAATGAGTGCAGGTCAACATAATGCCCCAGAAATGTTCATCTTCCTGGCTAAGTCTCACATGGGTACCCTTGTGAAAGACTTATATGCTTTCCTCAGAGCGAGGAGAGCCTGTAGAGAGTTCATCTTGGCCTCAGCAATCATCAGACACGAACCAAGGAAGCTGATTACCTCGAGCATCTGGGGTAAAGTCCTTTTCCCATAGGAACTAGTCCAAGAGATCATTGTCAGAGCAGCCATGGAGAACAGGAACCTTCTCCAAAAGTGGGGCATGATCTCGAAAAAGAAATCTTCCTCGGAGGAAGGTCTCCAGCCCAAGAATAAAAAGGCAAGGAAACCACGTAGACCTCCACAACTTTAACCCTTCCTTTGAGAGGCAGTCGACTTCCTTTTGCCCCAGTTAGAAAGGAAAAGGCCCTAAGAGAAGTTCTCCAGGAGGTAACTTCTCTCAGGGCAGAGGACGTGGTCGCGGAAACAAATCCGCAGGACCCCCCAAGCAATGAGGGGTTCCAGGTAGGGGGCAGACTACATCACTTTCGGAATCGCCGGACATTTGATCCCTGGGCCCACAGCCTAATCACGAATGGACTCGGGTGGAAATGGAGCAGAACTCCACCCCCTTTTTCCAGAATTCTTCCAACGCTCCACCCCCTTGTTGGAAGAATATACCTCAGAACTCTTGAACAAAAAGGTAATAAGGAAAGCGAGGTCCATCAAGTTCCATGGAAGGCCGTTTTGTGTTCCCAAGAAAGACTCGGACAAACTCGGAGTCATTCTAGAGTTGTTTCCACTCAACAAGTTCATCGAGAACAACAAGTTCCGGATGCTTACTTTACAACACATAAGGACCCTTCTACCAAAAGGGGCATGCACAGTCTCAATAGACCTAGCAGATGCTTACTGGCATCTTCCGATGAGTCGCCCTTTCTCCTCCTACCTAGGATTCAAACTACAGAAGAAGTAGTTTGTCTTCAGAGCAATGCCCTTCGGACTGAACACAGCCCCAAGGATATTCACGAAGTTAGCAGACACAATCGTCCAACAGCTGCGCAGCGCAGGAGTTCAAGTGGTAGCATATCTAGACGATTGGTTGGTATAGGCAGCATCCAAGACTACTTGTCTGCAAGCAGCCAACAAGGTGATCCAGTTTCTGGAACACCTGGGCTTCAAGATCAATCGCAAGAAGTCTCGTCTCTCTCCAGCTCAACAGTTCAAGTGGCTAGGAATCCAATGGAACTTAAAGTCACACCACCTCTCACATCTCCATTCCATCCTAGAAGAGGAGAGAAATAGTGGGATCTGTCAGGAGACTAATCCATCACAAGAGGATTTCAAGACGCCAACAGGAAAGGGTATTGGGCTCTCTTCAATTCTCAGCAGTGACAGACCCTGTGCTAAAAGCACATCTGAAAGATGCCTCAGGAGTCTGGAGGAAATACGCATCAAACGTTCGAAGAGATCAACTAACGTTGACCATGACCTTGTTGCGGACGCAGTTAAGGCCGTCGTCAACAGCCAAGAGCCTAGCACGGACAGTTACCCTGCAACCACCACAACCATCAGTGGCGATACACACGGATGCCTCCTTGGAAGAATAGGGAGGCCATTCTCACGACAATAAAGTGCAAGGAAATTGGTCGCACCAGTTCAAAACCTTTCATATCAACATTTTGAATGCTATGGCAGTTTTCCTGACATTGAAGAAACTATTCCCTCGCAGATCAATCCACATCAGATTGGTCTTGGACAACAAGGTGATAGTAAAGTGTCTAAATTGACAAGGCTCGAGATCACCCCACATCAACCATGTAATGTTAGCCATCTTCTACCTGGCAAGGAGGAATGGATGGCACCTATCAGCAGTTCACCTACAAGGGTTCCGCAATGTGACGGCAGACGCTCTATCCAGGCGAAAGCCCATAGAGACAGAATGGTCCCTAGACACAGACTCATTCTCCATCTCGGAAAAAGTCCCGGAACTGTAGATCGACCTTTTTGCAACGAGCGACAACAAGAAACTATCTCGTTATGTAGCCCCTTACATGGACCCTCAAGCAGAAGCGATGGACGCCATGTCCTTTGACTGGAACAGGTGGAATCGCATTTACCTGTTTCCACCAACCAATCTCCTGCTACGAGTCCTCGACAAGCTAAGATCCTTCAGATGGATAGCAGCAGTAGTAGCCCCTAAGTGGCCCAAAAGCAATTGCTTCCCTCTAGACCTAGAGCTGAAACTGAAGCTGTTTCCTCTGTCGAATCCAGTACTATATCAACTGGTCCAGAAGTCGACTGTCTACGCTTCATCCTCGAGAACCAGAAACCTACATCTCATGATTTTCTCGCCCTAGCAGAGAACAAAAAGTTTGGAATCTCGAAAGATAAAGTTGACTTAATCGAGGAGTACAAGTCAAGTTCGACTAGGAGACAATATGAATCGTCATGGAAGAAATGGGTGTCCTTTGTGAAAGCAAGGAAACTGACAGAGATATCGATAGATTTCTGTCCTGCATTCTTCATACACCTACACGAACAAGGCCTGGCCTCTACTACAATTACCTCTCGTAATTGGCCCTGGCTAGATCACTTCTGTACGCTTTTGAGGTGGACCTCTCTGGTGAAATCTTTAATAAGATCCCGAAAGCATGCGCTAGACTCAAGCCAACAACCCGACCAAAGCCCATCATGTAGTCTTTGGACAAAGTCTTGCACTATGCTTCGAATCTAGACAATGAGGATTGTACTCTAAAGGATTTAACACAGAAAGTAATTTTTCCGTTTGAAATAGCCTCAGGGGCTAGAGTTAGTGAAATAGCGGACTTATCCAGAAACGAAGGCCATATTCAGTTCCTAGACTCAGGAGAACTGAACCTTTTTTCTGATCCTACCTTTCTTGCCAAGAACGAGCTACCCACCAAGAGGTGGAGTCCTTGGAGAATCTGCCCACTGAAGGAAGATGCCTCTCTGTGCCCAGTAGAGTGTCTTAAGGTCTATCTTTGAAGAAATTTAAACTTCAAGGGAGGACAACCCTTAAGAGGCAAAACCTCAGGATCAAACCTATCTTCAAGACAACT
>NC_090728.1:93866903-93871903 GCF_036898095.1 Palaemon carinicauda
ATAAAAGTATTATATGTCACATGAAAGGGGAAGTAAGTACAGTTATAAAAATATATTTACAATACTACATGACTACACTACATTTGGTTATTCTTATTGCAAAAGCATATTATACACATTATTATTAAGCCCTACATTTTTTCACGCATTTACACTGTAAATTCGAATAATTTAAAAGCTATTACAAAGCAGTAAGATGTAATTTCAAAAGACATTATAGTACCCATTATACTTACTCAATAATCCATGGATATACTCTATGAAATTACGTCATGTGTCAACAATTTTCAATATGAACATTGTATTTTAGAAGTCACTAAGACAACAATTAAACAATTTAATCAAGAAGTGAATAGTGCTACTTACTGTAATTCATAATTAAAAAAAAACCATCATAATTTATGTTTTACTTTACTAACCAGGTTCTTTTATAGAGTTACGAGTACAAACATAATGAGTTCTCTTCCCTCTCCTCTGCACTGTACACTTTCTGATTGCATTCCTATCTAGTCTAGTTTTAATTTGTGCAAAATTTCTAAGAGTTCCTACACATTTTTGTCCTGTTATTTTCAAATCTACTGCTTTTAACCCTTTTACACCCAGGCTATTTGGAACTTTCCAATCCTTAACCCCCAGGGGTTATTTTTTTTCAAGCACATTTTGCTGTATATTTTTTTTTAATTGCTCTAACAGCCTTAATTTTCGTCATAGAGAGGTCAGGTTGGTCTCATTCTCTTGGAAAATGCCTGAAGTTTCTCAAAAATATTTTCAAAAATATGCAAAAAAAAGAAATGTAAATGGCATTTTTTTGCAAGGATGTACCAGTACGTCCATGGGCGTAAAGGGATGAGTTTTGTGAAACGTACCAGTACGTCTTTTGGGGGTAAAAGGGTTAATCTTCTAAATTATATAAATTTTATCACACAATCCTATTAATCAAAATTGCCTCATTTCTGTGCAATGCTAGAATCCCAGTTTCAGATTAGTAATGATCCAAAAGAATCTCCCACTATGATGTTCTGGCCAGCCTTTTAAAGCTGTCCCTTTCTTCCTCCTTTTTTCACATGACTTGAGGGTCAGCATATGGGTTTCACAGGATTGCTAGCGACAATGCTATTTATCATGGTTAGAATATTTTCATTTTATTGCTGTGAAAGTTTTGCATTTGTTGGGTAAGAGTACTAGGTTACTATAGTTGACACCATATCCTGCCAGATTACTTGACATTTAGCTTTCCTTTCTTTATAGTAATTAGTTCATGTGGTTTCTAAAATTTAGTTTCTTGCATTTCTGTTTCTGTATTCCAGTAACTTTAATTAACCTTGGGAGAAGCAGCTTTGTCTTGCATTGCCATATATGAAAATATTACATTTCATAGTTCTCACTAGCTTCTTTTTGCTCCTTTTAATCTAAATAATTTCATTTACATCTGCCATATATAGAATATGAAGACAGATTAAGGCAATCTGATCAGCATAAAATAATTCCAGCAAGCTTGAACTTCTGACATTCCACAGATTCAGCTGCCAGATTATTAAAATCATTCCACAATCTGGTCACAGGTGGAATAAAGCTTCAAGAATATAGCATAGTATTAAGGGGCACAGCTGGTAAGGCAATACAAGTATATGGGGGTATGGGACGAAAAATCCTGAAAAAATCACTGAGCTTTGTATGGCAATGGAGAATTCGTATACAACATATTTTGTCAAAATTCCTCTTACTTTCATAGTTACAGGGTAATTAGTAACTCGTTAAGCCATAAACATTGATGCCTACAAGATAATGTAGTATTTCTTCTGTTATCATAAATTTTGATACAGTAATCATTACATTTTAATATCAAACAAATTGTGAGCAATGGCATCTGTATACATTCCCTGAGTCACAAGACAGGAAGATGATCATTACACCCTTCAGCGCTAGCACAAAGCTCGGAGAAAAGTTTGCCCTCTGACATTTGCTTGCTTTTATGTCTGTTTTACTTGGTTTTGGCAAGAATTTCATCATGCCAAAGAAGAAAAGACAATTTAAACATCTCGTTAACAAAAGGATGAAGAAAATTCGCTCTAATAAGAGTTCAGAAGTGGGTAATATTGACGATATTAGCAAAGTTAGTGAAGAAGAGTGAGAGAGTGTGTTGTGAGAGAAAGAGCAACCGTCTTGCCTGACACAGTGCCCCAAGAAGCGAGATATTAAGAAAAGGGATCTTCATTTATGATTAAATTGTTAGATAACATCGTTTTGGTTTATCAATATCCAAAAAGGAACATGAAATTCATAATAAACATGATTTATTAAAAAACTTTGAATGCCCGTATCACAAAACTATACTTATTGACCTTTAAATTTTATCTTCTCCCTTAGTTTTAGAGATATAGACATTATAAAACAATCAAATAGAGCCCTTTTTTCCCCGTTTTTGTTTCATATTTTTTTTTTTAGTTTTTTCCTTGATTTATGGGGTTTATTTTATTACCATAATGAAAAATTCATATCAAGCTAAAAATATGACTTTAGAAAAAAACTATTTTATTGGAGGTCTGCATCACGTCTATATAGGGTGTTAATCCCAGGTCTTAATATTAAGTATCAAAGGAGGAGATAAAATTTGAAAAAACACTCATTTTCAGGATCAATCACCCTGGCGTCGCAAAAACAGTCGGAAGCAAAAATCCTATGCAGCTTGGAGAGGGGCTAAGTCTCCTTATTAAGTGGTAGGAATATCAAAGTCCTGTCCTTGAAAAATGGCATTAGGTGGCCTGCCCCCTTAAGCCTTATGATGGAGAAGGAAAGATTGTTAAAATTAACAGCATACATAGTACTACATACAAAATATGAAGATCAGCACGCAAATAGTGGTCAGAATTATGAAAAATATCATAAAATATGCACAAAAAACTAAATGAACGACAGTGCAAGAGATTAATATCCAGATCAGGAATAAGAAATAAAACAGACAGTAAGTGTTTGTTCAACAAATTAAGATGACAGACAGCAGCTGAAGAGCAGAGAGGAGAATATACTTGAAACAAGTAAGAATGAATAAAAGTTCTTCAGAGTAGATTGATCATCAAAATCTTAAAAAGACTACCTTGATAAGACAACTTTTTGTGCAATTAAAGCAGAAACATACTGTAAGTTTTCTCAAAAGTAAATTAAATCTTCTAAGAAATTGTATATACAAAAGGTAAAATAAACATTATGAGGTGAATGCTCTAGTGCTGGGACGAGGATTAAAACTGGTAGACGAGAATGACCATGAATGGGAGGTAAATCAGTTGTTGTTTGTGGATGATACTGTACTGGTTGCAGATGCGGAAGAGAAGCTTGGCCTATTAGTGACAGAATTTGGAAGGGTGTGTAAGAGAAGGAAGTTGAGAGTTAATGTGGGTAACAGTAAGGTTATGAGATGTACGAGAAGGGAAGGTGGTGCAAGGTTGAATGTCCTGTTGAATGGAGAGTTACTTGAGGAGGTGGATCAGTTTAAGTACTTGGGGTCTGTTGTTGCAGCAAATGGTGGAATGGAAGCAGATGTACGTCAGCGAGTGATTGATTGATTGATTGATTGATTTAAAGCTTTCAGGCATCCTGCGTCAGCGAGTGAATGAAGGGTGCAAAGTGTTAGGGCAGTTAAGGGAGTAGTAAAAAATAGAGGGTTGGGCATGAATGTAAAGAGAGTTCTATATGAGAAAGTGATTGTTCGAACTGTGTTGTATGGATCAGAGTTGTGGGGAACGAAAGTGACGAGAGACAGAAATTGAATGTGTTTGCGATGAAGTGTCTAAGGAGTATGGCTGGTGTATCTCGAGAAGATTGAGTTAGGAACGAAGTGGTGAGGGTGAGAACGGGTGTAAGAAATGAATTAGCAGCTAGAGTGGATATGAATGTGTTGAGGTGGTTTGACCATGTTGAGAGAATGGAAAATGGCTGTCTGCTAAAGAAGGTGATGAATGCAAGAGTTGATGGGAGAAGTACAAGAGGGAGGCCAAAGTTTGGGTGGATAGATGGAGTGAAGAAAGCTCTGGGTGATAGAAGGATAGATGTGAGAGAGGCAAGAGAGCGTGCTAGAAATAGGAGTGAATGGCGAGCGATTGCGACGCAGTTCTGGTAGGCCCTGCTGCTTCCTCCGGAGCCTTAGATGACCGCGGAGGTAGCAGCAGTAGGGGATTCAGTGTTATGAAGCTTCATCTGTGGTGGATAACAGGGGAGGGTGGGCTGTGGCACCCTAGCAGTTCCAGCCGAACTCGGTTGAGTCCCTTGTCAGGCTGGGAGGAACATAGAGATGAGAGGTCCCCCTTTTTGTTTCATTTGTTTGATGTCGGCTACCCCCCAAAATTGGGGGAAGTGCCTTGGTATATGTATGTATGTGTCCTCATGTTCTTAAAGTTTACTTAAGCTTGAAGTGATCTTATCTAAAGAAGACAAGAGCTAATTGTTGATTTTCCTCAAAATTAAATCTAAGGTCATACTACTGTACCTGTTTATTCAGCAAGCTCAAGGCAAGAAAAGAAATTACAGAAATTTCAGGTTCTAGCTGGGTTCCCTTGCCCAGTATAAAAAAAAAAATGAAGGGTGGTGCCCAGTGCTGTTCTCTTGACTGTTTACCTTTAGCCCAGATTTAGGGATACTCCACTGTTTTACGTTTTGGAGCGTGGCCAGCATTCGGACATTAGGCAGTTTGTGGGCTACATCTGGCCCCAGTCCATAAACTACTACATCGTCATCCCTGACTGGAGCCGCAGTGGGTTCCTGACACGAAGGACCAGTTTGGGGGATAACTTTCGCCACAGAAACAAACTTTCGTTTCTTACCATTGGGGGAAGACGACGAAAAAGGAAAGCAATCTCGCTTAGTTCGTTCCTTGCATCAAAAATTATACTGTATCTCTCCCACTAGGAGGATGGCCACTCCCTAAAGTACTCAAATGGTGATTTCCTTGAACATCATTTGCCATGGCAAGAGGGGCAAACAGGATGCGGATCAATGTCTACCTGACT
>NC_090728.1:93879403-93929403 GCF_036898095.1 Palaemon carinicauda
GATTTCCGTAGGATTTTTTGCCTTGACGAAGGATACCCACTTCTTCCAGGATGATTCATATTGCCTTCTGGTAGACTTTGTTTTATATTCCTCTAGGAAGTCTATACTTTTCTTCGAGATCCCAAACCTTTTCTTCACGGCTAGGGAGAGAAAATCATGAGATGAAGATCCTTGACTTTTTTTGATGAAGCGAAGACAGTCGACTTCTGCACCTGTTGGGAGAGAACTGGGCCCGGCAGAGGGATCAACTTGGGCTGCAGCTCCAAGACTAGGGGGAACCAATTGCTCCAGGGCCACTTGGGAGCCACTAGGGCTGCTGTCCCTTTGAAGGTTCTCAGTTTGGAGAGGACTTTCAGCAGAAGGTTGTGTGGAGGGAACAGGTAAATCTTGGACCATCTGTTCCAGTCCAGGGACATTGCGTCCACTGCTTCCGCTTTGGGGTCCTCGTAAGGGGCCACATATCGAGGAAGTTGCTTGTTGTCGCTCGTCGCAAAGAGGTCGATCTGTAGTTCCGGGAGTTGACGGGAGATGAAGGAGAATGATCTTGCGTCTAGGGACCATTCCGACTCTATGGGGTTCGTCCTCGATAGAGCGTCCGCCATTACGTTGCGGAATCCTTGTAGGTGAACTGCAGACAGGTGCCACTTCTTCCTGTCCGCTAGGCGGAAGATGGGTAATAGCACCTGATTTAGGTGGGGCGATCTCGAGCCCTGACGATTGAGACATCTGACTACTACCGAGCTGTCCAGAGTTAGACGGATGTGTATCGAAGGACGCGGGGATAATTTCTTCTGGGTGAGAAGAACCGCCATGGCCTCCAAGATGTTGATGTGAAACGTCTTGAATAGGGGAGACCATGTTCCTTGAACTTGTCGTTGATGGGAGTGGCCCTCCCAACCCTCCAGAGAAGCGTCCGTGTGGATGTTGAGCGATGGAGGTGGAGGTTGGAGAGGGATGGATCTTTTCAAGGTCCTTGCTTCTGACCACGGGCTTAGAAGGGAGCGAAGCCTGTTTGGTAGGGGTCTCTTGAGGTCTCTGAGGTGAACTGTAGTGAGCCGAGAACTTGCTCCTGCTGTCGTCTTGAGATCCGTTTGGATTTGAGAAGTCTTCTGACAGACCCTGCTATTTCTTTCCTTTTCTTTAGTGGAATGGAAAGGCGGTGTGACTGAAGATCCCAATGGATTCCTAACCATTCGAACTTCTGAGCTGGAGCGAGGTGAGACTTCTTGGTGTTTATTTTGCAACCCAGATGTTCCAGGAACTGGGTTACTTTGCTGCAAGCTTTCAAACACTTTTCTGGCGAAGTCGACCAGACCAGCCAGTCGTCGAGGTAGGCGATCACTTGGACGCCCTGAAGGCGTTGCTGGTGGACGATCGTGTCTGCTAGCTTGGTGAAGATTCTCGGAGCCACGTTGAGCCCGAAGGGCATGGCTCTGAAGGCGTAGCTTCTTCAATGGAGCCGGAATCCTAGGTAGGAGGAAGCGTGGTAGTTCATAAGGATGTGCCAGTAGGCATCCGCCAGGTCTATTGAGACCGTGTAGGCTTTGTGAGGCAGTAGGGCTCTTATTTGTTGAAGAGTCAGCATCTTGAATTTGTTGTTCGCAATGAACTTGTTGAGGGGTGACAAGTCGAGAATGACTCTGAGTTTGTCTGAGTCCTTCTTGGGAACACAAAACAGTCTTCCCTGGAACCTGGTGGACTTGACCCTCTTGATCACCTTTTTGTTCAAGAGTTCCAGGACATATTCTTCCAAGAGGGGGGTTGATGGTTGGAAGAATTGGTGGAAGGTTGGGAGTGGTTGTGTCCAGCTCCAACCCAGTCCCTTCTTGATGATGCTGTGTGCCCAAGGATCGAAGGTCCAGCGATCCTGAAAGTGGCGGAGTCTTCCTCCCACCGGAAGTACTTCATTGCTTCTGGTTTCCCGAGGTCTTGCCACCTCGGCCGCTAGCTCCCCTTCCTCCTCTGCCCCTGGAGGGGCGGCGCGAGGAGTCTCTGCCTGAGCCTCTACCTCTGGGACGAAAGGTAGTTGACTGACGCTCGTAGGCAGGGATAAAGACTGGTGATTGTGACACCACCGGTTGGGGGACCAACTGAAAGGTCTGTTGCGGTTGGGTGACCACTTGGGGAGTAGCGGGAGCCGGAAACTGACGTTTTTGTTGATGCTATTGGGGTCTTGGTTTGGAGGATTTCCTCTTAGGCTGAGGGCCTTCTTCCTGAGAGGATTTCCTCTTTCGTGACATGCCCCATTTGTTGAGAAGGTTCCGATTCTCAGAGACGGCTTTGTCGACGATCTCTTTCACCAGAGCAGAGGGAGAGAGATGCTTACCCCAGATGTTGGAGGAGATGAGTTTCCGGGGTTCGTTTCACTGCCGCGTTGGCAAACACTTACTCTCTTCAGGTTCTTCTGGCCCTGATGAAGCTGTACAGGTCCTTCATCACAATCACTAGGTGGGTTTTGGCAAGAACCATATAGAGGTTTGGGACTCTAACGTCCCCATCCATGACCTCGAGCTGAATCTGGTGAGACAGGGAGGCAGCCAGTCTCTCCTTGGTCTCTTGCTCCCGACGAAGAAGGTGGTCATTCAGTTTCGGGAGGTCCTCGTTGAACTGACGTCCAGCTACGTCAGGGTCCAGCTTCCCAACCGTAAAGGTGAACTAGATATCTTTCCAGAACTTGTCGTCGGGGGGAAGGGCGAGGGAGAGAGGCCTACACTCCTCCAGGGTAGAACAGGGTTTTCCTTCCTCCACCGCCTTCCTGACCGCATGAAAGGCTTTTTCCACGAAGGGGAAGGATGCGGAAGGGGGAGCAAGAAAGGACGGGTGCTTCTTGCTCAGAGCCGGCATTTTCGAGTTAGTAAAACCGCGGCTCTTCAGGCATTCTGCCAGTAAAGCTTGGGCCTCTGAGTGATCGAAAACGATCACCTCTTTGGGCTCAGTCTCCTCCTTGGAGGCCGGTTCGGACCTAAGTCGGACGTAACAGTCCCGGTAAGCCTCGAAATTAGGGAAGAATTCCACTTTTTCCAGGAGGATACACCCCAGCTTGTCATTGATGAATATTTTGCCAGTTGTGATTAGCATATGCTCGGCGTACCTCCAGGGGTTAGACTACGAGCAGGAAGGAAGGTCCTTAACCGAGATCTTCGGTTGCCTCAATTCCATGAAACGGCTTATAATCTGGGCGGAATGCTTGCTAAGCTTCTCGTCCATTAAGGACACCAATACCCGGATGGCATCTTCGGTGGCAGGCAGCAGGGGCTGCGGTGTGGCGGAGGTAGAGGGGACTGGCTCCTCGACCACTACGGGAGCTGCCGGAGGTGGAGGGGCGACCTCGCCCTCCGAATCAGGGTATTCCATCTGATCCTCTTCTTCCTCCGGATCCTCGCCCATGAGGGTCCTCTCGGTCTTCTCCACCTCGTCTAGACTACACTTGCTGAGCGTAGTCTCGATGTCTGGTTCTACGGTCACTTGAACTAAGGGGATCTGATCCTGGGGGATCACAGAATCTGCCGACGCTTTCGGGAAAAGGATGGACCTCATCTTCTCATTGGGGAGAGTTTTTCTGGAAACCGCGCACCCACCTGCGCAGTTTCTCTCGAGCATTGTCCCTGGCTTCTAAGGACGGGAGGTTGTCGAACCCCTCGTCGAGGAGGCCTTTGCAGACTGGGCAGGACACTGGATCCCAGTACTTGAGGTTGCCCTTCTTTGCAGTACAGGGGGCGTGGGTCCGACAAGCACCATGCCCGTAAAAGTCCGGGCGGCGAACCGAGCAGAAGGGGCTCTCACATTTCAGGTACTCCTCCTGTAAAAGAAAGAGAACATGAGTACATGGAAATAGAGTCATGACTTACATTACTCTTAAATTAAGATTCCTTAATCTAATTCTTAAACTTAGAATTGTGTTATGTGAGCTCCGGATAGGTGAGGTAGAAAAGAAGTAGGAAGACACAAACTTGTGAATCCCGTCCAGCCAGGTACCGCGACTTTTTCTGCAGGCAATTCCTTAGAACCTGAGGTTATAGGAGAGGGAATGGTATCCCTATGGGGAAGCCAGACTAGGCTTCCTTATAAAGGAATTGTCTACAGAGTAGAGGTGGTCTGAAATCGTTCAGAACCTAGATAAAGGAGGGGAAAATAGGATAAACCCCTCAATATTTGGGAAGGTCCTGGTAAGAGACTGCACTGAGAAGCACAGAGTATGCTGGAAACATTGTATTGTACACTCATACAGCTCAGACACTGTCTTCAAGGTATGAAACAGCAAAGAAGATCAGTCTGGCTATAAAGATGTATAGGTCGACTGCCGGCACGGGGCCGGCAGCCGGTGGGAAGGGGTGCTTGTCCCTGGAAGCCGCGGAGCGTTGCCGGCAAGCCGGAGGCCTGGTCTGGCGGGGTGAATCCATCAAGGCTACACACTGAGCAGCAGAGAGGTAGGAAACACTCATAGAGGCCGGCAGGGCGGAGGCCTTCGGCAGCCGGCGATGGTGAACCTAACTGGGTACATAAGATGGAAGGTGTCTGAGAAGCCGACGGCAGCGGCGGCGGCAAGAGGCGGCGGTCGCCGGCAGCAGCGGCAAGGGGCGGCTGCCCCTGGCAGGCTGACGCCATAGTTGGTCCTCAGACAGGAAGTCCTATTAAGTAGGAAGGTCACCTGGGGTGCTGGCGGGTAGCGGCGGCAAGGGGCGGCGGCCCCCCCGCCAGCCGGCAGGGTGTTGCCTTAGGTAATCCTGAGATAGGAACGTCCTATGCAGTAAGGAGTCACCTGGCGTGCCGGTGGAGTTCGCCGGCAGGCTGAGGCAGCAGTGGACCAGCACCATGATAGAAGAGAGAAAGATAAGGTCGGAAGGAGGAAGGGTAATGTTCGATACCCAACCGGCTTTCCTCCAGAAGGAGTTTACTCATCATAGGGGGGGGGGGAACAACCTATCATCCGACGGCAGGGAGCCGGCAGACGGCTGGGTGCCTATGGTAATCCAAGGGAGGATCAGAGAACACTCTAAACAGGGGGGGAGAGGGTGATCTTCTGCCGGCAGGGCGGCCGCTAACACAACCCCATAGTTCGACTATGAGGGGGAAGTGTAGCAGAGCGGCCACCCAGGCAGGAGAGAAGTGCTCTCCAACCCTAGGGTAGGTAGCTCAGAGTAGGAACAGAACTGGTGCACTGTCCTAAACTATAATAAAACAGAAACCCCCAAGGCCTAACCTAAACCAGGAGATCTCCTCCTAGATTAGGTAAGGCTGGGGATGCATATCGGTAGGCTACAGGAGGAAGGGACGAGTCCCAACCAAGAGCAGTCTAGGAGGAAGGGCTAGGCCCCCCCACCTTCAGTCTCAGTCGATACCCCAAGGGAAAGACGTTCCTTAGGCGTGGACTGGGATGAACGATAAGTACTCTGGGGTTCTGACGGAAATCCCCTCATACACTATGGGAGGGAAGAGGGAAGAACTACCAAGCCTAAACTACCCGAAATATTTCGGGTAAGGGGCTAGGAATAGCAAGGCTACCCAGAGGGAGGTTACCCTAAGGTAAGGGAGATAAGGAAGCATACAAGGGTCTCAGCGTTGGGTTAGGAGTGGCCTGGCTGGACCAGGCACCGTCCCTTGTATGGTCCCTCGAACGCGAAAATATGTGCAACACTGAATCTTGTATACGTTTAAAAATGCCTATATCTTCATTAACATAAACTATAGGAACACTTATATCATGCAGAAGTAAACATGAACACTAGGCTGCGGCCTATGCTAGGCTGAAAGGCTAGTATGGGGTCGGCTAACTAAGAGCGCCGAAGACTACTATCGGCATAATATAACTTATTCCTAATAATGAAGACTAAATAACTAAAGATTTAACTTAAGTTATAAGGCCGGATAAGGCTGTTCTGGCTATCTAAATAACGCATGCAAAGCGAACAGCAGTGCCGTAAAATGGCGCCTCCAGGCAAGGCACAGCTCGGCCACAAAACACAAGATTTTAGCGTAAAAAATCGTTACTCGACGGCCAGTGCTTATTTAAACAATACAAGAACCTGGTACTCAACTTTCCAGAAGAAGGTGAAGCAGAAGGCTGAGACATCTTGAAGGATGCACAAGAAATACTCCGATCACTGGGAACAAACAAAAGGCTAGGAGAGCTACCATGAACGGAATGGTGAGGGCGGACGTGACGTCACACAAGTATGGCGCCGGTTTGTTTACGTTGCGAGTATCGTAACAGTGACGAAGGTAGGGTAACTTTGGAACGGCACCTCAGTTACCTCGCCACATTCCCCCCTCGAAGCGTAAACGCTAGGTGGGGTGCAGATGGCCATGTGACGTGTTAATGCATGCGTCCCTAGTTGATATACGATATTCTAAAGGGATAACCCTTAGAGTACTCGCTCCAGAAGTTAGAATTCTGTGAAAACCTTTAGTTTAATTCTCTGGGAATATTATGGTAGCCATATATATCCAAAGGAAGCTACTGAAGGAACCTTCCATCAGGACGACATGGCTTGAGCCCAAATATATATATATATATATATATATATATATATATATATATATATATATATATATATATATATATATATATATATATATATATATATACTGTATATATACTAGGCAAAAACAGATGGAGTTGGAAGATAAGGGGTAGGAATGATGATGACACTAAAAGCAGAATAATCATCAATGGAATGGAAAGCTGTAAATAGTACAGTTACTTGCAAAGTTTAAATCAAAGCATTGCAATCTGAGTATTACAGTTTGCTATACACCAACAAATGATTCCCCTGAAGTGATTTCAATGCTAAGATTGGAAGGAATAATCAAGGTACAGAGAATGTGATGGGCGTTGAGGGTCTAGGCAAAGTTGCAAATGGAAATGAGGCCCATTTCATAAATTTTTGCTTAACAAACAATCTTGTCATTGGAGGTACTCTTTTCTAGCACAAAGACATCCACAAATATGCATGGACTTCAACATGCGGCAATTACAAAATTAAAATAGATCACATAGCTATTAATTAAGAGAGAATGAGGACTGAGAAACGTAAGAAGTTATAAAGGTGCAGATATTGGTAGTGATCACCAGCTCCTCATTGTCACACTGAAATTAAAACTGAAAGCACCAAACAGAAATGTACATAGAATAGCCACGTTTGATACAGCTAAGCTTCTAGGATGAGCACAGAGAAACATTTGCAATTGAATGTAAAGTTGATTTGCAGTCTTAGAGACTTTAAGATATTAAGAACAGACAATTAATGAATAATGGTGTGAATCAAGAACATTTACTAGTTTTGGGAAATACCGTTGCAAGGAGAAAACTATGGATATCAAATGATAATTGAGATACTATAAAAAGGAGACAAAGACAGAAATTGATTGCAGAAATTTTCAGAGGAAGTAATAAAAATTACAAGGTAGAGCATGCCACTTATTCCAGTCTTGATAGTGAAGTCAAAAGAAAAACCAGGAATAACTGGAGAGAATATTTAGACAGGAAAGCAGATTAGGCTGACAAAGCTATGAATTCAAGGAGTGTCTATGGTGTAAGAATTGCTCATGGAATTATTAATGAAATCTCTCCTGGGACAAAGAAGAAGAAGCATATGCCTATCAAAAAGAGAGATGGATCAGTTATAACAAAAGAAGATGAAGAAAGCCAACGACGGATGGAACACTTTAGCGAGGTCATGAATAGATATGAATGGAATAATAAGATTGATATACAGTGGAACCTCTACATACAAATGTCCTAACATACGAATTTTCCAACATCCGAAGTAAAATTCGACCAAATTTCTGTCTTGACACCCGAAGTGTTGCTCCATCATACGAAGTGAACAATACGCGTACGCATGGAATTTTCTCGAAAGCATCAACCGTGGTTTGTTGTTAACGCCGCTAGACAGCAGCACATTGGAGGGACGCCAATCGAGCGTCGCCTTGATCAGGCCTCTCATCTCGTGCACATCGTGTGGTTGTTCTCTATTCACTCAGTTATTAACAGTGTTTTTTATCTTCCTTTTTCACGTCTTGTTTTCTGTATTTCGTAATCATGGGTCCTAAAAAGCTTAATTTCGGTTCAGGAAGTAGTAGTAGTGGTGAAAAAAGGAAGAAGTCAATGCTTTCATTAGAACTAAAGCAAGAAATAATAAAAAAGCATGAGCGAGGTGTACGTGTTAGCGATCTGGCTAAACAATATGGCCGGAATATGTCTACGATCTCGACGATCATAAAACAGAAGGCAGCCATTAAAGCAGTGAAACCTTCGAAGGGGATCATGATTATTTCCAAACGTCGTAGCCCTACCCTTGAAGAGATGGAACGCCTTTTGTTAATACGGATCAAGGACAAGGAGACTGTTGGCGATATGATCACTGAAACGATCATTTGTGAAAAGGCCAGCGCTATCTACAGTGACTTGAAGGCGGCAGGCTCTGGGGGTGACGCGGGGGAGAGTTCAGCCGATCCTACGACGGAGGAATTCAAGGCGTCTCGAGGTTGGTTCGAGAAATTTAGGAAACGGACCGGGATTCATTCAGTTGTTCGGCATGGAGAAGCTTCGAGTTCGGACACCAAGGCTGCTAAAGACTTTGTTAAAAAGTTTGAAAGCATCGTGGCGGAGGAAGGCTACGTAGAGCAGCAGGTGTTCAACTGTGATGAAACCGGTCTGTTTTGGAAAAAGATGCCTAGTCGAACGTACACTACCGCCAAAGAGAAGAAAATGCCTGGTCATAAGCCAATGAAGGATCGGTTGACTCTTGCGCTTTGTGCCAACGCCAGCGGGGACTGCAAAATTAAGCCTTTATTAGTTTACCATTCCGAAAACCCTAAGGCATTTAAAGCACATAGAATTAATAAAGACTTGCTACATGTTCTATGGCATTCTAATTCTAAGGCTTGGGTTACTAGGCATATCTTTGTGGAATGGGTAAACGTAGTTTTCGGCCCTGCTGTCAAGAAGTACCTTCAGGAGAGGAATTTGCCTTTGAAGTGCTTGCTTTGTTTGGACAATGCACCCGCTCACCCCCCGGACTCGAAGATGATATCATCGACGAAAACAAATTCATCAAAGTGTTGTATCTTCCACCGAATACCACCCCTATCCTCCAGCCCATGGACCAGCAAGTCATCTCGAATTTTAAGAAGCTCTACACAAAGCACTTATTTAAGCAGTGCTTTAATGTCACGCAAAGCACCAACTTAACTTTGTGTGAATTTTGGAGGAGCCACTTTAATATCGTGCACTGCTTAAAGATCATAGATCAGGCTTGGGAGGGAGTAACTCGTCGGACCTTAAATTTAGCTTGGAAGAAGCTTTGGCCTGATGCTGTTGCTCCCAGAGATTTCGAAGGTTTTGGCCCCGAGAATGAACCTGTGCTTGCCGCCGAGGTAGACGTCGAAGAGATTGTATCCCTTGGCAAGTACATGTGTCTGGAGGTGGATGAAGATGACATCACCGAACTCGTCGATGAGCATCATGATGAGCTTACCACCGAGGAACTCAAGGAGCTGCAAGCCATGCAGCATGATGAGTTCCAAGCGCAGTTGAGTGAGTTGGAGAAGACTGAGGAGGTAGGTCAAATCTCAGGTACGGCGGAAATAAGACAGATGTTGGCATATCATCAACACGTGGTTGATTTCATCGACAAGCATCACCCACAGAAACTTCAGGTTTGCTGTGTAGTTGCGCAGTTCGATGATGTTTGTTTAACTCATTTTAGAAAAATCCTCAAAAGCTGTACCAAGCAACTTTCACTCGATAGTTTCTTTAAAAAATCTCTACTAAAACGGTCTAGTGATCATGATGAAAAGAAAGAGAGTGAAGCAAAGAAAAGAAAGACCGAATCGAGTGAAATTGATGAAAATTAAAAATAAGAAAAGAAAAAAAATGTAAAAAAAAAATATAAAATCATAAAAATGAAAAAAAAAAAATAAGCTAAGTTAAGTTAAAGTTCATGTAGTGTAAGTTAGTGTAAGTTATCATACACGTTATCGTACAAAGTCACCGTCCCTACCTCCTCGCTGATCTTCCATCTCCTCCTGTGTAGCAGTCCCTACACCTGCGCTGGCCTGTCGCTAAGGTAAAGTATTACATAAAAACCCCTTTTCATTTATTATTTCTTTATTATTATTATTCTTTTTTTAGATATTTATGTGTTATTATATTGTATTAATGTTATGTGTAATTACTGTATGTGTAGCTAATTATTAAGGAGTTATTATGGGTTTTTAGGCTGAGGAACGAATTAAACAAATTACCGTGTATTCATACGGGAATATTTGCTCCAACATACGATCGTTTTAACATACGAAGCAGTTTCTGGAACGAATTAAGAAAGTATGTAGAGGTATCACTGTACTGTCATACCTCTCTTCACGAAACTCTTCTTACAAAATTTTTAAGCTGCAAAATGAGATGCGAATATTTTTAGGACTCATTGTACGAGAAATGTTTCACTGTAAGAAAAGAGATTTGTCAGCCAGGCCGAGAATAATAGTCACCCATCACAGAGTTGAAGAAAATGGGTTCAGACAACAGAAAATGTATCTGTAGTCTATAATAAAGGTAATTATAATAGTACAGTATTGTACTGTATGTACTGTATTGTATTATTTACCATTTATTATTACATTATGTTGTAATAACTACTTAATTTACAGGTATTAACATTTAACTTGGGTATATTGCATGGTTCAAATGTATTTGGCTGTACAGTATTTCATTGTTGTTATACTGTAGCTTTATAATGAGATTTAATGTGGTGTTTCATTGGAACAATTAAGGAAATTCGCATGTGAAATGTGACTCAACACGGAAAAATCACTTCACGATAGCTACTCGCAGAACAAATTAATTTCGTGTTGTGAGACATTACTGTCCTTGAAGCTGAGGAAGACCTTGATGTGCCCAGAATGAATTTTGTGTGTTTTAAGACGAAGCTATCATTAAAAAACTAAAGAGATGGAAAGCACCTTGATATGATTTAATAACTGCTGAGATGATATAAGCTAAAAATGAAGTGACTCCCAGAGTACAGTATGACAAAGTCAGACTGCATCTGATTTGCGTTTCATGTTCGATTTAATTTTACTACGTACACTGAATTATCGTATGGTCAAATTCTCTTTTCGTGTTATATTTCTTTCTGTACTGAACTATATGTCATATGTAATGCAATGAACCATCAGTAAGAGCAGATATTACTAATTATTAATGGAATTAACGAAATATTTGGGGTCTTCATATATCGCGGCTATTTTCGAAATTTCCGGAAAATCCGCGTTATGAAAAAAATCCGTGAAGTCGTGGTTCCGCGATAGTCGAACCGCGAAGTAGCGAGGGCTCACTGTATATATATATATTATATATATATATATATATACAGTATATATATATATATATATATATATATATATATATATATATATATATATATATATATATATATATATATATATATATATATATATATATATATATATATATATATATATATATATATATATATATATATATATATATATATATATATATATATATATATATATATATATATATAAATATAATATATATAGATAGATAGATATATATATATATATATATATATATATATATATATATATATATATATATATATATATATATATATATATATATATATATATATATATATATATATATATATATATACACACAGTGGTACCTCTACATATGAATTTAATCCGTTCCACAACCGACTTCGGGTGTAGAAAATGTTCGGTTGTAGAAATGAATTTTCCATAAGAATACATTGAAATAGGATTAATCCGTGGTTGAGCCCAAAAACCTATGATAACTCCTTAATAAATTACTACACATAATTACACATGACAATAATGCACACTAAATTAGATAATAGACATGTAAAAAAGAATAATTATCAAGAAATAATAAACAGGAAACGTTTAGCGTCACTTTACCTTAGAAAGTCCAGCGCAGGTGTCGGTCTTGCTATGCAGAGAGGAGACGGACGGCCGGCGAGGAGGTAGAGAGGGTGACTACGATAAACGTACACTACCATAACTTATTCTAACTTACACTAAGTGAACTTTAACCTAACTTAGCTTATTTATTTTTTTTATTTTTATATTTTATATTTTTTTTTACATTTTCTTTTTTTCTTTTTGATGATTAATTTTAATCACTTTCACTCTACACTTAAAATCGATTGAATTTTTTCTCTTCAACCTTTGCCGTTTTCTTTGTTTCACTTTCTTTCGCTTCACTCTTTGCCGTTTTCTTTGAACCACTTCCTTCTTCTTCATCACGAGTTCGCTTCGTAGTTTTTTTAAAGAAGCTATCGATAGAAAGTTGCTTGGTACAGCTTTTCAGAATGTTTCGAAAATAAGTTAGGGAAACATCATCGAACTGCGCAACTACACGACAAACCTGCAATTTTTTTGGATGGTATTTGTCGAAGTCGACCACGTCTTGATATTTTCCTAACACTTCTTTTATTTCTACCTCCTCGATCCCTTTCTTGTCATCACTCATGTGCTCAGACATAGCATGGAGTTCCTTGAGCTCCTCTGTAGTAAGTTCGTCGTGTTGTTCTTTTGCAAGTTCACTCACGCGGACGCCACGCTCATGCTTTTCAATAATTCCTTGCTTTACTTCTAAAGAAAGCATTTCCTTAATCCTTTTCTCACCACTACCACTACCACTTGCGAAAATAAGCCTTTTAGGCCCCATGATTTACGTAAAATACCGTAAAAGGATGAACGTAAAAAATCACGATTAAAACACAGTTAATAGCAGAACGCACAGGGCATAACCACACGAAGCCGACGAGAACAGAAGAATGTCCCAAGCCATGCTAATTGAGGGTCCCTCCGAGGTAGAAATGCTGCCTTCTATCGGCGGAAATAAAAAAATACATCCGGCGCTATGAGTACCATCTACGTGTACGGGTATTGTTTACTTCGGGTGTCGAAAAAAAATTCGGGTGTAGAGTAGGAACGTGTTCGAATTGTACTTCGCATGTCGAAAAATTCGGATACAACCGGTACGACGAAAATTATTTACTTCTTACTTCGTGTCGAAAGAAAATTCGGGTGTAGAGAGTCAAAAAATTGCTCGAATTTTACTTCAGGTTTTGGAAAATTCGGATGTAGATACGTTCGTCTGTGTGTGTGTGTGTGTGTGTGTGTGTGTGTGTGTGTGTGTGTGTGTGTGTGTGTGTGTGTGTGTGTGTATATATATATATATATATATATATATATATATATATATATATATATATATATATATATATATATATATATATATATATATGACAAAAGGTTCTCAGGCTGTGATGGTCTCAAACTCCGATGATTCGCCGTTACGAATGGGCTACCATAAGTTAATTATTGAAACAGCATGCAAATGTGACAGCATTGTTGGTTAATAGATTTGCAGATTGCCCAACAAACGTTTGTATGGTTTCCCACATTTTTAGCATCTCCCACATTTCACTTGAAGTCAGAGGTTTGTCAGTCTGTTCCCCCCTCTTCTCCAGATGAAATACCCTCTGCATTCTTTTCATGCTGCACCTTATGCAACTCCATCAGCTACTCTGTTGACATATGCTTGCTACGTTCCTGAAAATAAATCATAGATGTCGTATTTGACCGCCTCCAATTCCACTTTTTCCATGGAAACAACACAATAAATAGATGATATCTCCGAGGACTTGAATCTAAATGGCTTGAAATGATCTGAAGACTTTAATGGGCACTGTTTGAGATGCCTAAATACCAACTACTGTGGCTGATTGAGTGCCATGGGTCAGCCTACTAATGCACTGTACTGCCAGATGACTAAAGTAGTAGACACAACAACCATCTTTTTCAAGAGTAGCTGAAGCCCCCTCAATAATTGCTTTTACCACAAAGAGCTAAATATATGTGATAAGTTTGTTGTCATACAAATTAACCTTATCTGCAAAGCTTAATATCTCATAAAATAAGAAAATTATAGGTTCATTCTCTCAATGGAAAGACTTCACATGCATATTACCATGGCAAAAATGCTAAGTTAAAAATTCTGGGGAAATGTGCTTTAAAGTCCTGCAAATATGCTTAAAAAATCTATTCCACAGTACAAAAACATATATAGATATATGCAAAATTACCAATATATTTTCTTAAAAGTGATTTGAAAAAGGAATTCACACTACTATATATATATATAAAATCTTCTTGAATTAGAATTCAGCATTGGACTTTTTAATTTTTACTCTTTCAAATATTATACCAAAATTAATTGCTTTTAGAATTACCATACCTTGGTCTTTATATTGATGAAGTGTGAGACAAGCTTCCTTTGCCTGAGCTTGAATAAGTTCTGTGGTAGAACTAACACACTGTAGTCGGCCAATGGCACTCTCAATACCAGCTAGTGATGCAAGTTCCACAACCTGATAAAATGTATAATACCTTCTGAATATAGTGCAGTTACTCAAGAAAATTGAAATAAAGTTTGTGATAAAGCTTTATTCTTAAAATCAACCAATATTCTGAATATGAAAGAATCTTCAGATATTAAGAATATGATAAATATTTAATTGGTCTTACAGCTGCTGGAAGTGGTGTGTAGTAGTGAGCTGGTACACCAAGCTGCATGGGGGATAAATTTGCATGACGCAAGTGGGACAATCTTGCTTTAACTATCTGATCAACAACTTGGCATCTCCCACAAACAAGCCACCACAACATTTCATGAAGTCTTCCAATAACATAACTGAAGAGGAAATAGAGCGAATTACATAGTTAAACAATTAGAATCTATTTCTGTTTATAAAAAATGCAATAATAAATCTAATTGGACAACAGAGTTGAATTCCTCAACTCTCACAGAACTGGATTAAAAACTTTAGTCTTATGAAATAGTTAATATCTTAAAAAATGCTTAAAATTGCCACTTTCCTTTAAAGACAGTGATTCCTATATCTATCTTTTTAAATCAGAGGAATAACCTCTCCCTACTGAGGGTTTAATTTACCTTTATCTATCATCATCATTGTACAAAGCTTACTGGGAACTAGTGAAGCTTGTATCTTACCCACTAATTGATGCATATTTGCATGAATTAAATCAATTACTAGCTGAAACTAAAGCATAACAAGGAGCTGTACCCCACGAGAGGGGATGAAGAGAGGGAAAAATGCCACACATACTCTCATTCATTCCGGACTTAACCCAGGTAACCAATGCCCTCAACCAGCTGCTACTTGTCCAACAAGGAGCCTGAGGTCATCTTAAACCACTTGTTGTGCTGCCACCACAGAGCCGATAGTATATGTATCAAGTCTTCTGTGGGTCACGTCTTTGAGATAGTGGACGGTGAAGAATGTTTGACGGTCACACGCCCGCTTGTAAAACTGGAAAAACTGAGTAGTTTTGCTTAAATGCCATGGACATACTGATGCCCCTGACATCATGAGCTCTAGGTTATCGAGCTTGAGGAGGTTATCTTGTTGGAAAGGAAAGTCTATAACTTTTCAAATCCAAGAAGAGATCGTGTTCTTGGTGACCTTCCTCTTCGTTCTGCCCGAGCTGACAAATAAGGCTGAAAGCCGGGGTCTTGTTGCTACAGTGCATTTAAGATAAAATCTCAAACTCCTCACATGGCAAAGTAACAATTGATCTCGGTCATTGGTTACAGAGACTTGCTATTCAGAAGGCCCTGAATCTAGGACCCGTGACGAATGGATTTTGAGTCTTAGCAATGAATTCGGGGATAAAAGCTAAGTGTCACTTCCCCCATCCCCTTGAATGGGCAATGTCGTAAGAGAGACCATGTAGTTCACCGACTCTCTTTGCTGATGCTAAAGCGAGTAGGAATTCTGACTTCAAAGTGAGATTATGGTCTGTTGCATGACATATAGGTACGTAAGGAGGTCCCTTAGGGGACCTCAGGACGCGAACCATGTTTCAAGGGGGAGGTCGAGTCTCCGACTGAGGGCAAGTGATCTCATAACTCAGTATGATTGATTGATTGATTGAAAAGTTTTCTGGCATCCTGACATCTAAGGTCATTGACCTTAGATGTCATTATAATAGATAATAGTTTTAAGAAGACCTGCTTGTAAAACTGGAAAAACTGAGTAGTTTTGCTTAAATGCCATGGACATACTGATGCCCCTGACATCATGAGCTCTAGGTTATCGAGCTTCAGGAGGTTATCTTGTTGGAAAGGAAAGTCTATAACTTTTCAAATCCAAGAAGAGATCGTGTTCTTGGTGACCTTCCTCTTCGTTCTGCCCGAGCTGACAAATAAGGCTGAAAGCCGGGGTCTTGTTGCTACAGTGCATTTAAGATAAAATCTCAAACTCCTCACAGGGCAAAGTAACAATTGATCTCGGTCATTGGTTACAGAGACTTGCTATTCAGAAGGCCCTGAATCTAGGATCCGTGACGAATGGATTTTGAGTCTTAACAATGAATTCGGGGATAAAAGCTAAGTGTCACTTCCCCCATCCCCTTGAATGGGCAATGTCGTAAGAGAGACCATGTAGTTCACCGACTCTCTTTGCTGATGCTAAAGCGAGTAGGAATTCTGACTTCAAAGTGAGATTATGGTCTGTTGCATGACATATAGGTACGTAAGGAGGTCCCTTAGGGGACCTCAGGACGCGAACCATGTTTCAAGGGGGAGGTCGAGTCTCCGACTGAGGGCAAGTGATCTCATAACTCAGTATGATTGATTGATTGATTGAAAAGTTTTCTGGCATCCTGACATCTAAGGTCATTGACCTTAGATGTAATTATAATAGATAATAGTTTTAAGAAGACCTGCTTCTGAAATAAATAAAAAAATGCCGCTCGCATAGTAGGACACATCATGTCCAAGAATCTTGGCAAGGATGAACCTGCATCATCACCTCGAACCTCAAACAGATATCTATTTCTCAATTTATTATAATTAGGGCATTCAGTCAACAAATGCCTAACTGTTAAAGGTACTAAACAGTCTTCGCAATACGATTGGTGAAGGCCCTTCAGCAGAAACTCGTGTCAACCGAATGTGACCAATACGGAGACGACAAAGAGTCGTCTCCCATTTTCGGGGTATCATGTTATTCCTCCAAGGTGATATGACATTTGTTACTTCTCTCATTTTGTTGTCATCTTGACTATCCCAGTGCTGTTGCAATCTATTGCAAACCAATTTCTTGATGTAAGGTAGGAAGTCATTACAGGGAATGGGATACCTCCTTGGTAGCAACTCGGGTGTTGCATTCTTCGCCAGTAAATCTGCCTTCTCATTCCCAGACACACCTACATGTGCTGGAACCCAACAAAATCGAACTGTTATACCTCTCGTCCAATAATAAAAAGCCATTCTAAAATCTTTAAAACTAGAGGGTTACTAGAATTAAAAACTTCTAAAGCTTGAAGAACACTCCTTGCATCACTGAAAATTGTAAAATTACCCTCCTTTTCCAAAGCTATCCTCTTAATAGCGGTTAGTATGCCATACAGTTCGGCAGTAAATATGGAAGCTGTTAGAGGAAGAGCACCTCTACAATTAAATCATTACAATGTACTCCAAATACAACGCCAGCATCAGATTTGGAGCCATCAGTATATATAAGCATCAATCCCCTATGTTCTTCAACATGTTCCATAAAAAGAGACCTGGATTCTAGGTCAGTCATATTCTTCTTAACTCCAATAAAGTATTTACAAAAAGATATGTCAGGTAATTTCCATGGAGGCGTTGATGATACCTTGAATGGAAGCACCTTAATTCTAATTGTATCCAGATTGTTTAATAATTGTTTCACACGAAACCCATAAGGTTGAGGAGATTCTGGGTGCAACTCAAAGTATGTTGAGTGCCTTACAAGGCTTGCAGTCTGAAAGGCCAAAGAATCAGGGAGTCTTTGCAATCTAAACCAATACCGGATAATAGAGGAAATTCAGTAAAGGTCTAGAGGCAGCTAGCTCCCCAGCATCAACAAGGAGACTTGCGATAGGTGAGGTTCTAAACGCTCCTGTGGACAATCTAATACCAGCATGATGTATAGAATCTAATATTTTCAACCGGCTTGGGGTGGCTGAGTAGTATATTTTGCATCCATAACTAATTTTGGATAAAATCAAGGCCTTGTATAATTTTAAAATAGTATTGCGGTCTGCCCCCCATGATGTATGGGACAATACTTTTAAAAGATTATAGAGCCTCAAGATATTTTGCTTTTAATGCTTTTAAGTGAGAAACCCATGTAAGCCTACAAGCAAATATCAACCCTAAAAATTTAGCTTCACTTGCACATGAGATCCGTTAACCTTTGATGTATATATCCGGGTCTGTATGTACTCCCCACATACAACAGAAATGGACAATTGTAGTTTTACTTGACGTGAACTTAAATCCATTCATATCGGCCCACAGGATAATTTTATCAATAGAGAGTTGTATTTTTCTATCAACCACTGCCATTCTAGCTCCAGGAAATGATATGGAAAGATCATCCACAAATAATGTTGCGAGAACATCCCGGGGAATGACTGAGGATATCCCATTAATTGCTAGTGCAAAAAGGGTTACACTCAGCACACTACCCTGAGGAACTCCTTCCTGACACTTTTTCTCTGATAGAGTTTCCCCCACTCTCACTTGAAAAACTCTATGTGAAAGAAATGACTGAATAAATAGTGGCCGCTCTCCTCTCAATCCCAAGTCATTAATTGTTTTAAGTATACCATATCTCCATGAGGTATCATATGCCTTTTCAAGGTCAAAAAAGACTGTCACATGAGGCTGTTTGGAAGCAAATGCTTCACAAATAGAGGACTGAGGTCGTATCAACACATCAGTCGTTGAGTGCATTTTTCTGAATCCACATTGAATGGGTGATAAAATACCCTTCTTTTCAAGGAACCACATCAACCTTGCATTGATCATCTTCTCCATGATTTTACATAAACAAGATGTCAATGCAATAGGTCGATAGATTGCTGCAAAAAACTTGTCCTTACCGGGTTTCAAAAATGCTAAAATAATGGCTAGTTCCCAAACACTTGGATAACTATGATCATGCCATATTCTATTAATAATGCTTAAAATATATAACTTTGTATTAAAATGTACATGTTTAATCATTGCATAAGGAATTCCATCAGGTCCAGGGGCTGTATCGTTACAAGTGGCAAGTGCCGAATCATGTTCTTTTTCACTAAAAGGAGAATTATATGACTTTTCCCTTCTTGTTGCAAAATTTAAAATTTTCTTTTCTTCATTGCTCCTATACTGGTAACCAGGAGCTGCTACACTCTAGCAAGATATATTTGAAAAATGATCAGCCAGGGCATTGCTAATATCATTTTCTTTAGTCACATACTGACCGTTCACTTTCAGCATTAGAGGTGGGTTTGGGGTAAACTTGCCGGCAATCTTTTTTATTTTCCTCCATACAGAAGGTGGTGTTCTACTGTTAATGGAGGAAACAAAAGACACCCATGACTGGCGCCTAGCTTCTTTCATGGCCCGATGGAACTGTGCTCTACATTTCTTGTATACAGTATAATTAAATTCTCATCAGTTCGGTGTCTACGCAATCGTGTTAGGGATCTTCTTGTGGCTCTATGCAGGGCAGTTAGTTCTGAAGACCACCAGGGGACTGGTCGTCGTTTGAATAACCCTGTTGATTTGGGAATTGAATTGACTCCTGCTGTATGGAGAGCTCCCTTCAGTAAATCTATGGCATCATCAATATCGTCAACCTGTTCTGCATCCCCATCAATTTCGCTTAGCTCACAAAATTTATCCCAGTCCGCCTTGTCAAGATTCTATCGTGGCGATCTCTGTGAAGGTGGACCATTGTTGGTGTTTATAATGATTGGTGCATGATCACTAGTATGCAAACATCTAATGTCCTCCAATCGAAATCAAGAAGGCAGTTAGAGCTGGCAATTGAAAGGTCAATGCATGACAAAGTACCTGTCCGAACATGGAAGTGAGTGGGCTCTCCTGTATTAAGGAGTCCAACATCCTCATTTTCCACAATTGATGAGATGATATTGCCCCTTGTGTTTGCCAAAACATCACCCCATAAAGGATGTCTACCATTCATATCTCCCAGTAAGAGAAAAGGTTGAGGGAGTTGTTGAATGACCTCTACTATACCATCATATAAAATATTATCATTTGGAGGTAAGTACAGAGAGCATATTGTATATTTTCTCCCTATATCAATTTGTACAACCACTGCCTGCAGAAGTGTACGAATAGATAAGAGTATTTGGTTAACATCTTGACGAACGTATATGAGACTTCCGCCATGGCTCCCTGCTTGTTGATTATAAGGTGTTCTATAGCTAACATACTCTCGAGGACTCGTAGTGTTAGCATCAAGCTTACTTTCCTTTAGACATACGATTATGGGGGAATGTTCATGAATTAGGTGCTTAAGTTCTTCATATTTGGCCCTTAAACCCTGACAATTCCATTGCAAAATGGAGGAGAAAACTATGGTTTATTTCTTGGAAGAACTTTAGTATGAAGTCTTCCCAATAGTAATTTTTGACTTAACACTATTTCCCGGTGGTTTTATTAGAGAGGGTCTTGATAAATTGGGTTTTGTGTTTATTATTTTCATTTTGTCCTTTTGATCTAATTGTTGAGGGGGATGGTGGACTTCAGCTTGAATTTCTGATTTATTTAAATTGTCTTCTGGTTGATCAGAAACATCAACAGACAAAACATCATATTTATTTGATGTCATAACTCTAATATTTCTTATGGAAGGGGGTGAGAGAGATGGAGGTCTCTCACTTTTACAATTAATAGGTTTGAGTTACCAGGTTTTTGTACCTTCCCCACTACAGGTACACATGATAACTTGGTTTCAGGTGGAATCTCCATTATATCAGGCAAGAATATGGCCTGGGAGAGGTTAGTACTATCCTTTGTAATGGGGGACAAAGGTTTGATAGTGGTGGGCAATGACTTTTATTTGATACTCAATGATAAATCTTTAGGAGGAGATATTCTTGCCTTATTATGCAGCACTTTATCAGTAGATGGTGAATTCCTTTTTCGAGAACTACCTACAGTAGTAGGTGGGCGAGATGATTCCCGAGGAACTTTATCTCCTGTTTTTAATGTCTTTGCATAGGTATTAGATTTATTTAATAATCTCTTGGCATGCCCCCCGCTTACATGTTCAATAATTGATTTGAGTTGCAGTTTAAGCACCTTGCCTCAAGTGTACATTCTCCAAGGTAAATATTGGAGTAAGTATTACAAATTTTATCATTCTTGCAAACTTTGGAAGGATCCAGAAATTTAAAGCAATTATAACATTGCAGTGGCTTCTGCTTAAAAGGTTGAACTCTAATCCTTTCATTTTCTATGTCTACGTGGAAAGGTACATTGGCATCCTGGAAAGTAAGAACAATCATTGATGTTCCAGGTACTCTATGTACTTTCCACACTGATAGTGGACACATAGCCAATATCTCCTCTTCGATAAATTCATATGGATCCCTATTGAAAACCACTCCCCTTCCATAGCTAAAGTTTAGATGGGGTTTGATGTCCAATTTTATATCATCATTTACTGTCTTCAAATTGGACAATATAACAGATTGTGTGTATGACTTGGCCTTTATCAAGTAACTTTTCTTACCGAATCAAGATATATCTCCAGGTGCGATCGTTCCTACCTTCCTCTGAAGAAATTTGCAGATCTTGAAATAATTTTCCATACCTCCAGTAGATTGAGCAAGAAGCCATATTGGTGGTTTTGGCTTTCTTTGGAATGGCATATCTACCTCTATATCTTTATCAACCTAGTCTGCTGGTCTGTAGACATCCAGATCTTTAGGTGCCCCACCACACAGAGCACCCTTAATACTCATACTACCTACTTTAATATTAACAATGTTACAGCTTGCATTAAATGCTTCCTCATGACAATTAAATGATAACCAAAAATCCCAATTATCATCTTGAAGTTTCATTCTAATTTCTTTTACTAATCAGTGGCATTCAAATATTTTATGTAGCACATCATAATTAGGTTCTAATGGGATTTAGGTAATGTGCCGGACATTCTATTTTCCTGTGTTCCCCAAATTATCCTTTTTCCTAATGTTCAAAGAATAGTCCTTTTTAGTTCCTACGTCATCAACAGAATTTTCTTTAAATGAAATGCCAGAGGTTGTCAACAGTGCCGGGGGAGAGTCAGCATATCTACGGGAGGGGGGGGGGTCGTTGTCACAAAAGACTATAAGAAAAAAGAAAAGAGAAGTGCTATATTTTAAACAGTTTGATTTACCTGCTTGAGAACATTAAGGCATCACATGTTAGGAAGGAAATTTGCACTCTCCACTACCGGCACAATGAGAGTATACTTTCCAGAAGGTCCACTCCATACCCTACCCGAAGGATAGCACCAAAACAGATATAGAGGCACAGGTGTAAGTTGAACCCGCCTGTTAGGACTGAGACCAAGAAACTATGGAATCATCCTCCCCATATCTGTAATGATGGGCTTCTGGCCAAAAGCCGAGAGTCTTACCCCAAGCATTGGATCCCCCTGGATTCCGAAGACCCAACACTTGAGAATAGTTCCGCCAAAAAGGTCCAAACCATCTTTGGGATGGCTGAGATCATCCAATACTCTCACATATAGCTTTAAGCACAAATACCTCCCAACCATGACACCTTTCCCATTCATTAAAGCAGGCAGCAATAATGGATGTAGAAACATCCACCCAAGTGGCAATAACAGATGTAGAAACATCCACGCCATAAAAAAAGACATACAGTACATATATATGTAAATATATACACATATATGTATACAGTATATGGGAAATTTTACTCATAGAGTTGGGACAGCAACATGAAAGAAAGTTTATAAAAGGAGAAGGTCAAAGAAATATTGAGAGAAAGAAAAAGATGACAGAGAGAAATTTAGATTCAAACTGGAGGAGCAATTTCCCCAAGTTCGAGAGCCCTCTTGCCCGTCACCAAGTTTCAACACAGGAATGGTATGCTGTGCTGAAGCTCAATGTCGTCATCAAGGCATTCTCTCATTAAGAGGGAACTCAGTATGAGTAAGGAAAGCTCCAACGAAGAGGAAAGATTTACTTCACTCAATTTAAAGGCTAGGCTTAAGGTTGAGTGATAGCCTTTCACAGCTGAGACTGAAAGGAGTTTCTCCTCTCGAAGGTAAATAAGGAACTCCGCTATTGCAGGAATAGAAGCATCGAGGGGAGAGATACCCCTTCCACAACACCAACCATAGAAGACTGTCCACTTACCCTGGTACACTGCCATGGAGGACTTACGTGGGTGCTTAGACGTTCGTTTCACAGCTTGTTGCGAAAAGCCTCTCTGTGAGAGGAAACACTGGACAGGCTCCAGATGTGATGCTGAAGTGACTGGACGTTCTTGTGATAATTGTTGGTGCGTTGTTGTCTGAGTAGAACTGGATGAGGAGAAGTTCTCTTGGGTGATCTACTACCAACTGCAGAAGCTCCGGAAACAACTCAGCATGATGCCATAGCGGAGCTATAAGGGTCATCATTAGATTTGTGGATTCTCTGGTCTTGTTGAGCAAGCCTCTCGTCAGACAAAACAGGGGAAAGGCGCACATGTCGATGTTGTTCCACCGTTGTTGGAATGCATCATGCCATAGAGCCTGAGGATCCGGAACTGGGGAACAGTACAAAAGGAACCTAAAGTTAAGGACGTTGCGAACAGGTCCTAAGTAGGGGAAACCCATAAAGTCAGGACTTTGTGGGCTTTCAGAGGATTCAAAGACAATTTGGAACCCACTATCTGAGTCACTCTGCTCAGGTTGTGTACGAGCACATTCTTCTTGCCTGGAATGAAGCGAGCTAACAGTGCTACCAAATAAACTTCTGCCCATTTTAGTATCTCTACTGCAAGATGGCATAGTTGCTGCGAAAAGGTACCGCCTTGTTTCTTTATGTAATTAACTACCGCCTGTTCCTGTCTTCGTGCTTCCCTGACTTTAGAATTCTTTGGAACTGTTTTGGAATCTTCAGAATCCTTCCTGGGAGGGAAGTGTTTCTCCAGGACCATTGTTTCTGAAGAAACTTGTGGTTCCTCAGTTCTTTTGTACAGGTGCTCCCAAAAACTTGTTCAATCCGGAGGTCCAATCCTCCTCTTCTTGCGGTATAGGCTCTACCAAACTATTGTAGCTCCTAATTAAGGAGATCACCCTCCTATACGCGGAGTCCTCCGTCGGAAGCGCAGCCTCATTGTCCACTTCCTCCGTCCTACGCTGGGGGGAGGAATGATCACGGGCACCTCCGCTTGGACGGGACCCTCGGCCCTTCTTATCCTTGTCGTCGGAATCCTCCATCCTCTTAAAAGCCCTCGACGAAGGGACGGGCTCCTTCGTGAAATTGTTCGACGGAGGAGCCCGCACTCGTCTCTCATCTCGATGGGGAGATCCGTCGAGGCTGCCCGTCCTAGGAGACGACTCCCTCTGCTGGGCGGATTGAGTGTCTCTAGGTCGGGACTTATGCCTACAAGACGAAGTCCTCCGGTCATCGGTTGACGCCATGACGGGCTTCTCCGTGAAATTGTTCGACGGAGGAGCCCACACTTGTCTCTCATCTCGATGGGGAGACCCGTCGAGGCTGCCCGTCTTAGGAGACGACTCCCTCCGCTGGGCGGATTGAGTGTCTCTAGGTCGGGACTTATGCCTACAAGACTAAGTCCTCCGGTCATCGGTTGACGCCATGGCGAGGCTACTGGAGGCCCTTCTATGACTGTCGCCTGCCCGCTTGGCTATAGAGCTTGAGGTCTTCGTAAGGTCCCTCAGCTTATTGTCGGGTACGAAGACCCATGTCCCTTGGGGAGAACTAGCTCTCCTGCTCTTCCTAGGAGGCGAACGAGAGCTTCCTCTCCTATCTCCTGATCCTGTGGGTGACCTCCACCTCACGGACCGTTCTTTCCTCCTTCTACGTCTCCTACGTCGTTCCTCACCCGACGAGCACGATGAATCTTGCACTGACGAGTCTGACTTATACGGGAACCTCGACTTCGTAGAGGATGGAGGCTTCTTGGACCCACGTTGCACTCCAGACGTAGAAGGTTGTAAAAATTCGTCCGGAACTGCTGAAGTAGGCGGCATTCACGACGACGGACGATCTATGTAAGGGAAGGACTCGCTCAAGCCCTCCTCCACATCCAGCGGAGACCTTAACGGAGTCCTTGGCACACCCCATGCCAGCGGATCTTCTTGCGGGGAATCTTCTCTATCGACAGCACCTTCCGCAGCCGAAGCGCCTGAGACGTCAACCCAAGAATCTGGAGAAGAAAATGGGACATTATTATTCCACATGGGGTCCTCCCCCGAGACGCGCTCCCCTTGCACGAGAGCAACGTCCCTCGGACCCCCACTACACAAACTTACAGACGCCTGATTCGCCGTGAAAGAAAAAGAAACGCCCGCAACATCATTCCCCTGGGAAAGAGGCACCAACTTTCTCCCTTTCACAGACTTACCTCGTCCCCTACTCTGGGTAGGGGAAGAAGAAGGAACTCTACCTGATCCCTCACCCGCAGAAGTTGTAGGGGAGGACAAACTTGTTTTTCTGGGAGACCGCTTCGTAGCCTTCTTCTTGGTCCCAAATTTGACCCATTGGACCTCACTCCAGCTAGCACATTCCGGACACGTGTCCGAAGGCGAACACATTTTACCTCTACACGAGGAACACAACGAATGAGGATCAACCTCGGGCTTTGACAAAAAAGCCCCACACGATTTCCCGGCTCTAGGCCCAGGACAACAGCGAGCATGCTCCATTGCACACAATTACAAAGACCGCTAGACACAAGCACAAAAGGAAAGAAAGCTCTAAACAGCAATAAAAGCACAAAGGAACGAAAGTGAAAGCACACAGCAAAGCACTAATCGCGAGAGTAAGGCACTAAAAGCCATGTGGTAACCACGTGGCGATGAACACAAAGGGTCGCACTGAGAACAGAGGAGCGGCGTGTGATAACACGAGGCAACCAGAAAACTTACTGAAGAGGTGCGACCTGGGAAGCAGGTGGCCTACCTTGGTTTGCCCTCAGGGCACGTTTTCACCCGCTAGGCCTACCACTATAGAAAATGGGAGTAGGGTAAACTACACAAAACTCTGGTTGTTTGAGAGGAGGTTCCAGGTAACTCCTAAGAAAGTGTTTCGAGGTAAGTCTCTGTGTTAGAACAAATATATATACACACACACACACACACATATATATATATATATATATATATATATATATATATATATATATATATATATATATATATATATATATATATATATATATATTTTCTATGCAAGGTCATATCCTGATCAATAGTAAAGTATTATATGTGGATTAAACTTTCATAATTATGGAACCCACTATAATATTTAAATCTCATTCATAAGAAGGCTTGTAACAGTAATATAAACACAAGTGTTAACATTTACCCAACTAACGTAAACAAGTGAATAAAGTCCACTGTCATCAGTAAGATGATCAGCTTTAGCCAACACAAGAACAAAATTATAGTTAAGAGAATCATACAATATTAAACGCTCTCCAGAAATGAAAAACGAAGGAGGTTAAGAAAGCTTACTTTAATGAGAGTGACACAAGTTTAGAAAATCCTATGAAAAATAATGGCATCACCACAAAGGAAAAAAGTAGGCACCTTAACCCTGGATAGGTACGGTGGGTCGTTTGCGACCCCGAGCGTCAAAAAAAAACAGGTTTTTCTCACGTGACTCACCCCTGTGACTGAATTTGTGGGTGATCGACCTGCAGGAGGTGTCTCCCCTACACGCTCTAGTAGTGTCCAGATGTGCATTGCTGTAGCTGTACTCCTTCCCCGATTTCTGAGACGCGTCGGGGTCGTTCGCGTCCGAGTTTACCCTTCTGAGGTAGTTTGCATAATTATCAAAGTTATTACGTATTATGAAATTGTCGTAGAATGGTGCAACTTGTATAGGTTATCAGTTGTGGAAAGTCTTGGTGGATTGTTTGGCTACCATGTGCATGTTTTTTTTTTTTAGTTAAAATGTCGTTCATCACCACGAGGACCATTTTACCGCGAGTGCCCCTTTTTCATTTTTTTTCATTTTTTTGCCAAGTCATTTTTCCGTAAGATATTGCCAAATAGTGTCGTAAAACTTTTGCTTGTTTAGTGTTGGAAAGTGTGTCTAGATGATCTGGCTACCCATGCATGACTTTGTTTTTGTCAGATACGACGTAGTTATTGGTATATTGGGTATTTAACTGCGGTTACCAATTTCTGTTTTTTTTTTCAATATTTGTAAAAATTACTACGTAGTAAGGAATTGCCGTATATTATTCATTCTTTTTTCATGTTTATGTGTTAGAAAGTGTGCCTTGATGGTTGGGCTAACACGTGCATGTCTTTTTTTTTATCTGAGATGTCGTATTTTAGAATGTCGGGCATTTTACCGCGAGTGTCCCTTTTTAATTTTTTTTAATTTTTTTGCCAAGTCATTTTTCCGTAAGATATTGCCAAATAGTGTCGTAAAACTTTTGCTTTTTTAATGTTGGAAAGTGTGTCTAGATGATCTGGCTACCCATGCGTGATTTTGTTTTTGTCAGATACGACGTAGTTATTGGTATATTGGGTATTTAACTGCGGTTGCCAATTTCTGTTTTTTTTCAATATTTGTAAAAATTTACTACGTAGTAAGGAATTGCCGTATATTATTGATTTTTTTTTTCATGTTTATGTGTTAGAAAGTGTGCCTTGATGGTTGGGCTAACACGTGCATGTCTTTTTTTTTTATCTGAGATGCCGTATATTAGAATGTTGGGCATTTTTCCGCGAGTGCCCCTTTTTATTTGTTTTGCATTTTTTTGCTTAGTCATGTTACCGTAAGGAATTGGCAAGTAGTGTCGCAAAACTTATATTTTTATAGTGTTGGAAAGTGTTTCTAGATGATCTGGCTACCCATGCCTATTCTTTTTTTAGCCAGATATGGCGTATATATAAGTATGTGTTCGATTTTCCTGTGATTGCCATTTTTTCGTTTTTTCCCATTTCTTTCAAAATTACTACGTACTAAGGAACTATCACAGAGTAATATTTCATTTATATGTTTATTTGTCGGAAAATATGCCTTGATGGTTTGCCTAGCACGTGGCTGAAATTTTTTTTTTCTGAAATGCCGTATATTAGAATGGCCATTTTTCCACGAGTGCCCCTTTTTATTTGTTTTGCATTTTTTTGCTTAGTCATGTTACCGTAAGGAATTGGCAAGTAGTGTCGCAAAACTTATATTTTTATAGTGTTGGAAAGTGTTTCTAGATGATCTGGCTACCCATGCCTATCTTTTTTTTAGCCAGATATGGCGTATATATAGGTATGTGTTCGATTTTCCGGTGATTGCCATTTTTTCGTTTTTTCCCAATTCTTTCAAAATTACTACGTACTAAGGAACTATCACAGAGTAATGATTCCTCTAGATGTTTATTTGTCGGAAAATTTTGTTTACTTTTTTTTTTTGATTGAATATCATCAAATTTTTTTAGCTAAAATATTGTTTTACATTTTTTTTTTCGATTTTATTTCCCTTCAAAAAAAATTTTTTGGGTCAGAATTTTAATTTTATAGTCGTAAAATAATCGACAATTATCCAGCAACCCACCATACAATTTTTATGCATATCCAATAATAATTAGATTAGTAAATAACACCTTGAAATTGACATACCCTTCCTACATTTCAAGTGGCAGATTAGGGAGTCTGAGTCAGTGTGGTTGGCGGCCATTTTGTGGACATATCCGAAGCGTAAGCTGCCCTATCTATATATATTCTTGTTCCCTATAGAATTTGTGATATTTTGGTATATTTTTACCTGCATAAATATCATATTATATATTAAATATATGTATTTTTTTACGAAATTTCCAAGTACTCAAAAAATTACCTTTAGATATGGCCCCTGATATAAATGTAATTTACAAAATAATGAAGATTTTTTTACATATTTCTATTTTAGGATAACATATGTTTATTCCCTAAAAAAATTAGCCACTTCCTATTTCATTTGGGTACCCAAAAAAATTCATGAAATTTGGACAATTTTTTTTGGCCAAAAAAAGTTACCCTTTTTTTCTCATTTCAGATCTTCACCTCCATGGGTCTGACTTCATCCAAAATACATCAAGATGTGTCCTAAACATTCAAGAATCAATTCCTAAAAGGATTTGTGTATATATGTATAAACTTTTTTTTTATGAATTTTTATGTCAGGTCTTTTTTTTTTTCTACTTAATTTTTTAAAATATTTATAATAAATAGTTTTTCTGCAGATGAGTAGTATTTATCTTTACAGTTGTTTTAAGCATTCATTGAAGTTTTTTTTGGCAAAAGAAAAAAGGAGGTTACTGCAAAAACTGATTTTTCAAGAATTTTTTTTGGCGTCGGGGTCGTTCGCGTCCGAGTATACCCTTAAAGGGGTGTCCGAGGACCGTACCTATCCAGGGTTAAATGTGTTTACCTTATTGAGAGGGACACAAGTTGAGAGAATCCTTTGATATAAAATGCCCTCTCTATTAATGAAAAAAGTAGGTTTCTTAAATATGCTTGCTTTAGTGAGTGACAAAAGTTGAGAGAATCCTATGATATACAACGGCATCACCACAAATGAAAAAAGTAGGTTTCTTAAATATGCTTGCTTTAGTGAGTGACAAAAGTTGAGAGAATCCTATGATATACAACGGCATCACCACAAATGAAAAAAGTAGGTTTCTTAAATATGCTTGCTTTAGTGAGTGACAAAAGTTGAGAGAATCCTATGATATACAACGGCATCACCACAAATGAAAAAAGTAGGTTTCTTAAATATGCTTGCTTTAGTGAGTGACAAAAGTTGAGAGAATCCTATGATATACAACGGCATCACCACAAATGAAAAAAGTAGGTTTCTTAAATGTGCTTATTTTAGTGAGGAAGGATATAAGGATCCACACTACCAACTCGGTCTTCTGCTTCTTGGCTAAGAATGCAAGGCTCTACGACTAAGATGCCGTGAATATTTAAAAAACCCTTATAGAATGGAACACCCTGAGATTATGTCCACTACACATGACCATGGAATTCAGATTCAGGTAGGCAACCTGGCAGTTAAGTCAGACTTACTGCCTACACGCAAAAACTCGCTGGCCTTCTGAGATTAACAGAGGAAGTCAAATAGGGTAATAGTTTGGTTCAACACAAACAAAACTTGGCTGGCGAGTAAATATTGGTCATATATCATTAACTTTGCAATAAAAAAATAGCATAGACTGTAGATTTTTCCTTCAACTAAAAAACAATTTCCATTAGCACTTGAACAATAAACATTTTCCCTGCGAGGAACAGTGAGGCCTCATTCTCCTCACAACAATATTTAAAACATAGTGCTATACCTTCTATAGGAATGTTAACAAAATCTGCATGGAAGACAATTTAAAACAGTAAAAAATCATCACAATGTGGAAGGGGTATGACTCATTTTTCACATTACTAATGTGATGTAAAAAAATGCATCACAAAGAATACCTGGTGCTCCTTGCCATTCACCACTTGTGTGTTTCACTACTTTACTAGGAACATGCATCTATTGAAAGAAGAACAAATGGAGAATTTTTATTAAATTTTGGGAGTAAAAATCAATAAACTGAGCTTCTGGAGAAGCAATATGAACACGAGGAGAGGTTTCTAGAAGTAATATATACGCTGATCAATTACTTCACCTATAAACTTCCTTTTACAACTTTAATGTATAGGCATTTCTACATTTACTTCCCCATTAATTCTTTTTGCACCACATATACTATGCAATAAATACTTACATGAATAACTATTTCTATTTCATAAAACATATTAACCCTCACTGCTCCATCCTCCAGGTTATTTACTGTTATAACCATATTCATTCTTATATTTACTCTAAAATTTCTACTATTGTAATTGATTCCAAATTCTTCACAGTATTAGTACAAGTTTTTCTTTGCTATCTCCAATCCTTACCGTAATCATAGGCATGTATCAGCCATTCAACATTCCAATCATGACTCATTTTATATCTCAAAAGTTAAATGTACTTAAATCTCCTTCCACTTCCCACATGAGGTACTGTTACTGTGCAAAAAAAAAAAAAAAGAACATTCTTTTTGGAATAATAATTCCTTTTAAACATTTCACAGATCATTCATACTAAAAAATCCCATTTACTGTCAATTACTGTACGGTACTTACAAATCCAAAGCCCTGAAGAGAAGATCTTGAAACCTTGTGTCCATTTGAAGAGTTGGTGAATGCTTTTTAAGGAGCTTCTCCCAACACTTGATAAGTACATCTTGAAGGATATTTTGCATGTGATCTATATCAACTGTTGGATGAAGGTCATCAGCAGTTCTACAGACCAACTCGTCTATCTCCGAAAGCAAAGGTTTGTGGCAGCGAAACTTTGCTAAAAACTTTTCGGCTCTGAGGAAATAACCCTTTCATTAATCATCATACAGGTACCCTTTATTCACAAAACATATATTTCTATGACTCAAAAGATGATCAAAATATCTTGATCCTGTGACATACAAAATATACAGTACTGTACTGTAAGTTTAGTAAGTTTATATATTCAACATTTACAGTATTTTATAATTCTAAACATGAAAGAAAATATACAATACAATACTGTATACAGTCCATCACAAAAATCTAGATACTGACTATCTGATAGTATATTGAAATGGAAATACAGTATAATAAGTTACTAGAGCACTGTATTACAAAATAGGTCCATTAATATATCACTTTCCACAGGCATAATTCAGCTCCTTATAGTCCATATTATCATATTGGGTTATTAATTTGGTGGAATTTACTATCTCACTTTTAACTAATAAAAAAAAATAGCAGTGCTTACCAGATCACTTTACCTTTAGAAAAAAAATATGTTAATATAAATTAAAACACCATATTATAGACCCATTAGTTTATTACTAGTGATGGGTATCCAGGCAGTATTCAAGCATTGCATAAAATTTTCTTTAATTTTCCTAACTACCACAAGAAACACCAGATAGAAGTGAGAGCTTCTCAACTTTTAAAATTAAAAGCAATAACTTTGCTCCATATTCCTTGTTATTCCTTTTGCTATTGAGAGAGAAGAAACAATATAACTATCTTTTTTTTAATATTTCATTTCCATTTGTTTTTATATGAATTTTGTGTGATGTTTCTTACACGCCAAAACCTATGAGAAAATCCTTAAATGATTGTGGACATCCTACATTGAGTAGGTAGTACAGTCAGACTTTGCCATCCGTAGGTCTGCTATTCACAAATTTCATCATTTATGAGAGGGGTCCTGAAATTCCATATAGCAACATTTAAAGGCATTTATTTACGATTAAATAATGCCAAATACTGAATATCCTTTATACAAAACTCAAAAAGCCACTGCAATTTTACACCGGGCTTGATAATTCACTTATATAACAGTATCAGTCTCAATTTATTCTCCTGTGTTACACAGAGAGTATGCTATGCTGTATTTGGTCTTACTTAACTCAATGCTTTTATGTCTTTAAAGCTAATGTGCATTAACTTCTATATACTGTTATTGAAAACACTAACTGAAAGCACATAAACAACTAAATTATAGACAAAAATACAGAAAGTCATCTCAGTTATACAAGATATTAAACAGTGACTGATACTGTTATATTGACAGAAAACTTTTTTCAAGCCCTTGTGTAATAATGACTTTTTGTCTATTCTATTTGGTGTTATATAACTGATTGCTTTCTTTTGCTTACTTTTTTTTTGAGATACTACTGCTAGTGTTACTGGGTCCTTTGACAGGCCAGACAGTACTACATTGGATCCTTCTCTCTGGTTAAGGCTCATTTTCCTTTTGTCTACACATCCCCCAAATAGTGTGGCCTATTCTTTACATATTCTCCTCTGTCCTCATACACCTGAAAATACTGAGATTGCCAAACAATTCTTTTTCACTCAAGGGAATAACTACTGCAATGTAATTGTTCAGTGGCTACTTTCCTCTAGGTAAGGGTAGATGAGACTCTTTAGTTATGGTAAGCAGCTCTTCTAGGCGAAGGTCACTCTTAACATCAAACCATTGTTCTAGGGTCTTGGGATAGAGTTCTCTTGCTTGAGGGTACTCTCATGCATGCTATTCTGTTTCATTTCTCTTCCTCTTGTTTTCTTCTAGTTTTTATATTTCATTTATGAAATATTTATCTTAATGTTGATACTATTCTTAAAACATTTGATTTTAATTGTTAATTACTTTTCTTGTAGTTTCCTTATTTCCTTTCCTCACTGGGCTATTTTCCCTGCTTGAGCCCTTGGGCTTATAGCATTCTGCTTTTCCAACTAGGGTTGTAGCTCAGCAAGTAGTAATAATAATAATAATACAGTAATAATAATATTGTAGCTGGTGTTATATACTATGAATACAGTACTATTACTTTTGTCTTTTCTCTTAATGCTGTTATACACAAGTTTTTCTTTATAGTTATACAGTGCAGTAATCCTCTGGCTGTCACAGGTGTTTTGTTCCAGGATCCTCTACTGTAGATAAAAAAAAGTGAAATAGATACAGAAATTCATAGTATATGTTTTTTTTCTAATTTTTCATATATTTTTCCATCATCTTCATAAATTTAAGCATAAACCCTCCTAACAATCTTATAAACCCTTTATAAGCTCAAACATTATTCAAGTTAAAACTTAATTTTACTGTAGACACATCCTCACACATATAGGACCAGTGGCCATTGAAGACATGTGAACTCCATCCTTATAATGGTCTTATTACTAGAAGTTACCACCCTTTTTGCTGTCTTGTTAAAAGTGACATTTGCTATCGTCCTTATATTCTTTGTATCCTTCTTGATTATCATTATTACTAGCTAAGCTACAACCCTAGTTGGAAAAGCATTACAAATTGGATCCTTTTATCTTACACAGAATAAAGTGTCAGTACAAACTCGAAAATGTTTTTCAATAATTTTTTTTTTCGGCTTGTTTTGTTTACTTGGTGCTTGTCAAACGTTCCATTACTTCTTTTCCTGTTAATTTGTAATTTCAACTTTTACTAGTTTTATCCCATGTTAAGTGACTTTTGCCTGTTGGGTAGTAATAGTATATTTTTATCTTCTTTTTTTGTTTACGATTTGAAGCCTTCCTGTAAGTACAAACGTGTGTATTATTTCTTTGCATAATAAACGCTCCAAGAAGAGGTCCATTGACGAACAAAACTGTAGAGCATTTCTACATAAACACTTCTTTCAATTTTCCTTATGTAGACTACCATATATGTATATATATATATATATATATATATATATATATATATATATATATATATATATATATATTATATATATATATATATATATATATATATATATATATATATATATATATACTGTATATATATATATATATATATATATATATATATATATATATATATATATATATATATATATATATATATATATATATATATATATATATATATATATACATATATATATATATATATATATATATATATATATATATATATATATATATATATATATATATATATATATATATATACTGTATATATATATATATATATATATATATATATATATATATATATATATATATATATATATATATATATATATATACACATATATATATTTACATTTCTTACCCCCCCTAGCTGAACGGCTGACAGGTGCTAATGGTTCCTTGTCGCCATTCATGTGACTTGATTTGGAACCTCCCCTGTTTATGCAGTGGACTATCACTTGGTTGTCATTTATTAGTCTGATATGTTGTTTCTTTGACGGGCTTCTAGGATATTGATGTGTAGTTGATGGAATGTCACTGACCACAACCCTTGGACCTTTTCGTATTAGGAGTAGCCTCCCCAACTGCTTAGGGAGGCATCTGTATGGATTACCAATGCCGGCGGTGGGAATCGTAAAGGTACTGATTTTGCTAGGTTTTTTACTTTCGTCCATGGTTGAAGTCTTTTCCTTAGTATTGGTGGAATCCGAGCAATTTTGTCTCGATTTTTCCTGTTTGCTTTGGACCGCCAAACTCGATTGATGTCTTCCAGTTTGGCTTTCAGTAATGTGTCTATTACTGAGGCAAACTGGAGTGAGCCTAGGATTCTTTCTTGGTTTCTCCGGGACGTTAGTTTGTCCTTGAGAAAACCTTTCGTGTTTCTTGCTATCTTTTTCCTCTTCTTTGGTGGAATCGACAGCTTGTGTGTGGTCAGGTTCCATTGTAGACCTAACCACTGAAAGCATGTTGCCGGAGTAAGACGGGACTTTTTGAAATTTATTTGGAATCCTAAGTATTCCAGAAATTTTATTACTTTGTCCGTTGCCTTGTGGCATTCCTTGACGCTGTTGGCCCAGATAAGCCAATCGTTTAGGTAGGCCACTAACTGTATTCCTTGAGTCCTCAGCTCTTGGACTACTGTCTCCGCCAACTCTGTGAATATCTTGGGTGCTATATTGAGTCCGAATGGCATCACTTTGAAGGTATAAGCCTGTTTGCCTATCTTGAATCCTAGGAAAAGACAAAAATGCCTTGCTATCGGAACATGATAATAAGCGTCTGTAAGATCTATAGAGGTGGTGACGGCACCACGGGGAAGTAAGGTCCGCACCTGTGAGACGGTCAGCATATGGAACTTGTCGCATTGAATATATATGTATTCAAATGGGACAGATCTAAGATTACTCTTCATTTGTCTGAGCCTTTCTTTGGCACGCTGAACAAGCATCCTTGAAATTTTAAGCGTTTTACCTCTTTTATTGCTTTCTTCAGAAGGAGATCTTTGGTGTAAAGTGTTAAATCTGCCGTTGGAATCTGATAAAAACTGGTTGGTGGAGGGGGCCCTTTTATCCAACTCCACCCCAGACCTTTCGTTCTGATGCTGTATGCCATTTGCTGAAAGTCCAACGGCTCCAGAAGAGGTACAGCCTTCCTCCTACCTGGGGAGTCTCACTGGTTTGTAGAAGGTCTGCTTCCACAGCTCCCTCGAAATCCTCTACCTCTCCCAGAAACTCTTCCGTTTGCCTCTATGCCGGAAGGCTCCCCTAACTCTACTACCTCTCACATGCCTATCATATCCGTGAAACACTCCCTGTGTTTCGAAGGAAGGGTTATACGCTGGAGACGCAGTAAACGGAGTAGTGGCTATCGGTTGTTGAGGTGGCTGGCTTACCCACACATATTGTTGTTGTGGCTGGGTTTTTGAGGTGGAAGACTGGCTCATCTGAGATACTGGCATTGCCTGTACCACAGCTTGAGATACTGGCATTGCCTGTACCACAGCTTGAGCTTCTGGCCCTTGGAAGGACTGAACTTACTTTGTCTTTTCCTGCCTCTTAATTGTGTTCCGGTGGGCTCGAATTTTCTTTTAGGAATTAGACCCCACCGGACTCTCAGGCTTTGGTTGACTCTAGCTGCTTCCCCAAGGACGCTATTCACCATGTCCTCTGGGAATAAGTCCGCTCCCCAGATTGAGGCCTTAATTAATCTGTTAGTCTCGTGCATCATGGAGCCCTCAGCTAAGACGTGTTTTTGGCAATTGCGCTGGGCCAATGCAAAGTCATATGCATCACACTGGAGGGTGTGAAGCAAAGACTTTGTTAAAATCTTGAATAGTGACTCCTCGGCGTAGACTAATGAAGTCATCTCCGCAATCGTAGCCGAGTTGATGGATCTACTCAGCCTGGTTCTTGCCTCGTACTTTGTCTTAATCAGAGAGTCCGAAAGTCTGGGGAGTCGTTCACTGAATTGTGTGGTGGCACAGTCTGGATTCAACTTCCCTGCTGTGAAAGTAGCTGGTGCGTCAATCCAGCATTCTTGGTCTCCCGGGAACAACAGTGAAATTAGGTCTGTTTCTTTCAGTTGCGACATGGGCTTGTCTTCCATAGCCGCTTGTAAGGTAAGGTCTACTACCTTTGTGGTGCATGGTGTTGGGGTTTGCCCTTCCACCACGAACATAGTGTATGTTCCTTTATGGGGCGTCAATTTTGTATTGACCCATTCCCACTCATTTAAAGTCCAGACCCAGGCGGACTGAGCTTGGTCTTTTGGGTAGATAACAGTTTCCTTGGGAACCTTATCTACCCTTACTAGCGCTTCCTCTGTCAGGCAAGCGTATCCAGGGAAGGGAAATTGTAATCCCGCCGGGTAGAATTCAAAATCTTCTACCAGACGAATACCACATCCTTCGATTGTTAACATGCCCTCAGAGAACGGTGCATGCAGAGCCAATCGCCAAGGGCTGTTCTTAATGAATGCCGGGAGCTTTGATGCATCCGGAACCACAAACTGATGTTGTTGTGGTAGTCCAGATCGCAAGAGATTCTCAATGAGATTTTCTAGATTTTGCAACCTCTGAGCCAATTTGTCCATAGATTGCAGGTGATCAGCAATTGGTCCAATCTGGGACTGGACTATGCTACCCATCTTCTCCATGAGTTGGCTCAAGAAGGCTACCGGATTGAATGCAAGTCTCGGTGTCTTCCCCTTTGAGCTCCTTGCTCTCGACCCCTGATGTGGGGGAGTAGCCACTGCCGAGTCCGTCAATAGCCTAGAGGCTAATGATGGTCTGGTTGAAAGTGGTTTGGGCAACTTAGAAGGCTTGCTCACTTTGGGTAGGGCCTTCTTCATATGCTTAACTTTAGGTGCCACTGAGCATGACTTGTCCCCAGCCATGACCTTCCCAGTGAACCCTTGGAAAGAAGTGATAGAAAGGTTAGACTGTGCCGGACTAAGAGTTGGAAACTTAGACCGGGCGCCACCTGCCTCACTTACCTCCCTACCTTGTCCGGCGGAGTCGACGACCATCGGCTCGACATCCAAGTTAATCGCCGCTACATCTTCCAACAAGGCTTCCCCTAGTCCCTCCAGATCTTCAGGAAGAACTTGTGTCTCTTCTCTGATCCTGGCGATGATTGGAGCCACTACTTCCAGCGCAACTGCCGACGACATCTTGGCATTTGGGTAAAGCAGGCCGCACATATCCTCCGCCAGGATATATGGCTTCTTGGCCTTCACGTTGCGGCCAAAGCCACTGACCCAGATCTTGAGGGTTACAAGGGAAGTGCTCTTGATGACTTGGGTAGTCTGAAAGAGATATTTCCGTTAGAACTAACTTATAATAAGACTATGTATTTTTCAAGTCCCATATTTCCAATATGCTCAATATTATTCTCAAGTTCCATATTTCCAATATGCTCAATAATTATTTCTAGAGGACAGAATGTCGTACATATCGAGTCACTTGTTAAGTCTTAGACCAGCGCGTAGAAGGTCGTTCACTTGAACTGCACACCCGGCATGAGATCGGCAGACCTCATGCCCGCACGATTGCTGCAGCACAGCAGTGCATGCTGTCTTCTGACAGCGTACCACCTGTAAGTTAATTTGATACATGAGTATATCATATTTGATTTTGCCGGAAGTTCTGGTGACATATATAGTTAAGTTGAATCCGCTGTGCTTAGCCCAGCGGAGTCGCATGCTTTCTTACTAACTATACATTAAGTGTTTTACAATGATACCCTAATATTCTGTTTTCCTTCTTCAGCCACCTCATGTCATCCAAAGTATTGTCATTATAAAAGTTTGGAACGGGCAGAAACGGTGGCTGGATTAACCTTGGACCAGTCCGCCGGCTCCGGAAAGAAAAATTCTACTATGAAACTTTTCTCAACTTTTTGTACCCCTATCGGAGTGGGATGTACGTATTGATGAAGAAAGGCTTGGGACGAGCGGAACAGGAACCAGGTTACCTAGTATTCCGCTGGCCCCTGAATGTATAGTTAAAATGAAGTAAGCGTATTGACGACAAGGAGGTACAAAGAAATCAGAATTTAGGGACACCAATACTGTTGCTGGAATACCTGGTTGGAAGTATGAATTCCTACTGTTGTAAATCCGGCCCGTTAACAATATAAATTAAAGATATACTAAGCTCCGCCTGTAACCTTCTTCCCAGAACAACCATTTCGTTGATATCCTTTTATATAGGGGATCAACTTACGGGATCAGAACAGGGTAAAAAATTTTACCTGAATCCAATCAAAGTAAGATACGATTTCAAGTTATCCCGGCCCTCACAGGGCGGAAGGATAGCGAAGATGGAATTCCAGGAATAGGGGGATACGAGGTATATAGCAAGGTGCAAACCCAGTCGGGCGTGTCTGGTGGCCATCCATGAAAGCCGAGGAGAGAGCGCTACCTGCATCGACTCACAAAGCATGTGAGCTATGTCTCTCTCTCAGCTGTCTCCCCTAGAGTGTATGACTCAAGCCTACTTCCCAAGGTTAGGGTGTGGCGAGTAAGAACTCCACTGAGGTGGGTACAGGGGGAGGGAGACAGCCGAGAGGAGTGGCTCGTTCGTGATCAGGTGGTCACTGTGGCCAGTCAGGTGGGACAACCCTCCAAGACACAGTGGAACCACCCAATTATGGCAGTAGGTCTATGGCCTTCTATCCAATACATACAGATTATATAATCATAATAATTTACCTAAAATATATGTTCTAAAGTAAAGTAGGCTATAACAACATAATGTGAGAAATAAGGAATGGGGAAAAAGAGGGGGTAGGGAGAGGAACATGGTGTGATACGAGCGTATAGCCTAACCCTCCAAAATCGGGTATAATGCCAACTTGGTCAGGAAGACTACACTACTCTAAAAAATAACTAGCCCTCTAAAATCGGGTATAATGCCGACCTGGTCAGGTAATACAATGACTTAAGGATATAATCCTATAAAGTTTAATCGTGTCCAACTCCCTAATCAGACTCGCATAATTATTCAATAGGAACGTCTTAACTTAGATATATATGTATATCAAAGGGTAAACTCACTGGCATAGGCTACCTAATACTCAAACATTAATAAACTTAAATAACCATAATTAATCACTGTATAAGATGTCTAGAGCTAAATAAACAAGACTACAATTAATATGATGAACTAATTGAAAGTCGTAAATAAGCAAGAAGCTCTCGGAGGTAGCGACACCAAAATGGCTGCCGGGGGTAAGACATCATACAATACTGCAGAGACTAAAATTAACAATATTTTTAACTTTACGTGTGTCGCTACCTCAACTTATCAACAAAGATAATTGCAATACTTAACTTGGGAGTACGCGTCTCCAGAAGTTCAGACATCTTCCCAACACAGTAAAAAAAGGCTACCGAACACAGAACGCATGTAGATATCACGGTGATAAGAAAGGAATGATGGGAGTCGCGCGGGTAGTAGTGGTAGAAGCGGGCAGTAGTCGGATGTAGAACGGCACCTCGTAGTAACGGGAAATGTTGAGGAAGGAGAAGACTAATTGGTAAGGGACCTCTGATAGTGATTTTAACACGTCCCAGTTACTATACCGACACCCTATAAGGGTGAGCGAGCTGGGTATATATATTCCTGGCATTCCATGCAACTTTTTTCTCTGGTATATTTAGCAGTATTTATACCTTAGAAAGGGTGCTATAAGGAGCATTTCACTGGGCGACACAGATCCTTCGCCCAGAAATAGATTTTTACTTTGTCAAAATCCCTTTTTTGGGCTCAAGCCATGGCGTCCTGATGGAAGGTTCCTGTTTGGTAGCTTCCTTGGGTATAAGACTACTAAGATATTCCCAGAGAATTTAACCACAGGTTATCACAGAATTCTAACTTCTGGAGCGAGTATCTCAAAGGTTTCCCTTTAAGACATCGTAATACAACAGGGGACACGCATGTCTGGTCGTGCCACATAGCTATCTCCACCCCGAACAGAGTTAACGCTTCGGTGTGTAAGGGCTGAGAATAGCTGGGAGCCGTTCCACAGCTAATCTCACTCGTGGCTACTACTGATACTCGAGACGTAAACAAACGGACGCCATTGCTCTAATGACGTCACGAGCGTCTTTATCCTTTGTTTAGTAGCTGCCCTACTGAGACGGATTTTCCCTTGTGTGAACTTTATCGTTTTGCATCTTCGCTATGTCGTTACCTTCAGCCTCGCCTTCTTCTGGAAAGTTGAGTACAAGGTTCCAGTATTGTTTAATTAAGCTCTGGCCGTAAAGTAAATATTATTTTGCGAAATAATTGATGTTTTGTGGCAGAGCTGTGCCTCTACCGGACCCGCCATTTTATGGCGTCGTTGTTGTTTTGCATGTCTTATTTAGTTAGCCACAACAACGCTTCCGGCCTTATATACTAATTGAATACATTAGTTTATTTAGTCTTCATAGCTAGGAACTTTTATTTCGTGTTTAGACGCTTTTTATCGGTCATCGATTGACCTCATACCAGTCGGCTACTATAGCCCCCAGGCCAGGAGCCTATATACAAGTGTTCATGCATGAATTATCAGTGATCCTAGACTAAGTTATGAAGATAGTGGCATTATTATTATACAATACTTTTGACTAGTGATGCAAATGTTTTCGCCTTCAGGGACCATATAGGGGATAGGCTAGTCAGTGATTCTTACTAGCCTAACCTAACCTTAGGACCCCTATATGCTTCCTTCATCCCCTGCCTTGGCATTCCCTCTAATTAGCCTTGATCCCTTTTCTGAGTAAAGGGATTCATTGTCTAATAGAGTATTATATCGCCTCTCAGTCCTCCCTAAAGGAATGAACCCCCTTTAGGATTGCGTCTGAGAGTGAGGTTAGGCTAGCCTACCTCTATGGCTAGGATAGTCTGCGACTTTCCTGCGATAGCGATACGTCTTCTTCCCTGCCTAGTTCAGGACTTTTAGCCCTGCTCTAGGTCAGGTTAGGAAGGTTTCTCTGTTCCTTGCTGAAACTGTACTCTTACACCGTTTTAGCCGATCAGCCTAATCTTAGGTTAGGGAGTGTCCTCCCTTCCCTTTGTGGCCGCTCTGGTACAGAAACCCTTCCTGGGAAGACCCCTCTCTTCTCCCTCCCCACCTATCTCTTGTATAGCCTAGCCTATGCTTAGGTTAGTTTATACTTATCTGTCCCCTGTCCTACAACTCCTCCTTAGGGTGGATGAGTAGGGCTACCCGAGCTTCCTTGTGCAGTCCGCTCTGGTACATATACCTTCATAGTGTCCTATAAGGTTAGTTCCTAGTGTAGCTCTGCATAAGGGAGTCTCCCCCCCCCCCCCATCTTGGGTGTTCCCTAGTCCTCCCTTGGGCTACCTGCTCCCGGTCCCTAGTGACCCCTGCATATGGATGATAGAGCCTGTCTCTATCATGGGTACTCCCCCTCAGGGAGGGGGAGGGATGCCTGGAACCCTGAAGGTACTTCCTGCATCCTTCCCCCCTCCCCCTGTCTCTCTATCTATCTGGGTGCCGGTCTCTTGCCGCCTCTTATGCCGGCAATACCTGCCTCTTGGTGACTTCCCTACCCTTGCCGCCAGCCCCCCGTGTTCCGAGGGACTGCCGGCTGCCGCCGGCTACTACCGGCGGCTCTCCTACTCCTATCTAATCGTCCGCTTGCCGGTCGATCTCCGGAGTGCCGGCATATACTGCCGGCAACCCGATACTACCTGTACCATCCTTACCCCAGTCACCAATCCGGCATCCTCCGGCTGCCGGAGCCGCCGCTCCCTGCCGGCGTGCCGCCGTTGTGCCGGCGGCCGCCATCCTGGTATCTAACTGACTTTTGAAAATTGTCTGTTCTAATGCCAGAATCTATGCTGGAGCGGGCTCCGGCGTGCCGGCGGCTTGCCGGATACCCCGGAGGCGTCAAGAATACTTGCACCCCCTCTCTGTAGCTATCATAAGACTAAGATAGCCCTACCTGGCAAATAGATAAGCTGCTTTGCTTCTAAGATCAGTACCTAGTACTGCTCTATTAGTGATCATGCTGTCTCTTTGCATTCTTCTATTTCCAGCATGCTATGTGCATCTTAGCACGGCTGGTTGCCAGAAGCAGTTACCCTTAATGAGACCTTCTGGCTCTTATCTGGGAACCGAATGAATTCGATCCCAACCTTGTCCTTGGCTTTCCATGGAGTTCCAATATAATGGGAATCCTAGGAAACTGTATCCAATGATCTCGGTCATTTGGATTATCCCAGGACCAAGCCTTTGGTAACCAGCCGGGCGAGATGCATGGAGCGTGTTCTCCTTTACTGTTTCACTCTCTATGCATCACACCTTATAAGTTAAAATTAATGATTAATATTAACTTAATTTAAGAGCCATTCCTATGACTCCCCCATACTCATTTTCTCTTTCTTCCACAGGAGGAGCAGATGAAATGCGATTTCGCATACTGTGCCGTGAAACGTTCCCAGTTTTACGGACATACGGCGTGCAGGACTCACGCCCCTTGCTCAGACAAGAGAGGGGATTGGAAGTTCTGGAATCCACTGGATTGTACGGTCTGCCAGGCCTACCTAGTTGAGGCCTTCCATAACCCTCCCTCAGCGGAGGTTAGAGACGTGGCTCGTGAGAAACTGCGCAAGTGGGTGCGTGGTTTTCAGAGGAATGCCACTGGACCGTACCTGGCCACCGAAGAACTGAGGTCCCTGCTGTTCCCTAAGGCCTCCCCTGATTCAGTGGTTCCAAAGGAAGCAATCCCAACTGTCCAAATTACGGTGGAACCTGATGTGGTCATGGCTCAGTCCATGCACGAGTGTCGCCTAGATTCCGAAGAGGATGAACAGATCTCTGACGTCTCGGAAGACACGGAGAAGACGCTTATGGCTCAAGGAGCCGAAGAGGACGAAGACAAGGTGGAATACACCGAGTCGGAGATTGGAGCTACTCCCTCGTCCATCCCTCCGCCTACTCCTACACCGACGGATGTGTCCATTCCGTCTACCTCCTCGACCCCGGATCCTTCTTCCTCTACACAAGAACTGATCCGACTGATTAGAGCTGTCATGGACGACAGACTGAAGGAGAACCAGGAGTCCATCAGGTCTATGATTGGATCCAGAGAACCGAAGAAGATCTCGGTTAAGGATCTCCCAGCTTGCTCTCATGCCAACCCATGGAGGTATGCAGAGCATATGGTTATTGCGACCGGCAGGATCTTTGTTAGTGACAAAATCGGCACGGTCCCGTTGGAAGATGTGGAATTCTTCCCAAGCTTCGAGGCCTACCCGGACTGTTACGTCCGGCTTCGTTCTGAACCTGCCTCGAAGGAGGAGACCGAACCTAAGGAAGAGATAGTGTTCGATCTCGCTAAGGCCCAGGCTATGCTAGCCTCCGCATTTAAGAGCAGGGGCTTTACCTGCTCTAAGCTTCCTGCCTTGAGCAAGAAGCATCCTACTTATGTCGCTCCCGACACTGCGGTTCTTCCATTTTTGGAAAAGGCCTTGGCTGCATGCCTTAAGGCGGCGGAAGAAGGGAAACCCTGCCCTGCACTGGAGGAGTGCAGACCCTTCTCCATCGTAACGCCCCCTGACACTAGACAATGGAAAGATGTCCAACATACTTTCGTTGTGGGTAGGCTTGATCCTGACGTTGCCGGACGTCAGTTTAATGAAGACCTCCCTAAGCTCAATGATCACCTCCTTCGCCGGGAACAAGACACGAAGGAGAGGCTTGCAGCGTCTCTTTCTCATCAAGTCCAACTTGAAGTTATGGCCTGTGACACAGCAGTACCAGATCACTACATGGTACTGGCCAAATCCCACTTACTGACGGTAATGAAGGACTTGTACCATTTCATAAAGGCTCGTAGAGCCTGTCGTGAATTCGTGTTTGTCGGTGCCACCGTGAAACACGAACCCCGGAGGCTGATTTCCTCCAACATCTGGGGAAAGCACCTGTTTCCTTCGGACCTTGTCAAGGAAATAACGGACAGAGCCGCCACGGAGAATAGGAACCTTCTCCACAAGTGGGGCATGTCCAGGAAAAGGAAAACCTCTCAGGACGATGGACCTCAGCCTAAGAGGAAACCTCAGAAACCGAAACCCCAGCAACGTCAACAAAGACGTCAGTTTCCGGGACCCGCTACCTCCCAAGTGGTTGCCCAACCACAACAGACCTTTCAATTGGTCCCCCAACCGGTGTTGTCACAGTCACCGGTCTTCACCCCTGCCTTTGAACAGCCAACCACTACCTTTCATGCCAGAGGTAGAGGCTCGTCCAGGGGTGCAAGCAGAGACGCCTCTCGTCGTCCCTCCAGAGGTAGAGGAGGAAAGGGAGCTAGCGGCCGAGGCAACAAGTCCTCGGGACACCAGAAGCAATGAAGTGCTTCCGGTGGGAGGAAGACTCCGCCAATTCCAGGATCGTTGGACCTTCGATCCTTGGGCACACAGCATCATCAAGAACGGTCTAGGCTGGAGTTGGGTGCATCCACCCCCAATCTTCCAGCGGTTCTTCCAACAATCGACCCCCATTCTGGAAGAATATGTTCTAGACCTCTTGAACAAGAAGGTGATAAGGAAGGTAAAGTCCACCAGGTTCCAAGGGAGACTGTTTTGCGTTCCCAAGAAGGACTCAGACAAGCTCAGAGTCATTCTGGACTTATCCCCCCTCAACAAGTTCATAGAGAACAACAAATTCAAGATGCTGACGCTTCATCAAATAAGGACCCTTCTGCCTCAAGGTTCCTACACGGTCTCGATAGACCTGGCGGATGCCTATTGGCACATTCCAATGAACCATCACGCTTCCTCCTACCTAGGATTTCGACTCCAAAGGAAAAGCTACGCCTTCCGGGCCATGCCATTCGGCCTCAATGTGGCCCCTCGGATCTTCACAAAGCTGGCGGATGCCATAGTACAACAGCTCCGCCTAAGAAACGTCCAGGTGATGGCCTACCTCGACGACTGGCTAGTCTGGGCTCCATCGCCCGAAGAGTGTACAAAGTCTTGCGACGAAGTTACCCAGTACCTAGAACACCTGGGATTCAAGATCAACGAGAAGAAATCTCGCCTCTCTCCAGCTCAGAAGTTTCAGTGGCTGGGAATCCACTGGAATCTTCAGTCACACCGCCTTTCCATCCCCCAGAAGAAAAGGAAGGAAATAGCAGGGTCTGTCAAGCGACTACTGAAATCCAAACGCATTTCAAGACGACAGCAGGAACGAGTTCTAGGCTCTCTACAATTCGCCTCAGTGACAAACCCAGTGCTTCGTGCACAGCTAAAGGATGCCGCGGGAGTCTGGAGACGATCGGCATCCATCGCTCGAAGAGACCTCAAGAGACGGCTTCCAGACAGACTTCGACGCCTCCTAAAGCCGTGGTCGGAAGCAATGGCCCTGAAAAGGTCCATTCCTCTCCAACACCCTCCTCCATCACTCAACATCCACACGGATGCCTCACTGGAGGGCTGGGGAGGTCACTCCCACCTGAAACAAGCTCAAGGGACCTGGTCTCCACTATTCAAGACGTTCCACATAAACATCTTGGAGGCCATGGCGGTCCTTCTTACTCTGAAGAAGCTATCCCCGCCGCCCTCGATCCACATCCGTCTAACCCTAGACAACTCGGTGGTAGTTCGTTGTCTCAATCGCCAGGGCTCAAGATCGCCCCAGATAAATCAGGTGCTTCTCCCAATCTTCCGTCTGGCGGAGAAGAAGAAGTGGCACCTGTCTGCAGTTCACCTACAAGGATTCCGCAACGTGACAGCGGATGCTCTATCTCGGACAAACCCGATAGAGTCGGAATGGTCTCTAGACGCAAGATCATTCTCCTTCATCTCTCATCAAGTCCCAGAACTTCAGATAGATCTCTTTGCAACGAGCGACAACAATCAACTTCCTCTGTACGTAGCCCCGTACGAGGACCCCAAAGCAGAAGCGGTGGACGCCATGTCACTGGACTGGAACAGATGGTCGAAGATATACCTGTTCCCTCCCACCAACCTTCTGTTGAAAGTCCTCTCCAAACTGAGAACCTTCAAAGGGACAGCGGCCCTAGTGGCTCCCAAGTGGCCCCGGAGCAACTGGTACCCCCTGGTCCTGGAGCTGCAGCCCAAGCTGATCCCTCTCCCGGGCCCAGTTCTCTCTCAACAAGTACAGAAGTCGACTGTCTTCGCTTCATCATCGAAAATCAAGGACCTTCATCTCATGATTTTCTCTCCCTTGCCGCAAAGAAGAGGTTTGGGATCTCGAAGAAAAGTCTAGACTTCCTAGAGGAATACAAGACCGAATCCACGAGACGGCAATATGAATCATCCTGGAGGAAATGGGTCTCCTTTGTTAAAGCAAAAAATCCTAAAGAAATCACCATTGATTTCTGTATGTCCTTCTTCATTCACCTTCATGGACAAGGATTAGCAGCCAATACGATTTCAACCTGCAAATCGGCTTTGACTAGACCAATTCTATATGCTTTCCAAATTGATCTGTCCAACGACATCTTTAACAAACTGCCGAAAGCATGTGCTCGCCTCCGCCCAGCACCCCCTCCGAAACCGATCTCCTGGTCACTAGACAAGGTGCTCCATTTCGCCTCCAACTTGGACAACGATTCATGCCCCCTCAAGGATCTGACTCAGAAAGTTATATTTTTATTTGCTCTCGCCTCGGGAGCTCGAGTCAGCGAAATAGTGGCATTATCAAGAGAAGAGGGACACATCCTGTTTGCTGATTCAGGAGAAGTGACCCTCTCCCCTGATCCGACGTTTCTCGCCAAAAATGAATTACCCACCAAAAGATGGGGCCCTTGGAGAATATGCCCCCTGAAGGAGGATGTCTCTCTATGTCCAGTAGAGAGCCTCAAGGTCTATCTTCGTAGAACTTCAAACTTTGGTGGAGGCCAACTCTTCAAAGGAGAAACATCGGGCAGCGACCTGTCACTGAAACAATTAAGAGCGAAAATCACCTACTTCATTCGCAGAGCGGATCCGAACAGTACACCCGCTGGTCATGATCCTAGAAAAGTGGCATCTTCTCTGAACTTCTTTCAGAGCATGGACTTTGAAAGCCTTAAAAACTTTACGGGCTGGAAGTCCTCGCGAGTTTTCTTTAAACATTATGCGAAACAAGTGCACGAAATCAAACATTTTGTGGTAGCCGCAGGTAGTGTTATGAAACCTGCACCTAACTCTGCGTAGAACAGTGAGTTATTTGGGACTCTAACTCTTCGGGTGCCTATGTTGACCCTCGAGTGATTCATAGTGATGTCTAAAAACACTTAGTGCTTTTATAACTGTTCTTATCCCAGGTGAAATGTCATAGTGTTACACAAGTGCCGCATGCCTTGAGCATGATGTGTTATTTAAAGACTTGCGTTCCTCGAGAACGAGTACCTACTAATCCTGAAATTCCCTTTCAGATTCAAGAGCAAGCCTTTATTTCTATGTACATTATTATTACTGTAAATGAACTTTACTTTTGCTGTAAATTATTTAATTTCTGCATTGTGAAATAAAATTTCTATTTTATTACTTATGCGTCTCCTTCAGCTCCTACTTACTATGAAATACATACTGTCATAGTTTTATTTATTCCTCCTTTCTTATGGTCATGAAGAATTTAAGATATCTATCCTTAAATTATATTCACCTTGCCTCAGTAAGGTTCCTACTCGAATACTTACTTCTGATAATCAGGAGATGAATCCTACACACAGTGCCCAACCACCACTGACCCACTCAGAATGTTCCTATACAAATATCAAACATTCTGCTTCATCTCTAAGCTCTTAAAAAGCTCTTCTGTCAAGATGAATAGTCCTTCAATACCACTTTGACGTCGGCATAGCCCATGGGAACTTCCTACCAATGGGGGGCAGGATACTTCGTTCCTATGGTTCTTATCTAAGATTACTTTGCTATTTGTCAATGCCTAGGCACTTAACTCTGGGGGGAAAATCTACCACGATACATTGATTCTCTGGTACTCTTCCATCAGGACGCCATGGCTTGAGCCCAAAAAACGGATTTTGAGCGAAGCGAAAAATCTATTTTTGGGTGAGATAGCCATGGCGTCCTGATGGACCCTCCCTACTACTTCGTCAGTTTGTTCCCACCCTACACAATGGTATCATGGTGATGGGCAGCAACTGGCGCCAGGATAAAGACGCTCGTGACGTCATTAGAGCAATGGCGTCCGTTTGTTTACGTCTCGAGTATCAGTAGTAGCCACGAGTGAGATTAGCTGTGGAACGGCTCCCAGCTATTCTCAGCCCTTACACACCGAAGCGTTAACTCTGTTCGGGGTGGAGATAGCTATGTGGCACGACCAGACATGCGTGTCCCCTGTTGTATTACGATGTCTTAAAGGGAAACCTTTGAGATACTCGCTCCAGAAGTTAGAATTCTGTGATAACCTGTGGTTAAATTCTCTGGGAATATCTTAGTAGTCTTATACCCAAGGAAGCTACCAAACAGGAACCTTCCATCAGGACGCCATGGCTATCTCACCCAAAAATAGATTTTTCGCTTCGCTCAAAATCCGTTTTATATATATATATATATATATATATATATATATATACAGTGGAACCTCTACACACAAACGTATCTACATCCGAATTTTCCAACATCCGAAGTAAAATTCGAGCAAATTTTTGACTCTACACCCGAATTTTATTTTGACACACGAAGTAAACATTACGCCATTGAGCGTCGAGTGCTCAGTTCTCTATTCTTGTGTGTATCGTGTGGTTGTCCTCTGTTTGGTCTGTTATTAACAGTGCTTATTTTCTTCCTTTTCTCACATTTCCTTTTTGATTTTACCTATAATCATGGTGCATAAGAAGCTAAGTTTCAGTACAGGAAGAAGGCAATTCTTTCATTAGAATTGAAGCAAGAAATTATAGAAAAACATGAGAGCAGTGTGCATGTGAGTGGTACTGTATGGCTAAACAATATGGCCGGAATAGGCCTATGATCTCGAGGATCATCAATCTGAAGGCAGCCATTAAAGCAAATAACCATCGAAGGTGATCACCATTATTACAAGACATCTTAGCAATACCCTGGAAGAGATAGAACGCCTTTTGTTGATAGGGATAAAGGACAAAGAGATTGTTGGCAACGAT
>NC_090728.1:93936903-94034403 GCF_036898095.1 Palaemon carinicauda
CCTAAATGCCCTAGGGTTTTTGGAATGATAAACCAATAACAGCTTTATTATGCAGTCCCCGCTGGCGTTGGCACATAGGGCAAGAGTCAACCGATCCTTCATGGGCTTATGTCCAGGCATTTTCTTCTCTTTGGCAGTGATGTATGTTCGACTAGGCATCTTTTTCCAAAACAGACCAGTTTCATCACAACAGAAAACTTGATGTTCTACGTAGCCTTCATCCTCCACGATCTTTTCAAACTTCTTAACAAAATCGTTAGCAGCCTTGGTGTCCGAACTTGAAGCCTCTCCGTGCCGAACAACTGAATGAATCCCGGTCCGTCTCCTAAATTTCTCAAACCAACTGCGAGATGCCTTGAATTCCTCCGTCGTAAGATCGATTGAACTCTCCCCCGCGTCACCCCCAGAGCCCGCCACCTTCAAGTCACAATAGATAGTGCTGGCCTTCTCGCAAATGATCGTTCCAGTGATCATATCGCCAACAATCTCTTTGTCCTTTATTCATATTAACAAAAGGCATTCCACCTCTTCCAGGGTAGGGCTGCAACGTTTGGAAATAATGGTGATCCCCTTCGATGGTTTGACTGCTTTAATGGCTGCCTTCTGCTTGATGATTCTCGAGATCGTAGACATATTCCAGCCATATTGTTTAGCCAGATCACTCACATGCACACCGCGCTCATGTTTTTCTACAATTTCTTGCTTCAATTCTGATAAAAGCATTGTGTTCTGCCTTTTCTAACATAACCCATACCTGTACCGAAACTAAGCTTCGTAGGACCCATGATTTAAGTGAAATAAAAAATGAAACGTGAAAAAAGAAAGATAATAAGCACTGTTAATAACAGATCGAACAGGGTACAACCACACGACGCGCACAAGAATAGAGAACTGACAGACTGGGGTCCCTCTGACGTGCTGCCATCTACCGATATAAACAAGAAACTACACTGACGCTTCGAGAAAATTCTACGCGTATGGTCTACATTGGATGTTGGAGCATGATGTCGGGTGTCGAGACGAGAATTCTATCGAATTTTACATCGGATGTTGGAACAATATTATGTAAAGGCAATCGTATGTAGAGGTTCCACTGTATTACTTAATGTCCAACATCGTACGCTCAAATGCGGAATGGTCCTTTGATATTCTCGCTTGCAAGAACAGTACGTCTAATTGTCACACAGAGCTAGAAAAGAACAGAGTTCTAGGATCACCTCTATTTTTTTTCTGTTGCTGTAGGAAGTCATATTGTGAGGGGCTGGGTTCTAGGGTTTGAACACAATCCTGAACCAAAGTAATGAAGGTCTTCTCTACTCCTGAATGACTTGTGACACAAGTAAAGAAATCCTGTTGTTACCTGCTCAGTAGGGCTTTGGATAGTAAAGGAGAGTTTAAAGAGGAAGCCCTATTTGCTGCTCATTGCAAGTGTTCAAGAGTGATCGCTAGAGCAACCTGTAGACGTGTGAACAGTTCCAGAGGGTTGAGCCCTTTGAAAGCTCCTCAAATCTAGAAGACTCTTGTCAAGTTCAGACTTACATCCTAGATAAAACTTGGTTCAAGGGCTACATGGTATCCTTCACCAAAAAGTTTGAGGAGATTCCCCCAACAACGAAAGTAACAGCTGTCACTGGGAGTGTTCGAGGTCATGCTACCATATCTACCATGTGACAACTTCCCGAGAGGTATCCTGCTTACGGACGATCCGTAAAAACAACCCATCGTATGAAGTGATTTACCAATCTCCTTTGGAAAGCCTGTAAGTAGCAATGGTGCATGCGATACTGGTCGTTTGAAAAGCCGGGAATTTTCTTTTGTGGATGATACCTTCGAAGTGGATGTGATTATTTATGCGCGTGTGCACGTATACAGATGAATGAGTGCTAACAGGGAGGTGCTTGTCTACAGAAAATTCTTCCAGATTAGAAGAATTCTTATTAAAGTTGTGAGTGCGTGAACAGAAGTGCTCTCGTGATTGCGTCCCAACTGTAGAGTACGTTTATGCGTGAATAGGTGTTACATCAAAGACCAGTAAGTGTGCCCTATGGGGAGGGGGGTGTGAAAGGTGTAGTACTTTCAATCAAAAGATAGCGCGTCCACAAGTGAGTGAGTGCGCATGCGATAGTGCACTCATTAGCAAAGCAATCTTCAAAGTCCTATGAACATGTGCTAAGCAGAGAACACAAGCATTCGAAGAGTGTGCTCTTATAGGAGAGTGTTTGTGAACAGGTGAATGATCATAAGAATGAGAATGTGTGAGCAAGTCCATGCTGAACATCAGCAGCAAGCAGGTCAATTGAAGAGCATGCAAACTCTGAAAAGTGTGCGCGGTCGAAGACAGGAGAAAAGTCTAGAGAATGCATGCTTAATGTAGAGCGTGCTCTCATAGGAATGAGTGAGCAGGTGTTTGCTTGTAAGAATGAATGCAAGCGAGCAAGTGAATGCTCCATGTCAAATGAAAAGCGCATAAGTTCTGAAAAGCATGCATGATTGCAAACAGGTGAGGTGGCACTGCAGTAGAGTACATGATCACGATTGGGTATACGCAGTCGAGAACGAATGAGGTGGCACTCCTGTAGGAGCATGTGGTAAAAACAGGTGAAGTGGCACAAAATAGCATGCTACTGCATACTACTGAAGCATGTTAATGGGCACACAGGAACAGGTAAGGCAGCACGCAAAGAAGTGGATAATCTCGTTGTCTCTTTCTTCATACTCGGTGAAGGACTGGGCAACACTCTCCTACTAGGAGAGAAATGTTAGGAGTCACATATATGATACTGTATATACAGTAATTCCTATCGATCGGTCTGGAAGGACAAATTGTCCAAAATTGGAAAAGGAAAAGCAGACCCTCTTTTTTTTCTGAACTGCTGCATGTTCCAAGTCCAACAAATATGTGAATCCACTGTCAGGGCTAAGAGACGAAGGTGGGCAAAGGTGAAAGAATAACTTGAAGTTCTCCTATCAATGATGTAATGAAGTTTCATTCCTGTCACGATGAACAGTCGTCACTAGTCCAAACAAGAGTAATTAACAAAAAAGGGTACATCGGCACGTTACACAGAAACTGTTAGTTAGCTATAGTTATCAGCAAAACTGCAAAACCTTCAATATAAAACTAAAAAATGAGGGAGCCAGAAATACATCTGTACTATTCAGTGGCTGAAAAAATGGTTACTTGGTGTGCTAGTGGGGGAGGGGGTTCTCCATGCCACCTGCCAGTAACTATCCACACCTTGTTATACAGTATTCTCAACAGTTAATTTCTAGCTATACTGAAAACATACTCCTATTATAAGAAGTGTTTGTATCTGTGTAGGAACAAATAAATTTATAAAATCATTCAAGTCAAACACAAATAAGTTGGCTAATTTTAAGCTTGAAGGTAAAAAAAACTACTATAATTTTAAACAGAAATAAATGTAAGACATTATCAAATTACACACAACAACACTATAAAACCAAAGATTTTAGCAGTTGAACATAAGGAGAAAATCAGGTCTCAGAAACTTCAGGAACTTCCTGAAACTAATTTCATGCCAGGGAAGAAAACATCTGGGTTCAACCACATCATCAAGTTGAGGTTCAATGAAAATATGACATTGCAATACTCAAAGGATGATAATTTGAGAGGGATCATTGAAAGGCATTATATACAGCAAAATGGAATATGGAAGTAATTTTGAAATTTTCCAAAAGTCAAGGTATTGCTTGAGAATTAAAGCTACCTAATAACAAGTCAGCAGACAGAATGATACAGTTAACCACTGGGGACCTAAAGGATCATACATGCATGTTCCAATTCATTAGGAAAAATTGCAGTAGCTTTTTATTCTCTTTCTTATAGTGGATAAAGATGCTTGGGAATTCATGGGGTGCACAAATTAAACCAGCTAATACAATGAAAAATTTAAAAACTTACTGAGCAAAAGATGTTATAGCAGTTAGAAGCAAGTGATCAGAAACTTGGTCATCTTGATCCTGAGCAGAGTTGAGCAATTTATCTACGAGTAACAGATGAATTACTTTGTCCTAAAAAATAAAAAATCTTATTCCATTTTTTTTATTCTATTTTTTTAAAACACAAAATACCTGAGAAAACCACAATTCTTACTTAGACTATAACTAGAGTACTAAAAATCATAGAATTTCAAAATTAGTCAGGTAATACACACTGATGTATCTATGTACTTTAAACACTAGCATTCCAAAGAAAATTTATTAACAAGGTACTGAATTTAGTATATATGGAAAGGAACAACCATGTCTCCTTTAAATGGAACAATTATACAAAAAGTTTCTGTTATATACAATACATTAACACCTGGGTACAAACACTACAACATTAATGAATAATGTGTTAAAACCTTGCCTGATGACATAGTAAATAATGCCCCATACACAGTCCAAGAATATCTGCAAATACAGTACGCAAAAATAAGCGACATATCTAGGTAACATAGAGAAGTGCAGACAATTGAAAGCTATGCATCATATTACAGGAGATGATAAATGGAATTTTAATGACATTAAATATATATATACTCACTTGATATTCACATTGCTTCTCCCTTGAGGCTGATTAAATGTTGACATCTATCGTAAAACTAAGATTCCGATTTCTTTCCTTGCAATAGCCACTCCCTTCTAGCAGAGTATTGAGATTACATGGCAGTGTATGACAATACATGAACATGGGAAAACCATACCTCCGTCGTTCAGTATAAAAGTCAAAATTAGTTCATTAGCCTCTTGACGTCACTAGTCAGTATTGGGGCATGTATATGAACACCGGGCGAGTATAGAAATAACTGATTTTATTATGATTTTCTTTTTTTATTTCTAGGATCTTCCCCTGATGTTCATATTGCTAAATTCCATAGTATGGGAAAGATATAGGAAATTTAAAGCAAATACCTAGATATGTACCGTAACCCTCTGGTGATCTAATGACGTATTTCCGCATCAATGGATTTTTTGCCGTAAGTGCTCCGATGACAAATATAAAGCGTCATCCAATACACTTTTTGCAGGGAAAATAGTTTTAATTTTTGAGCCATCCCAAGAAAATGACTCGCATCTGATTCTGGGAAGATCTTCACCCTAAGACAAAACATAAAAAGAAAACTGATAACAGTAGTGCATGCACTGTAAGTCTCCATCACACATTCAGTTGATTTCATGGTTTGAATAAGTTTAGCAATTTTATGGAGAGCTCTTGTATAACTTTTTTGTCGACCATATACAGCATTTGTGAAATGCCCTTGAATTTTTTCTTGATACATCATACAAAATGTTTGAAGGGTATAAAGTGGAAAATGTGAAAAACATGACTGGCCAGAAATTTTCCTAAGGTGTTGCTACTCCTTGCATGCACCAACATTCTCCTGAGACATGATGTACTTCCAGAGGCAAGAAAATTTTTTTATAATCATTTGGAAGTATGTAATCCTCATAAAAATGGGGTATGCGACGTTATAGCTAGGTCCAAAAGAGCTAGTACTTTTGAGCAAGTGCTACAAAATGGCTAGTTCCATAATAGCTAGTACCAAAATCGCTACTGTGACAAAATAGCAAGTAGTACATTTGAGCTGGTACAGAAAGAGCTGCTAACCAAAATAGGTAGTTTCAAGAAAATGTAGAGTTGTTTCTACTTCAACATATTCAACGTAGATGTAGGGTTGAAGGCCACTTCCCTGAACCTATATCAATTAGCGAATTGCTAATACCAGAAGAATTTATAATGGTTACCATAAACGGAAATGCATTCTTCTTCTTACCGAGTGATGAAACTAGCGGTTCAAATTGAATAATCATATTTGCAAGTCAGCTTATGCTCGATCAACTTGCCAGTTGAAAAATATGACTGTGTGATGGCACTTTCAAAGTTGTTCCTAGAATATTTTATCAATTATATACAATCTATGTTGTTAGAGAAGACTTTCTTTTTCCTTGTGTGATAATTCATGCATTCTGGTAAGCAAGCATTGCAAATCCTGTGGTGTTCTGTTAATAAGGACAGCTTCATCAGCATACTTTAGGTCTGCTAAATTCCTATCACCAATCCAGTCCAATCCTCCACCATCTCTGACTATTCTACGCATTACAAAATCCATGAGGAGGATAAACAACATAGGTGACATCACATTCCCTTGGAGTACTCCGCTGCTCACTGGAAATTAATTTGATAAGATTCCATTAACATTAACTTTGCACTTGCTCAGCTCGTGAACAGACTGGGTTTAAAGCAATCGACAAACTGTCTCTTCAGCTTTAACTCTTGATGCCTGGCGATTGATATTAAAAGAATTAGTATAGACCGGCAGGGGTTACTTGCCTTAGTTAAATAGGTACTGTGCATCACAAGGAACTGGCTATCTTTTGATATATCTAGCCAATGAATCTTCTTTAGATTCAGTCAGTCATGGAAACAGATGATGACAGAACGGCCCACAGTCCTGGGTGTAGCGAGGTGCTAAGAATCTCCCGGTTTATAATTACTAAAGAAAAATTGAAAATAGGTAATTTTAATGTTAAAACCATGAATCAGATTGGGAAGTTACAGCAAGTGGAGACTGAGTTTATGAAATATAGTTTGAATATCTCGGCCCTAAGAGAAACATGTAAGGGGATTGGTAAGGAAATTTTAGACCTAGGCAATATATATATCTACTCAGGAAGATCACATGGAGTTGGAAGAGAAGGGGTACGAATGATGATGACACCAAGAGCAAAAAAGGCATTAACCAAGTGGAGAGCTGTAAATACAGTAGTAGATTGTTACTAGCAAAGTTCAAATCAAAGCAGTGCAATATGGGTATTTTAGTTTGCTATGCCCCAACAAGTGATTCCCCTGAAGAAAGGAAAGATGAATACTATGAACTCCAGAGGGCAATAGATGAGATCCCTGAGAGAGATAGGAAAATTGTGATTGGCGACTTCAATGCTAAAGTTGGAGGAAATAATCAGGGAATAGAGAATGTGATGGATGTCGAAGGCCTTGGCAAAATTGCAAATGAAAATGGAGCCCATTTCGTAAGTTCCTGTTCAGCAAAAAATCCTGTCATTAGAGGTACTCTTTTTCCACACAAGAACATCCACAAGTATACATGGACTTCACCATGTGGCAATTACAAAAATCAGATCGATCATATTGCCATTAATAAAGAGAGAAGGGCTCTGAGAAATGTAAGAAGCTATAGCGGTGCAGATATTGGTAGTGATCACCAACTCCTCATTGTCACACTGAAATTAGAACTGAAAGCACCCAACAGAACGATAGATAGAATACCTAGGTTTTATACTAGTAAGCTTTTAGATGAAGAGCACAGAGAAACATTTGCAATTGAATGTAGGAATTGATCTGCAGTCTTAGAGACTTCAAGAGATGAAGAACAGACAATTAATGAAGAATGGTGTGATATTAAGAGCATATATCAGTCATTTGGTAGTGAAGTCTTGGGACACACAGTTACAAGGAGAAAGCCATGGATATCAAATGATACTTGGGATACTATAAAAAGGAGACAAAGACAGAAATTGATTGTTGAAAGTTTTCGAGGAAGTAATAAAAATTACAAGGTGGAGCATGCTAAGTATTCCAGTATTGATAGTGAGGTCAAAAGAAAAGCCAAGAATAACTGGAGAGAATATATAGATAGTAAAGCAGATGAGGCTGACAAAGCTATGAATTCAGGAAGTGGCTATGGTGTAAGAATTGCTCATAGAATTATTAATGAAATCTCTACTGGGGCAAAGAAGAAGCATATACCCATCAAAAAGAGAGATGGCTCTGTTATAGCTACAGAAGATGAAGAAAGACAGTGCTGGATGGAACACTTTAGTAAGGTTATGAATAGGATATATGACGGGAATAATGTGATTGATATACCAGAAGCTGATGAACACCTTGATGTGCCCATGAATGAATTCACTGTGTTTGAAGTCGAAGCTCTATCTCTATTGGGGAGAGGTGAATAGAGTCTGTCAAGGAGATAGCCCTGTCCTTCCTTGAGGGAGACGGCCTAATCCTCTTTTTCTTCCCCTTCCCCTTTGGTTTAGCTGGTGGAATCCGGAACTGAAGGAGAGTCCCTTAAACCTCTGAATTACTTTCCTCCTAACGCCTTTTCCAAGGGGAGAGGGGTCTCTCCTTATGGTAAGGTCCCACTAGAGCAGATCCTTCGGAACTTCTCCTAAGACCTGCAGGAGGAGAGGAGCTGGAAAGGACGGCCAACAGAGGGATTTTCTGGGTGCCACCCAGCATTGAGAACGGGGGATGGTCCCCGTCGCATCCTCACGCATTACATTAAATAGTGCGCTCAGTCAGGGGGGTCTCGAGCTCGAAATGAACTGGGAGGGAGATTCTTTGGACGGACAGGAGCCCTGGGTCTAGGAACCTGGGATGGTTTCCTTGACTCCTTTTCTGCAGGCAGGATTTGCACTGGCCTACCCGGGGGAAGGTGCTGGTCGTTGAAGCCTCAGGGCAGCAGACTGCTCATGAGCTTTCCTCAGTCCTTCACCCTGACCCCAATCAAAAGGGTACAGATTCTTAGAAGGAATTGCGAACTAGAAATAGAGCAGCATGATGAGAACCTGAGGGATCGTCATAACAAGAGACCGAAGGCTCTAGGTTGCGCAAACCCTGAGGTTCGGACCAACGAGAACCCGAAGGTTCTAAGTTATGAAATCCTGGAAGATAACATAGCTTGAACCCGGAGGCCCAGGATCGCATGAACTCGAAAGCTCCAAGCAACAAGAACCAGGAGTTTCTATGTCATGAGACCTAGAAAGATAAAAGTGACAAGGACCCAAAGATCCTGGGTCATGAGAGTCCCTAGGCTCAGTGCGACGAGAGCCCGAAGGTTCATCATAACGAGAGTTACGAGCGCCTGGAGGTTCTACAAGACGAGAGTCTGTAGACTCAGGGTTACGCAAGACTGAGGGCTCAATGTATTGAGGGTCACGAGAACCTGAAGGCTCAGCGTAATGCAACGAGGGTCATGAGAGCCCAAAGGATCATCGTAACGCAGGTATGAGAGCCCAAAGGATCAGCGTAACGCAGGTATGAGAGCCCAAAGGCTCAATGCAACGCAGGTCATGAGAGCCGAAGGCTCAGCTTAACGAGGGTCTCAAGAGCCCAAAAGATCAGCGTAACGAGGGTCACGAGAGCCCGAACGCTCAACGCATGACGAGTCATGAGAGCTCGAGGGCTCAACCTAATGAAGGTCACGAGAGCCCGAAGGCTCTACATGACGAGAACCGGAAGGTCCTGGGTTACGAGAGCCCGAAGGCTCAACGTAACGGGAGCCCGAAAGTTTGGGGTCACCACAGCCCAAAGACTCAGCGAGACCGCCACAAGAACCCAAAGGAACTATGTGACTTGAACCCGGAGGAGCAGGCCCAGGGTGACGAGGGGTCAGAAACTCTTCCACCCGACGAACTCCCGAAGGGGAACGTTTATCAAGATCCTCCGAGGAGGGAGACTGCCGAGGCCTAATGAGCTCAGGAGCTTTCTCTCACGAACAAGAGAAGTGTTCTCCCGAAGGAGAATATCGCCTAGGATTATGTTCTACCATGGCCTAGGGGGAGAAGCGTAGGCATTAGTCACACGTTGGTTACCAACAAGTCTCTTGTGAACAAGAGAGATGTTCCCCTAAAGGAAGAAAATGCTCTGGACTTTGCTCTACTACCAACCCCGGATGAAAAGCATCGCCTTCAACGTCGGTCAGAGAAGACCAAAAGTCAGACTGACGGGCAGCAGCACCTACACCCACAGGGGAAGGTTCCACTTTTGAAGAAGTAGGAGTGCATTTCTGCTCAACACCCAACTGAAGGAGCTCAAAGAGAACTTCCTTAAAAGGGGGATCATCAATGCCCAGGGATGGCTAAAAACCCAACAGATCAGTCATAGAGTAGGCACTCCCTGGGGGAAGAGGCGAGACCGAGTTGTTAGGGGAAATGGTACCATTCCTTGAACCAAAAGGTTGATCTGAAGTTACTAGGGCTGAGCTGCTCCTTAGCTGTTCCCCAGAGAGGGCCAGCGGAGGAGCCTTTCTGGAAGAGTTTATGGGTTTAAAAAAGAAGTCCGCAATTTCTTTGACTTCGAGGAGGAGACTGAAGAAGAAGAATCTCGCTTGGCCTTCTTTTTCTTCCTGCGCCCATACCTCTCCCACTGGGAAGCAGACCACTACCAAAACTCATCAGAGGTGTTATTCCTATCACACTGGTGGCCGCGGCAAGCCGGACACAGCAGGTAGGGGTCCATCACAAGGGCTGACATGAAGGTACCGCAGGAGTGGCCTTCCAGACAAAGACAGGTATGCAAGGGACTTGGAGAAATTCAAACACGCTCTGAAAAGAACATGAAGTATAGTATTATTCAAATGGCAAGTCTTGGTGGGAGAGAGTGGCAATGACAGTCCTCTACCGAGCAGGAAAGCAAAGTGGGTGCTCGGCCTAGGTGTGTAAGTGTGGTAGCCGGCACCCGTCACCCCTCCCCACCAACTAACGGTTGGGGTGATTACCCCTCCCTAAATTCTCATGGCTTGTCTTTCAGCTTCGCCGAAAGTAATATCCCTATAAATAGCATAGGGTTTGTATTTAGTGTTGGAACAAAAAGGTTTTAACACTGCATTCTTGAATACCCATTTGTTCATTACCATTTCTTACAGGATCAGCACTAGGTCTGCTATTCTCGCGTTCCCCATCTAGGGAGAAAAGGAAGAGTACTGGCTCATACTCAATATTGTGCAGTTTCAGACTAAAGCCAATAACTAGCACAACTAATTTGAGATTCAAGTAAATAATGCATTTGGCATTCTGTAAGGCTTATGAATTACTGTTTGGCCCTGACAATCACCTCATACTGACCTTAAATGTAACCAGGTACTCATTCAACACAGTAGCTTTAAAGACAACAACTTCAGAGCCCTCTTCTTCATTGTAGATAATAGCTCGAGGCTCTTCTCCTGACATCTCATACACAATACTGTCTCCACACAGCACGCTCACATATCGCCTATAAAAATAAAATGGTTACTTATTGTAGAATTATTTTTTTCTTGTTAATAAGAGTAGAATATACAAGCATATAGAATTTTAAGTACAGTACCTGTATAATATGTAAAACTAACTTGTTTTATATTCTACAAATACAGTACAGTACATATGTAATTTCACCACAGTAGTGCATGTAAAGTTTTTTGTTTAAATCTTAAAAACAATATTATGAGGCTATTTCATCACTAGTGCAAGCACTTATACACTCTATGTTGTTAAATTATTGAACCAATGGAGCAACTGAGAGGTCAATTACAGTAAAATACAAGGTTGTACATTTGTAGTGTTTAAAATTTTGTTACGCGCTTATCTATTCAAGTTGAATTGTTAGTTAGACGGGAGGTAATACTGTACAGTATAGTTTTTCTTCAGCCATCTCTCTAGGTTCTATTATAATCCCCCATGACCCCAAGGAAGTGTGTGCCTGATTCTAGTTGAAAAGTATAGGATGTCATGTGTTTGTAAAAAGATCTCTTCTGCCAGCTGCAATAGACTGAAGGTCCATAGAGCTGGTAATATGACAATATTTTTGGCGACGGAAGTATTGAAATACTGTAGATAAAATTCATTCATATTTTCATCTTATTTAAAAACACAACTACAGTATATAATTATACTGAGCATATTATATGTTGTGAAGTCAATCCTTCCAAACTACCATTAAGTAGAAAATTTCATTACAAATACTGTATAGAAAATTCCAAGTTTCGGAAAACTAGGTTAGCCTACCGACAATGCAAGAGAGCCGTACTATAAATAAAGATAAAATAACCAGTACATATTCTTATTTTACTTAAACATAAAACTATCTACTGTAATTAAAATAAGTACATTACGTAAAAGAATTTAAGTTAATCCTTCCAAAATACTACCCTATAAATATTAATGAACAATATGCAATTAGAACAACCCGTTCTGGGGTGCTTGATTATAAAGCTTAGGAAATTATTTATATCATGTTGCTATTGTGGCTGTAAGCATTTACGCATTAATTATAATTTTATTAACAATACTTTCATCATTATCTTTTCCTTTTCTAACCCATTGAAGAAGTAGAAGACGGGATAAATATTATTACCAAATTACTGTAGATGTAGGACAGTACTGCAATGCTTCAAATCGCTGAGTAAAACTACGTAAGAAAATGGTTAGTGGGCATTGTATAAAATATGAACACTTAGTTTATCTTAAAATGTATACCCATTGTATAGAACAGTATTACACTACAGAGTTTATTACCTATATACAATACTGCACTCTACAATACTGTACTGTAGAGTATATAAATGTAGGCTACGTGTCCGGTGAGTTGTCAGGTTAGTTGAGTCATCTGAAAGAAAACAGCGAACACTTACAGTTCAGTTAAGCTGTACTGTAGTGATATTACTGTACATATATTATGGTAATATATACTCCAGTACAGTATCAGCGAGTGTTATACGGTACAGTATTACTAGATAGGAACAACAGTATTTTGTTATAACTGTATGATGACTACCTGTACTCAGTAAAATTATAGTTTCGCTCAGCGCAATGACTAAGTACTGAAGTGTTATGTACTGTACTGTAGCCTTACCATGTCCAGTACGTAGTGTTCACGTGAGCACATGGACTGTACACTTACTGATTTAATTACACACTATTTATACTGTAATAGAAACCAAGTAAGAACAATATGAGGCGGTACTTATTGTGTTGATTATACGGTGTAGGCAATGGGCAGCGAGTTGTTAGGTTAGGAGTTAACCATCCCTAGGGCACCAAAGATACGCGAATTCCCGCCAGTCTCTGTTACCTAACCTTCGCGAAGTGGGGTCTGACTGCAGTTTGCAAACGTAAGCATGAGTCAACTTAATCCCCTAGAAAATTTGGAGATAAAAAAATATAACCCAGAGGAGTTATGTCTATGAGACACTCGTCCCATGCAGGCTTGACGGGGCAAGGAGGATATCACAAGGAATCGGAACCCCAAACCATGTGAGCAATCTGACAAGTTCTTTAACTCGTTGAGAGAAATAGGAGAAAATAATCCAGAGGGATTATCGAATGGGAAGACTTCTATTGCAGCAATCGGTATGTAGACCTATTCTCTACCTTCCCAGAGAGGTCAGACGGCATATGGGTGAGAACGCAGCAGCAACTAATGTTGATCTTGTCATGCAAGTATATGTGTAATGTTTGTAAATTACATGATTAAATCCATGACCCAAGGGATCAATGGAGAAGATAGGAGGAGAGTGAGAAACGCCAAGTCAGTCATAAACAGGATGCGAAAGCCAAACCTTTGCAATGTAACATTTTTCATGAAGAGTAAACACAATACAAAGTATACCGTGAGAAAGAGTTGAGTGTCTCACCAGATCTAGATGGCTTCCTGTATTAATGTTGTATTTACATATTTACATAAATGCTGAGATAACTAAGTATATGTTATCATCAACACATGATATTTTAGTTAGTTCTTGTCAACATCTCATACGGAATGGTCATCCGACCAAACCATCTATACTCCTGTGATGGAGCTGCTAATAAACTGTTTTAAAAGTTAACTTACATAGACTTATTCAGAAGAAGTAACCTGCAAGTCTAAAAATACATAGCACATTGAAGAGACATTTGATTGGAACTATAATGTGTGTTTATAACAGTACCACACCAACATATGAAGAAATTGACTTGTAAAGTAACCCTATACTGTACCGAAACAAGTGACCACAAAAGGTTAGAGACAGGGAGCAGATGAGGCGACTGATCGCTAACGCTCATGGCCCATCAGCTTACTAGTAGAAGTAATAGAAGGAGTAGTGGTCCACTGAATGTTCGTGAGTGTTCAACGCTCGTGAATGCTTATAAGAACCGTAAGCCAATGAAGAAACTTTAGCATTCGCATGCACCAGTCCTTTAAACATCTGCATGACTTGTTGTTGCGTCGCGAGCTGAAGCTCTTATGCAGAAGTTCTAATAGGATGTACGCAGTTGGAATCTGTTCTCACTGTTCTCACTGTATTGTGGAAATAACAAGTGGTGAGTGAGGTATTAAGCACCAAGGCTGACAAGTTCTCTGTAGAACGAAGTCAGTAACGACCATCCCAATAGTCAAGGTCTCTGAGACCCATCGCTGGTTATCGGCGATTCTACCTGCAAGCAGGAAGAATGCTGATCATCTAAGGCAACTTTACCTTGGAAGGGAAAGTTGCGAGCTGGGCAGCGCTGTGACACTGAACAGTGGTCGCTATTCTAGGCGAAATCACGAGCAGGCCTGCAGCGGTATGCTGAAAACTTGGTTGCGAGCTGAAGACTGATAATGAGCAGGAGCCTGGTCATGAGCTAGTCTGGGCTGTCTCGTCGTTAGTCCAGAAGTGCGGTAGTGAACAGAAGAGTAAAGGAATCCTCAGGCGTTAGAAGCCGTTGCTGGGACTATAAGAACCTGAAGCGAGCCGACGGGTGATCACAAGCTGACAGGTGATCATAGGCTGTCAGGCGATCGCGAGCTGACGGGTGATCATGGGCTGAAAGGCAATCACGAGCTGAAAGGAGATCGGGAGCAGATGGGTGATTGCAGGCTGACGGGTGACCACGAGCTGACCAGTAATCACAAGCAGATGGGAGATTGCGAGCCGACACGTGATCGCAAGTTGCACCAGGGCAAGGCAAGAGACTGAGTGAGGAAAGTGTACTAGACAAGACAAGTTAGTTATGCGATACGAGTCAGCTGGGTGAGACGAAATGGCTAGGAATAAAGGCGGACAGATGCTGAAGGCGTCAAACTCCCTGGAGGCGAGCAACATCATCTTCATGCTCTGAATGCCAGATAACTCATAATCAATTAATCAATCATGCTCTGATGAGCCACCCTTTAAAAAATTAGAGAAAGGCATGGATGAATTCATAACCCTCTCTTAATCCCGCGTGGCAAAGACTACTCCAGGAAGGACTGAACCCGCGTACAGGAAAGTTGCCCACCATTAGTAGCAGAAACAAGCTTCAAACTTTGCCCTTCCTCCACTGGCTGAGCAAGCTCAGAACAAGGGAGAGCACCGTCGTCAGTACGATGATCGGGAACTGCCACAGGCACAGGCGATGAAGGTGGTGATGGTGCAGGAGCAGCAACTTCCACAGGAAAAGGATCATGCATCAGACTTTGCGCTCCCTCCGCCTGCTGCTATCACACCGTCGACGTGACTGCTGAAGAATACCACACGAGAGAAAACCCAACCAGCGAACAGGAAAGGTGAACCCCGAGAGGCACAGGAACATGCTTCCGACTTTGCACCACTTACGACGGCTGCATTAGCTGAACGATGGAGTGCGTCGTCATCAGCAGCTAAGAAATCCACTCGAAAGAAAACCTAACCCGCGAACAGGAAAGGTGTCCCTGAGAGGCACAGGAACATGCTTCAGACTTTGCACTCCCTACACTGGCTGTCTTCGAAGAACAAGGTGGTCCGACTTCATCAGCTCTGAAAAAAAAAAAAAATTTGGGAGAAAACCTAACCCATGAAAAGGAAAGGTGTCCCATGAGAGGCACAGAAACATGCTCCAGACTTTGCAATCCCTTTGCCGGCTGTCATCACAGAACGAGGGAGTGCGTCATCGTCAGCGTAGAGGAGCAAGACCAAAGTCGAGCTCTAGGTGGGCCGTCCTGTCATTGAACTCTCAGGATGGGAGCAACATCTACTTAATACGGTGAAGGAGCATCCACACAGAGAACGACTCCCCTACGGAGGAGGACCGAGCCACTACACTAGGGGAGGCGGGGACTCCTCCAGCCTAAGGGTTTTCTGGCATCAAAAGGGAAGAGATTATAAGAAAAGGTTCTCCGCCCTCGAGAAAAACCCCACACTACGCCATCTCCGAAACAGCAACACTCACCCCTGCAAAAAATAAACAGGAGCTAAAAGAACAAATTAGTCAAAGGCCAGTCAAAAAAAGGTTGGGTGTTAGAGAGAGATGAACGTCCACTCTCCACCGAGCCAAGAGTAAAAAGTGACGATAGAACACAGGTGTGTGTGTGTATGTTTGTGTGAGCAGGGTAGCCGGTACTAACCCCCTACCCCCCTAACTAGTGGTGGGGTAGTCATACCTTGCTAAAAGTCATTCTTACCATTTACCATTAAAATATTTCATTACTTTATCAAAGGTTTGAATATTGAAAGAAAAGATAATGAGAAATTCTAAAAATTCAAAAGTATGAGAGAGAGAGAGAGAGAGAGAGAGAGAGAGAGAGAGAGAGAGAGAGAGAGAGAGAGAGAGAGAGAGAGAGAGAGTGTGTGTGTGTGTGTGTGTGTGTGTGTGTGTGTGTGTGTGTGTGTGTGTGTGTGTTCTCAGGTAGGGAATGTCTCCAATGACTAGAAAATGTGATGTGATTCTACTATGGTAACATAAAAACACAAAAAACAACTCTTACACAATCAGAATTAAAAGCTAGAATCCCAAAGACTTTGTTGGTTGACTGAAGAAAGAAGGAGGGGCTATATGACCAGGCATGTTTTTGACATAAAAAGACATCATCATAGCAAAGGGGTTAGGTGCTAAATATAGTATCACACGTACTTTGTCCTAAATGTAGACTGCCAGGCCTAATGAATCAGCTGAAGGAACAGAGCTAGATGCTACTTTGTAATTTCATATTAAAGGAACAACATCGTTCGTAAGCCGTATGCATACTGCAATAGGGTTATAATTTGTTAATTGTCTTTGAATTTCCCCTAGCTGCAAATGGGTTTTAAGTCCATTAATACTCCATTGAATCTTTAATGGATTGAACATTATGGCTTCTGTTTATTTTGCTGAAGTTAGGTTTCTGCTTAAATGTGTTAGCATTACTTTTTTATTAGGGATGAGTTCTTTACATGTAATTTCCTGATGCTTATTTTGATTAGGATTTGCTTCCTGATTATACCATTTGTATTAAGGTTGTTTTTCTAAAAAAAAAAATCAAAACAGTGTCAGTTGCACAATTCTTTATCTGATGATCAACAAACATACAACCTGAATTGTGGCTTTCTAATTTACCATACATACCGGTAAATACAACCTGAATTGTGGCTTTCTAATTTACCATATATACTGTCTTTATCTTTGTTCTTGACAAAGATTTCAATCAGATTATTAAATCTATGTATGTTTATATTTCTAATGTCATGAAATTCAGATAAGAAGGAATCATTACAGCCGTAGAAAATTTTGTGGATTTTATTCTTCCCTGTTGTTTTATGTGAAATCACTTATTTAAGGGGTATGTATGCCTTTAACTGAAGAGGGACTAATTTCATTGAAGGGGATGTTGTTATTAAGGTTTCCTTCGGCTATATGAGTAATATATGGTCTCTTAGGACCTCAACCTCTACTGCATGATTAGTAATGAATTATTATTATTATTATTATTATCATTATTTTCATTATTATTATTATCATTATTATTATTATCATTAGGTAAGTTATAGCCATAGTTGGAAAAGCAGGATACTATAAGCCCAATGGCTCCAACAGGGAAAAATAGCCCAGTGAGGAAAAGAAATAAGAAAATAAATAAACTACAAAAGAAGTTATGAACAATTAATATAAAATATTCTAAGAACATGACAAATTTGGAAGTAATTTGTATTTTTATTAATAATAAAAACCTCTAGCTATTTATAGGGGCATTACTTTCGGCAAAGCTCAAAGACGAGCCTTTAGACTTTTAGAGGGTTAACCACCCATGACGCTAGTTAGCAGGGGGATGGGGTTAGTAGCTATCCCTCTCACTCGCACACCTGTGACTGTAACCCGATTTGCTTGGAGGTAGGACTTCAAGGGAGACTGGGTTGGCAGGCAAATCTGTACAAATAGCTATAGTTTTGTATCGTTAGGAAAAATACAAATTACTTTCAAATTTGTCATTTGTTCTGTAACTAGAATACAAACCAACGCTATTTATAGGGGTTGAATCCCCCATTAGGAGGGTGGACGTCCCTGCCAATCCGTCTTTTTTACTTTTATCCGGGGATTCTCCTTTATGTGTGTTAGCACAAAGTAGGTGGAAACCCTACACCTTGACAAAACCTTGCCATGCATGGTCTGCGGCCTAAGTAAGCTATTTTGTGCCTTGAAGGCATGAGGATTCTCAGAGTGGTATACCAGTAGGGGCTTAATTTTCAAGTCCCCACTGGCATTTGCACAAAATGCGAGGGTAAGTCTGTCCTTCATCGGTTTATGGCCAGGAAGTTTCCTTTCTTCAGCTGTGATATATGTACGGCGGGGCATTTTCTTCCAGAAAAGGCGAGTTTCATCACGGTTAAACACTTGCTGAGGAATGTAGCCTTTTCTGAAAATTACTTTCTCAAACTTCTTGAGGAATTCTTCTGCTGCTTTCTTGTCAGAACTGGCCGCCTCTCCATGCCTGACGACTGAGTGAATACCAGTCCTCTTCCTAAAGCGATCAAACCACCCATGAGAAGCCTTGAACTCTTTGGGGGCTTGCTGCGACATTCCTTCGTCTCCGCCGTCTCTCTGGGTTTCCACGAGATCGGCAAAGATGGCGCTCGCCTTGTGCGAAATTACCGATTGCGCGAGTGTATCACCAGCGATTTCCTTCTCTTAAATCCATAGAAGAAGGAGTCTCTCCATCTCGTCCTTGATTGAGGTCCTTCCACTAGCAAGGACAGTCATGCCTTTAGAAGACTTCCTTGCTTTGATGGCTTCCTTATTCTTGATAATTGTACCAATCGTAGACTGGTTACAACCATACATACTAGCGAGGGTAACGATGCGCATGCCTTCTTCATATTTCTTTATGATCTCCAGCTTCGTTTACATGGTAATCATCTTCTTACTTCTCCCTTTAACATCACTAGCAATCTTGGGACCCATGGCTAACGAATTAAAGTTATAATTAAGCACTAAAATGCACAAAAAATACGATATCGCAAGCACTCACACGAGATCAAGTCTTTACGAAACGCACACGAGATTCTGAACTGAGCGCGCGTATAACAAAGAGAGAGGCAGCATCTCTCTCAGGCATTGTGGGAGGGATTTCGGCCAATAGCGTATCAGCATCTTAGTGACGCCATGACGCCGACCAATGGCAGACCAGCTTCTTAGTGACGTATGCAGTGACGTATGAGCTTGGTGGTAAGCTAGTGACTCGCACAGTAGTACGCGTAAAAACCGCTAAGTTTGAGTTTTGGAATTCGATGCCCTAAGGTGGGGACGAGGGGACGAAAAAACATCGTATTCCACACCGTAACGTGAAAAAAACGTAAGCTGGGGATGCCGTACCCCAGGGGTCTACTGTATTTGATCTTTACATTGTATAAATTTTAGCTCTTGCCTCACAGTGAAATTAAGTCAAATTAAGTCAAATTAAGTTAATCTTCGTGGAAGAGCTGTTGACTAACTGGAGGCGTCATGGGCGCTGTCATTCGTAACGCACGAGTTATTTAGTTAGCCAGAACGACTTTCCCGGTATAAATAGCATAAATAAAAATAGCTATTTAGTCTTCATTGCTAGGATTTATTTATATTATGCCGATAGTATTCGTAATAGTTTTGGCGATCTAGGTAACCAAACCTTGCTTACGCTAGGCTTCCTAGCCTAGGCATTTCAGTTTACTTTCATGCATGATATAATAGACATTCCTAGTGTTATTAAATTTAAATGAAGCTATTTAGGCAATTCATACATGTGAGATATAGTGATTGCATATAAAATTTTCCTCTTCCAAGATAGTAAACGAGAGTGTTTCGGTGATTTAGGTAATCGATTCACACTGCTACTAGGCTACTAGCCTAGTGGCTTTAGTATACTTTCATACATGTTCCCGGTTACCCGCGTGTATCGTTTTATCAATTCAGGCGGAGATAGATATCTCCTAGAATTATCATATAAAGTGATACTCGCCTCCAGTGGAGAATTAAGGGTAATCCCTCCCCTCTGAGTTTAGCCTTAGGCTACAACCCTAGCTGGTTGTGCCTCGAGTTGTCATTCAGGCAGGACTAGGCTAGGGTTTTCCGTCCCTTCCCTTAGCCGCAGATGGCAGATTTTGGGTTTCGGTCTGAACCTCAGAGTAGATAGTCTTGTGACGGCAGCGGGCCGGCAGGGTGAATAGTCATTCCCCTGTCGGATTACGCAGCCGGCATAGGAGGTTAGACCTTCCAAGACCACACCTGAAGGGGTTATATGATATTGCCACCTTCTCCCTGTGGTCTAGTAGACTAGTCCTGTGCTTGCAGACCCTAGGCAGAAGAAGAGACATTCTTCTGCCGCCTAGGATGGCGTTGGCACTGGAACTCTGTTTCTCCCTTGTTTAGGGGTGGTGGCAAGAATGCTGCCGGCCCCTTAACTGTATTGGCAGACCCTAGGCTGGAAAATAGATATTCTCCTGCTGCCTAGGATGGCGCTGATACTGAAACAGAGTTTCTTTAGGGTGTGGTAGGACTGGCAACCCTGCCGGCTCCTTCCACACCTCATACAGGACCCTTTTCCCTCCCCCATCTGTCCTTTGGTGATGGCCTAGCCATTGCAACCCTTTGGCCGTCGTCCTACAATCTCACCGCTTTCTGGCAGGTTGTAGGGCCAGCTCGGGATTCTGCTTGTAGTAGCCTGGTCGCTCAGCTTTCCCTTATGGACGCAAGGCTCTGGGAGGGCTGTGCCGACTGCCGGCAGAGCATCCCTTTACTGTAGAATGTTCTTCAGTCCTCTCTTGGACTGCCATTCACAAACCTGTGGCCGGCAGAGACCGGCAATGGTTGTGGATGGGTGGAAGCCTGAACAATACATTCTCCCTTTCCATTTGAACCCTCATTCTGGAGGAAGGCAGTAAGACAGAGCTCTTACATCATCCTTCACTCCTTGCTTTCTCTCTCTCTATCGGCTAGTGCCGCCGGGTACTAACCTAACCGGCAGCTGCCGGCCACTACCCCAGCCGGCAAGGTGTTGGCTGGACTTGTGCACCGGCAGCCAATGAGCCACCGGCACAATTGACTTCGAGGAGCCTGTCTCGGTGGCTAAGAAGGGTCGCCTCCGAGTCTGCCAGGATCAGCCAGTCGTCCAGATAACAAAGGAGACGGATGCCAATCCTGTACGCCCATGAAGAGATGATGGTGAAGACTCTGGTGAACACCTGAGGAGCTGTGGAGACACCGAAACACAGCACCTTGAACTGGTAGATCTTGTTGTCTAGGCAAAATCTCAGGTACTTCCTTGAAGACGGATGGATTGGGATCTGGAAGTACGCGTCCTTCAGGTCCAGTGTGCACATGAAGTCTTGCGGTCTCACTGCAAGCCTGACCGTGTCTGCCGTCTCCATGCTGAACGGAGTCTACTTGACATGACAAATTCGAAGATAATTTGTATTTTTCCTAACCATACAAACCTTAGCTATTTACAAAGGGGTTTACTTTTAGCGCAGCTGAAATGACGAGCCAATAGTTTTTAACGAGGGTTAATTACCCCCGCGCTAGTTAGCGGGGGGTGGGGAAGGGTAGCTTGCTACCCCTCCCCCCTCCACACACCGGTGACTTGCTTCACTTCACTTAGAGGTAGGACTTGACTTGGGGGTCAGGGATGGCGGGCACATATGTGTAAATAGCTAAGGTTTGTATGGTTAGGAAAAATACAAATTATCTTCGAATTTGTCATTTGTTCCGTAACCGAAATACAAACCACGCTATTTACAAAGGGTGACTTACCCCTTAGGAAGGGTGGAAAGTCCCCAGCCTTACTGACTTCGGCTTGCCCGGGGGCTCGATCCCTTAGTGAGCAGCACTAGAGAGAGGGAGCCCCTGTACCTCACAGGTTCCTAGCATCGCTAGGAACGAGTGGCCTACATAAGTAGTGTGAGGAGGAGAGTGTGACTCATCCTATGAAGTTGACCTTGAGACCTTCAGATAGGAATTCTAGGATAGGACGTTCCCCATACCACCTCGTCAGGGTATGGGAGACGCAACAGTATTAAGCTTAATACTAGGAGCACAAAGAAGCATGGGTTACCTGCAGAGGTCGAGGTCAGCTATGCGAGGACCAGGATGCTGCTTCCCCAAGAGAGGGGAGAATGAAGAAAGAAGTAAGGGTCAGACATACTCTTTCATTCACACAGACTAAGACCGGGTAACAACGCCCTCAACCTACTGCTACTTGTCCAAAAAGGAGCCTGAGGTTAGACCAGCTGTTGTGCAGCCACCACAGGGCCGATAGAGAACGTATCGAGGCTCCTGTGGGTCACGTCTTGCAGGTAGTGGGCTGTGAAGGTCGTTTGACGCTTCCAGACCCCCGCTTGAAGTACCTGCGTCACAGAGAAGTTTCTCTTGAAGGCCAGGGATGTAGCAATACCCCTGACATCGTGGGCCCGAGGGCGACGTGACGGAGGAGGGTCAGGATTCAGGGCATGGTGGATAACCCTTCGAATCCAAGCAGAGATGGTGTTCCTTGTGACCCTCCTCTTTGTCCTGCCTGTGCTCACAAACTAAGCTCGCACATGAGGACGGACTGCAGCCGTTCTCTTCAAGTAGTACCTCAGACACCTCACTGGGCATAGTAGCAGCTGGTCTGGGTCGTTTGTTACAGAACGGAGACTCGCGATCCTGAAAGAGTCGAACCGAGGATCCGGCACTCCAGGATTCTGAGTCTTGGCCACAAACTCAGGGACGAACCTGAACGTTACCTCCCCCCATCCCCTTGAATGGGCGATGTCGTACGAGAGACCATGAAGTTCACTAACTCGCTTGGCCGAGGCCAAGGCGAGTAGGAAAGCCGTCTTCCAAGACAGGTGGCGATCGGAGGCCTGGCGTAATGGCTCGAAGGGAGGTCTCTTGAGAGACCTGAGAACTCGAACCACGTTCCAAGGAGGGGGTCTCACTTCCGACTGGGGGCAGGTAAGCTCATAGCTACGTATGAGTAAAGAGAGTTCTAGCGATGAAGAAATATCCACGCCCTTCAATCTGAAGGCCAAGCTTAAGGCTGAGCGATAGCCTTTCACTGCCGAGACAGAAAGGCGCATTTCTTCTCGCAGATACACAAGGAAGTCCGCTATTGCTGGAATAGTGGCATCGAGTGGAGAGATACCCCTTCCACGACACCAACCACAAAAGACTCTCCACTTCGCTTGGTAGACTCCCTCAGAGGACCTTCGCAGGTGCCGAGACATTCTCTCCGCAACCTGTTGCGAAAAGCCTCTCTCCGCGAGGAGACGCTGGATAGTCTCCAGGCGTGAAGCCGAAGCGAGGCTACGGCCCTGTGAGGGACACCGGAGTGGGGTTGTCTGAGAAGCTCGTGTCGTGGAGGAAGCTCCCTTGGGAGTTCCGTCAGGAGTTGCAGAAGGTCCGGAAACCATTCCGCGTGATGCCATAGCGGAGCTACTAGAGTCATGGAACAGTTGACCGATAGTCTGGTCCTGTTGAGCACCCTTCTCATCAGACAGAATGGTGGGAAGGCGTACACGTCGATGTTGTCCCACCGTTGCTGGAAAGCATCTTGCCAGAGTGCCTTGGGGTCCGGGACTGGTGAGCAGTACAGGGGCAGCTTGAAGTTCAAGGCTGTCGCGAACAAGTCCACCGTCGGGGAACCCCACAAAGTCAGGACTTTGTTGGCTATCTGAGGATCCAAAGACCACTCGGTACTCACTATCTGCGAAGCCCTGCTCAGACTGTCGGCGAGCACATTCCTCTTGCCAGGAATGAAGCGAGCTGATAGTGTTATCGAGTGGGTTTCGGTCCACCTCAGAGTCTCTACTGCAAGATGGGATAGCTGTTGCGAAAAAGTGCCTCCCTGCTTGTTGATATAAGCCACTACCGTGGTGTTGTCGCTCATCACCACCACGGAGTGACCCGCCAGGAACCGTTGGAACTGTTGAAGGGCCAGAAAGACGGCCTTCAATTCTAGCAGGTTGATGTGTAGGCACTTTTCTGATTCTGACCAAAGGCCTGAGGCCCTCTGGTTCAGAACGTGCGCCCCCCGCCCTTCTTTTGACGCGTCCGAAAACAGAGTCAATTCCGGGGAAAGGACGAGAAGACTCACTCCCTTTCGCAGGTTCTCGTCGGCCAGCCACCACCGCAAGTCCGTCTGTTCCAGAGACCCCATTGGGATCAGAGTGTCCGGGGAATCGGATCCTTGATTCCACCGGGACTTGAGCCGCCATTGAAGGGATCTCATCCTGAGGCGGCTGTTTGGAACCAGACGGGCCAGGGAGGATAGGTGGCCCAAGAGACGCAACCACGATTGGGCGGGGAGTTCTTTTCGCCTGAGGAAAGGTTCCGCCACCCTCCTCAGCCTTGCTATCCGGTCGTCTGATGGAAAGGCTTTGTGGAGATTGGTGTCTATTAGCATGCCTAGATAAACCAGTCGTTGGGACGGCTGCAGAGAGGACTTCTCGAGGTTTACCACGATCCCCAGATCCTGGCAAAGATCTAGAAGCCTGTCTCGGTGTCGAAGAAGGGTCGACTCCGAGTCTGCTAGGATCAGCCAATCGTCTAGGTAACGAAGGAGACGAATGCCGTTCCTGTGCGCCCAAGTCGAAATCAGGGTGAACACTCTGGTGAACACCTGAGGAGCTGTGGAGAGACCGAAACACAGCACCTTGAACTGGTAGATCTTGTTGTCTAGGCAGAATCTCAGGTACTTCCTGGAAGACGGATGGATTGGGATCTGGAAGTACGCATCCTTTAGATCCAGTGTACACATGAAGTCTTGTGGTCTCACCGCAAGTCTGACTGTGTCTGCTGTCTCCATGCTGAACCGGGTTTGTTTGACAAACCTGTTCAGAGCCGAGAGATCGATGACGGGTCTCCAGTCTCCAGTAGCCTTCTTTACAAGAAAGAGTCGACTGAAGAAGCCTGGAGAGCCGTCCACGACCTCCTGGAGAGCACCCTTCTCGAACATGGTCTTGACTTCGGCCTGAAGGGCCAGCCCCTTTGCCGATCCCATGGCATAGGAGCTCAACGACACTGGATTCGCTGTCAGGGGAGGTTGAGATGACGTGAACGGGACGCGATAACCTTGGCCGATCACCGAGATCGTCCAAGCATCGGCCCCGAGATGTTGCCACCTGCGGACGCAACGCTGAAGGCATCCCCCCACAGGTGGACACGCAGGGGGACTGCCACCCCTAGGGCTTGCGGCCGCGGCCGCCACCCCTAGAAGTCTTGCCTCCCCTGGAGGACTTACCACCCCTCTTGACCTTGGCTGGAAAGGGCTGGGGCTTAGACACCACTTTCTTAGCTGCCGGTGCCTGTTTTGGAGCCTTACGAGGCTGTTGCTGCTGTTGTGGCGGGGCTGGAGGCTTATAGGGCCGAGTTGTAAGGGCCCTGTGGAGGAGGGAGTCCGTGCTGGATTTCCTCCACCTCTCAGCCGTTCGCTCCAAGTCTTGAGGCTCAAACAGGCTCTCCCCCAGGAGGGAGGCATGTTGGAGCCTACACACATCTACGGCGGGGACCTTCGGATGGAATCTCTCGGACACAGCATCGCGACGCTTCAACACCGAGTTGGCCCACAGGGTGGTAACCTGGTGCGCCAAGAACTCGATGGAGCGGGTGCCCGAGAGCAAGAAGGTCTCTAGGGCCTTCCTATTGGTCTCCTTGGACAAGTCCTCAGATCGCAATAGGATGCCCAGAGATCCTAACCAGAAGTCCAGCCACGAAGTGGCCTGCATGGCACACTTAGCGACCTTCTCGTGGTTAAGGATCTCTGCCGCCGAGAACGACACCTGCCGGGCAGAGAGTTTCTCCAAGGGAACTCCCTTCGCCAGCTCCTCCACAGAGTGATGGAGCGGAAGAGCGAGGTTGTGCTCACCCAGGATCTCGAAATACCTCCTCTGCTGAAGGCGAGGAGGAGGGATGAGTTTGTTCCCGGCAGTGGAACGACTGGAGGAGGCAAGAAGTGCGAGCTGAGCATTGGCCCTAGCTCTGGCACTCTTCAGCCCCCGAGACCAGGGCAGAGCTGCACTGGTCTTAGGGGCCTTCCGAACGTCGAACACTTCATCCAGAATTGTGTCTTTGCCTTCACGGGGGGGGATGACTGGATCCGTAAGACTGTTAAGTTGCCTTATCAGGCTTAGGACCTGCCAGAAGGCATGTTCGGACTCTTGCTGTTCTCCTCCCTGCGGGCTGGCAGCTAAGTCTCCTGCCCCAGGAATCTCTTCCTGGGGTGATACGTGGACATTCCCCTGGGTAGTCATGGGTTCCTGTCGAATCCTTGCAGAGGATTTAGGGATGGTCTTGGAATCCTTGGGCTCCCTCCTAGGAGGGATACAGGATCCCAACAACGAGGTTCGAGGGGCCCCTTCCTCACGAGACGATTCTCCTGCCTGAAGCGAAGTCTCCCCCCCTGGTGCCGGGGGGAAGACTACCGGTCCACTGGACTCACCTGAGGACGGAAAGGCCTCGTCCACGGGAGAAGGAGAGAGTACTCGTGCAGGAGAGGGGACCCTCGAGACCGACCTCTTGGGAACCAACTTCGCCCTGGGGGAAGTCACCACGAAGTCCACTCCTCTCTTTCTCTTCAGCGTAGGAGAGACAGCCGCTGGTTTGTTACCCTGGCCGGCGAGTGCTGGTTTCATAACCCTCACTAACGCCCGTGCCAGTGGACCAAACCAAGTCTGCTGCTCAAAGGACACAGAGTCCGAAATCCTCGCTAAGGTGAAAGGGATCGGGCGATCCTTTGGAGTGGACACGACGGTACCTGCCTGAAAAGAAGGTGGGGAAGAATGCTGTAATGACCTGTCCTCGTCCTGCAATACCAACCTGTGCTTGGATGGAGGTGATCCCGAGTGCCGTCTAGGAGCACGCGTCCCTGCTGCTACCACCGGCTGTGGAATTCGCCGCGAACTATGGTCGCGCGAGGGTGAACGGTCGCGCAAAGGCGAATGGTTGCGCGGGTGATCGCGCGGGCGCACAGGCGAGCGGTCGCGCGGGCGCGCAGGCGAGCGGTCGCGCGGGCGCGCAGGCGAGCGATCGCGCGGGCGCGCAAGCGAGCGATCACGCGGGCGCGCAGGCGAGTGGGCGTGAGGGTGGGCAGGTAAATGAACACGTGTCCGAGGCGACGAACGCAAGCGATGGCGCGACGGCGAGGGATCGTGCTGCCGCGTAGGTGAAGAAGATCGCTGGCGATAATGATCACGTGATGGTAAGCGATGGCGAGCAGCATGTGAAGGTAAATGATTGCGCGCAAGAGGGCGGTCGTTCAGGGTTGCGCGATGAGGAGCAGCATGCGTAAGCGGGCTATCGTTCAGGGTTGTGCGATGGCGAGCAGCATGCGCAGGTGAATGATCGCGTGAAAGGGTGCGATGGTGATCAGCATCCGCAGGAAGGCGATCGTTCAGGGTTGTGCGATGAGGAGCAGCATGCGTAAGCGGGCGATCGTGCAGGGTTGTGCGATGGCGAGCAGCATGCGCAGGTGAATGATCGCGTGAAAGGGTGCGATGGTGATCAGCATCCGCAGGAGGGCGATCGTTCAGGGTATTGCGATGAGGAGCAGCATGCGTAAGCGGGCGATCGTGCAGGGTTGTGCGATGGCGAGCAGCATGCGTAAGCGGGCGATCGTGCAGGGTTGTGCGATGGTGATCAGCATCCGCAGGAGGGCGATCGTTCAGGGTATTGCGATGAGGAGCAGCATGCGTAAGCGGGCGATCATACAGGTTCGTGCGATGGCGGGCAGCATGTGAAGGTGATCGCTGGCGAACTGGTGATCGCTGGCGAGCTGGTGATCGCTGGCGAGCTGGTGATCGCTGGCGAGCAGAAGGTCGACGCGTGTCCTGTGAGAGGATAGGTTCACGAGCAGGAACGGGAAGATCGCTGGCGCGTTGGCGAACATGTGTTTCTGACACACGCGCAGCACGATGTTGCGTAGCCACAGGACCAGGTGGATGGTGAGCAGGGAGTTCAGCAGGAACTAAAGGGTGGTCAGAGACCGCAGGGCGATGGTCCTCAAATGAGCGCTGACGCTCGGAAGAGAGCTGACGAGCAGGAGAGCGCTGGCGAGGGGGGCGAACCTCAGGAGAGAGCCGACGAGCAGGTGAGCGTCGGCGAGCAGGAGAGTCTTGGCGAGCAGGAGATCGTCGACGAGCAGGAGATCGCTGGCGAGCAGGAGATCGCTGGCGAGCAGGAGATCGCTGGCTAGCAGGAGAGCGCTTGTGCGCTGGCCCTGCTCGCGTAAGGGAAGAATCCCTTAGCCCCGAAGGGACCGTTGCCCGTCGGGTGACGAGTTCTCCAGAAGGCGAAGATCCGGCAGGAGATGGAGAGCGGTCCGCAGAGAGGTTCAAGGAGGGCGGAGCAGTCGGTTGAGGCTGACGAGGAGAGTCCCCCCCGGAGGACGAAGACCCAAAAAGGCGCCTCTTAGTCCCCCTGTAAGGGGAAGGGAGGCCCTTGTGGCGTAGAGGGCGGTGAGCCTTACGGCGGAGGCGGCCTCGGGGGAGATCGTCGGGACCATCGGTCCTCCGAAGGGGAGTCTCCTTCAAAACACTTCCCTCAGAAGGAAGCTGGGCAGCAGTCGAGACCGAAGGACTCACTTCCCCCTTCGAAGGATGCACGGAAGGAGGAGGAGAGCCTAGAGCACCATCACCAGCAACAGCACCTGCGTCGGAAGGCCCAGCCACGTCGGAGGCCTCTGTCACCACGACGTCGACAATAGACAGAGGGTCTACCTCCGCTACCACCGGCGACTGTTTAACAGCGGCCCCCAACGAGACAAGGTCAATAAGAGCGACCCTGGAGGGCAAGCCCTTAAGCCCCAGGGACGACCAAATCTGCAACAGATCATCACTGGATAAAGTATTATTATCAATAACCTCCCCCGGAGGAGGAGGGGGAACCGCCTCGCTATGGGAGGCGACGCCCTCTCCCCCCACCGAAGGTAGGGAAACAGAACAAGGGCCTGCGCTCCCACTCGGACGACTCTCCTTAGGAGGCGGACGAGGGGGAGCTTCGGAGGAGGTTTGGGCGGCGGAAGAAGAGTCCTGAGAACCTTCCTCCTTCAAGGCTAACCCCGGAGGAGAACGGTCTCTCTTGGACTTCTTCTTACGCCGACGGCCAAACCTCTCCCACTGGGAGGCAGACCACTCCCTGCACTCACGGCACATGTTATCCTGGTCGCACCGTCGGCCCCGACATTGAGGGCAGAGGGTGTGAGGATCCGTAATCACGTCCGACATGAAAGTCCCACAAGGACGGCCGGCAACTCCAGGGCATGTCCGCATATTAAATAAAAGAAAATAACTGAAGGTCAACTTCCAACCAATCACACAAGCTGAAAAGAAAAAGAAGAAAATTAAAGGCTGTCACGAAGGCGATGAACAGACACGTCTGATCACCGTCGAGCCAAAAGTGAAGTGAAGCAAGTCACCGGTGTGTGGAGGGGGGAGGGGTAGCAAGCTACCCTTCCCCACCCCCCGCTAACTAGCGCGGGGGTAATTAACCCTCGTTAAAAACTATTGGCTCGTCATTTCAGCTGCGCTAAAAGTAAACCCCTTTGTAAATAGCGTGGTTTGTATTTCGGTTACGGAACAAAAACCCGTTCAGGGTCAAGAGGTCGATGACTGGTCTCCAGCCTCCAGACGCCTTTCTCACAAGAAAGAGTCGACTGTAGAAGCCTGGGGACCCGTCTACGACCTCCTGGAGAGCGTCCTTCTCCAACATGGTCTGGACTTCGGCCCGGAGGGCCTGCCCTTTTGCCGATCCCATGGCAAAAGAGCTCAACGACACTGGGTTCGCTGTCAGGGGAGGTAGAGAGGCTGTGAATGGGACGCGATAACCTAGGGAGATCAAGGAGATCGTCCAGGCATCCGCCCTGAGTTGCTGCCACCTTGTCGCGCAACTCTGATGGCATCCCCCCACTGGTGGACATGCAGGGGGATTGCCAACCCTAGCGCTTCTGGCCTCAGCTGGTACCTCTAGGGTTTTTGCCTCCCCTGGAGGACTTCTTGCCCCTCCTGCTCTTGGCAGGAAAGGGCTTAGACACCTTGGGCTTCGCTGCGGTGGTCGTCATCTTCGTGTCCTTAGCAGGACGGGGCTGCTGGGCTGCTGGAAGCTTGTAGGGCCTTGATGTCAGGGCCCTATGGATGAGGGAATCCTGGTTGGATTTCCTCCACCTCTCAGCAGTGAGCTCCACGTCCTTAGGCTCAAACAGGCCCTTACCGAGAACGGAAGTGTGTCTGAGCCTGCTAGACTCCGCACTGGGTACCTTATGGTGGAACCTCTCGGCCACAGCGTCCCTACGCTTGAGGATCGTGTTGGCCCACAAGCTCGAGACTTGGTGGGACAGAAACTCAATGGTCCGTGTGCCTGAGAGAAGAAAGATTTCCAGTGCTTTCCTGGTGCTCTCCTTGGAAAGGTCCTCGGACCACACCAGGATGCCCAGAGACCCCAGCCAGATGTCGAGCCATGAAGTGGCCTGCATGGCGCACTTGATGACCTTCTCCTGGCTCAGGATCTCAGTGGCTGAGAAGGACACATGCCGGTTGGAGAGTCTCTCAAGAGGGACTCCCCCTGTGAGTTCTTCCATGGAGTGATGCAAGGGAAGACTTAGAGAAGACTCCTCGAGGATCTCAAAGTACCTCCTCTGATGGACTCGAGGAGGAGGGAGGAGCTTATTACCGGCACTCGATCTGCTGGAGGAGGCAAGCTCAGCGAGCTGGCCCTCGACCTTGTCTCTGGCACTCTTCATCCCTTGGGACCAGGGCAAAGCTGCTCTGGCCCTAGAGGGTTTCTGAGTGCCGTAGATGCGGTCCAGGACCGTGTCCTTCCCTTCACGAGGTGGGACCTCAGGGTCTGGGATCCCATTAAGGTTCCTCATGAGGGTCAGGACTTGCCAGAACGCATGTTCTGACTCCTGGTGCTCTCCTCCTGAAGGGCTTGCAGTGAAGTCTCCCATCCCCAGGGGCTCTTCCTGGGGGGACACGTGGACATCCTCGACGGCTCTAGACGGTTCCTGCCTGATCCTAGCTGACGATTTAGGAATCGTCTTAGAGTCCTTAGGCTCCCTTCTGGGCGGGATACAGGACTCGAGCAGCGAAGGAGGCAGGTCCTTCTCCACCTCTGGACGAGAAGACTTCTCGGGGAGAGGAGGAACCTCCCCCATTGGTGCGATGGGGGGAGTATTCCTGCTCGTCCGACTCTCCTGAGGAGGGGTAATCCTCCTCCGCAGGGGAGGGCGAGGTCTGAGGGGGAGTAGGAGCCTTGCATAAGGATCTGCGGGGGGACAGAATAGGCCTCGGAGGAGGATCCACGGGAGAGACTCCTCTCTTCCTCTTCGGGGGGGAGGAAGCTGCCGCTGGTTCGCGACCCGAGTCAGAGAGGGCTGGCTTAATCGCCCGCACAAGAGCTCTGAGAAGGGTGCCGAACCAGGGGTGCTGACTGACAGCCGCGCTGTCAGACACTCCCTCTGGAGGGAAGGGGATCGAGGGATCCCTAGGAGGAGTCGACAAATGAGGGTTCGCCTGCAGGGCTGAAAGAGAAGAATCCCTAGACCTGTCCAGGGAGCGCTCCTCCTCTGGCGAGCGCGCTGGTCTGCGCTTGCGAGGAGGGGAACGTGACGAGGAAGAATCCGCCTGGCGGCGATCGCGCTGGGGCTCGTGCAACAGGCCCTGGTCAGGGTCGCGCATGGATGGATGGCGCGATACTGCAAACTCGCTCGCACCCGCGTGGGCGGGGGCGGGCGCGAGGGCGTAATGGCGCGCAGGTGGGAGTTCAGGAGCAATGGCGGGCGCGTGGGCGCGCAGCAGCTGGAGCGGGAACATGGCCCCGAGAGCGCGTAGGCGATGGTGTAGGCGTGCGGCGATCAGGAGCTGGGCAGGAGGCCGAACGCGCTGACGCGGCCCCGAGGGGCGCGAGATAACGAGGGCGCCTGAGCACGAGTCCGGAAGAACCAGCTGAGGGCGCGGCAGCGCTGGAGCAGGGTCGCGAGCGACCTGGGGGCGAGAGGGTTGGCGCTGCTCTGGTAAGACTGGCACACTCGCCTGTGGGCGCGCTGGTCGCGTTGGCGATCGTGGGCGCGCATCAGGATGCGGTCGCTTCGGAGTGCGAGGCTGAATAGGCCGCGCGGGGCAAGCCGCGTGCGGGCGCTCCAGAGTTTGTTGGGCAACCTTAGTTGTCTTAAATACAGGAACGGGGCGTGTAGCAGGAACAGGGCGCGATACTGGGGCGTCGTGCGCGATCGTATCGGTAGCAAGCTCGTGCGGTCCCAGAGGCGGCCGTGAGCGCCCGTGCGCTGACTTGGAAGTCTCTTGGGCGACGCGCTGAGCTATAGCGACGCGTGGTCGTGTTGGTGAGCGCGTGGGCGCTGGTACAGGAACTACGCGCGGACGCGTATCGCGTGTCTCCCTAGGTGGGCCCGATGGATCTACGGTAACGCGCGTGCACGTTGGTGTGCTGGAACTGGAACCGGGCGTGGGAGCGTGTCGCGCTTTTCCCCCGAGGGGCGCGACTAGTCCGCAGGAACCTGAGGGCGCCTGTGCGCCAACTCAGGAACCTCCTAGACCGGTCGCGATGAAACAGGAACTGGGGGGCGCCGAGGCACTGGAGGGCGCGTGGGAGCAGGTGGCCGCTGGGGCACCGGTGGACGCGTAGGCGCCGTATCAGGAACTGGGCGCGCGTGCGCAGGTGAGCACGGTGGCGCTATATCAGAAGCAGGGCGCGTATGAGCAGTTGGGCGCTTGCGCGCTACTTCAGGAACTGCTGGAGGGTGACATGGCGCCGAGGGGTGTGGGCGCACAGGTGGACCCTGGTGCGTGGCAGGAACAGAGGCGCGAACGCCTAAGGGTGAGCGCCGAGGCGCTATGTCAGGATCAGCAGGAACAACAGCAGGCGGGCGTGCAGGCGGTGCCTGGCGCTCAGGGGCGAGAGGCGGTTTCGCGCTCAAGTCCCTGTAGCCCCGAAGGGCCTGGAGACTGCACAGGGGCAGTATCAGGTGGCGCGTAAAGCGATCAGGATCCTTTGACGTAAATGGTCTGGGCGACAGGTCGCAAAGTCCCGAAGGACGACCATCCTCCAAAGGGGATCGCGAACGATCCTCGGAGAGGTCTAGGTTGGTAGCTGGCAGGACAGGAGAACGGCGAGTCGTCTCCTCCGCAGAGGACTGTGGTGACGACGAGCCGAAGAGGAGCCTCCTAACCCCTTTGAAGGGGGAAGGAAGGCCTCTACGGCGAAGGGGAGGATGAGCCTTCCGCCTTATACGCCCACGAGGGGCCGTGGGATCAGCAGGCTGACCATCGATGGGCCTCCGAAGAGGAGTCTCTATAAGTGAACTCCCCTGAGAGTATCACCAGCAGGAGAGACCGTGGGACTAAGCTCCTCCCTCGAAGGATGTTCAGAGGGGGAGACAGAGCCTTCCGCTACCGCAGCCACAGGAACAGGCGTTTGGCCAGACTCACGGGATGTTTTCGACACAACAACGTCAACCACAGACAGAGGATCTATGTCCGCTGAAGTTGACGATTGTTCGGCAGCTGCACCCCGTTTGATCATGTCAAACAGAGCTTCCTTGGAGGGCGAACCCTGCAGCCCCAAGGAAGCCCAAAGCTGAAACAAATCATCATTAGATACAACTACCTCCTCCGAGGGGGAAGGGGCAGCCGCCTCGCTATGGGAGGCAACGACCTCTCCCTCACCCCGGTATCGGTTAATAACATTAACAACATTATGGTCTACGCTACCACTCGCCGGCCTCTCGGAAGAGGCCGCTCAAGCGGGAGCTTCGGAGGAGGAAAGGGCGGGAGGAGGAAAGGGCGGCAGAAGAAGAAGACCTGGGATTTTCTCTCTTCCGAGAAGCCTCCTAAGGAGAAAGATCCCATTTTAGCCTTCTTCTTACGTCGCCGGGCAAACCTCTCTGGGAGGTAGACCACTCCCTACACTTAAAACACACGTTAGACCTATCACACCGTTGGCCCCTACACTGAGGGCATAAGGAGTGAGGATCCGTGTCCAAGGCCGACAAAAAGGTCCCAAAAGGGCAGCCGGGAATCCCAAGGCACGTACGCATGACGAGTAATAGAGGCCAACTTCACACACACACTAAAAAGAAAAGGCAAACAAGATTATGGCAGTCAACAAAGAGGAGAGCACTGACAGGTCTGTCGTCTCTCCGAGCCAAAAGTAAAGTGAGCTATTCACCGGTTTGTGTGAGGGGGCAGGGGTAGCTAGCTACCCCTCCCTACCACCCCGCTAACTAGCGGTGGGGTAGGATACCCTCGTTAAAACTTTATGGCTCGTCATCGGCTGCGCCGAAGTAATTACTCCATGTAAATAGCGTGGTTTGTATTTCAGTTACGGAACAAATTTCTATTAAAATGTAGAGTTGTAATAAACTGTCCTGTTTGGTAAATACAGTAAAGGTATTACAGTATATAGAATTTATAAAAAATGATTCAGACTGCAAAATGATTCCAGAAATAATTCTGTATCCATCAAATTAATTAAATTGTATAACAAGAAATAACAAAATACATAATATAAGCACTTACCCATCTGATCCATGTTGCTTTAAGGCATGGGCCTCTGGAAATAAAACATAAAAAGAACACAGCATTAATTTCCATAGAAGTGTAATAAATATTTTTCTGAATAAAAAATCAATCATTTAAGTGTTCTACAAACATATAGATGAAAAAAAGCAAACGATACAGACTTATTTTCATAAGGTCAATCATTATAAGCCCAAGTGACAGAACCTTAATTATTGTCATCATTATTATTGTTATCATTATTATTATTATTATTATTACTAGCTAAGCTACAACGCTAATTGGAAAAGCAAGATGCTATAAGACCAAGGGCTCCAACAGGGAAAAATAGCCCAGTGAAGAAAGAAAATAAAAAAATAAGTAATCGATATAAGAAGCAATGAACAACTAGAGCAAAATATTTTAAAAACATCAACACCACTAAAACAGATATTTCATAATATATAAACTATTAAAAGGCTTGGCTTATGTCAGCCTGTTCAACATAACACTTTTGCGTCAAGTTAGAGCTTTGAAGTTCTACTGATTCAACTATCCGATTAGGAAGATCATTCCACAACTTGGTCACAGCAGGAATATAACTTATAGAATACTGTGTAGTGCTGAGCCTCATGATGGAAGAGTCTTGACTATTAGAATTAACTGCATGTCTAGTATTACAAACAGGATGGAATTGTCTGGGAAGATCTGAATGTAAAGGATGGTCAGCATTATTAAAAAAAAAATCTTAAGCAACATGCATAATGAACTACAGTAATTGAATGACAGTGCCACAGATTAATATCTAGATCAGAAATAAGAAATTTAATAGGCAGTAAGTTCCTGTCCACAAAATTAAGATGAGAATTAGCAACTGAAGACCAGACTGAAGAACAATACTTAAAACAAGGTAGAATGAGAGAATTAAAACACTTCTTCAGAATAGATTGATCAACAAAAATCTAAAAAAGACTTTCTCAATTGAAGAAGACACAGACCTAAAGTGTTTCTCAAAAGTAAATTTGCTGTCAAGAACAACACCTAAAGTTAAAGAAAAATTATCAATGCTGAGATCCGGATGTTGAGGAGCCATTGTCCTCGACCTACTTACAAACGTACTTTGAATTTTATTAGGATTCAACTTCATACCCCATAATTTGCACCATGCTCTAATTTTAGCTAGATCTCTATTAAGGGATTCAGCAACCCCAGATCTACATTCAGAAGATGGAACTGATGCAAAAAGAGTAGCATCAAAGGCATATGCAACAAGATTGTTTTCAAGGGTAAACCACGTCATGTGCATATAGCATGAAAAGTAATGGGCCTAGAACACTCCCCTGAGGAACACCAGATATCACATTCCTATACTCACTATGGTGCCCATCAACAACTCTTTGTGATCTATTACTTAAAAATTCAATAATTATGCTCAGAAACGTCCCACCCACTCCCAACTGTTCGAGTTCGAAAACAGGGCCCTCATGATTAACACGGTCAAAGGCAGCACTAAAATCAAGGCCAATCATACTAACTTCCTGACTACATTCAAGGAATTTCTGTATAGTATCGGATGTTGTAAGAAGGGTATCACATGCTGCAAAGCCTTTACGAAAACCAAATTGTAAACTAGAGAACAGATGGTTACCTTCAGCAAACCTATTAAGAAGTTTTGCCAAAAGACGTTCAAAAACTTTTGATTATATGGGAGTTATGGAAATTGGGTGGTAATCAGTTGGACTTGAGCTACCACAAACACATTTACATAGTATAGTAACATTACCAATTCTCCAAAAAGTGCTAAACGCTCCTCTTCTTGCTAACTTGCACAAAATAACATAACTTTGTGGATATGAAATTTGCAGTCTATAAAAAACAAAAGGAAAAATATAATTTGAGTCAACACCTCCATAAGCATCAAGGTCCATCAAGAGAACTTTAATTTCACAAGATTGAAAAGCTAAACTAGTTAAGGATATCCATCATCCAAACATTTCAGTGGCACATATACCTACTTATTATTTAAGTGACAAGAAATAAGGAATATGAGTCTAGAAATGACAAATTCGTAGATAATCTGTATTTTTCCTAACTATACAACCTTAGCTATTTAATAGGGGTATTACTTTCGTCAAAGCTGAAATGACGAGCCATTAAACATTAGCGAGGGTTAACTACCAATACTGCTAGTTGGGGGGGGGGGGGGGTCAGGGAGGGTAGCTTGCTACTGCCCCCCACCCCCATCACACACCTGTGATTGACCTCACTTTGCTTGGAGGTAGGACTTCAAGGGAGATAGGGCTGGCGGGCAAGTTTGTATAAATAGCTAAGGTTTGTATAGTTGGGAAAAATACAAATTATCTACAAATTTGTCATTTGTTCCGTAACTAGAATACAAACCACGCTATTTATTAGGGGAGACTCACCCATTAGGAAGGGTCGACATCCCTGCCAATCTGGCTTTTGGCTTTACCAGGGGGCTCCTTATCTAAGTATGTCAGCACTCAAAAATAAGGAGTCCCTGCACCTCGCTAAAACCTTGCTAAGCAAGGTCCGTGGTCTAAGCAAGCTGTGTGTTGAGGCATATAATAAGTGTGACAGTCCAGGTAAAGTTATTCCAAGCTTTAGAAGGAAAAACTGTGTAACCAGAACTTTCCTAATACCACCTCGCCAGGGTATGGGGATGCAACAGTATTAGTATTAATACAAGGTACACAAGGGAGTATGGTTTACCTGCAGTGGTTTGAGGTCAGCTGTGCAGAGAACCCAGGATGCTGCTTTCCCCAAGAGAGGGGAGGATGTAAAAAAAAATAAGACAGTCAAACCTTTTCATTCACGCAGACTAAAACCGGGTAACAATGCCCTCAACCCTCTGCTACTTGTCCAATAAGGAGCTTGAGGTTTTAAGGCAGCTGTTGTGCAGCCACCACAGGACCGATAGAGAACGTACCGAGTCTCCTGTGGGTCACGTCTTGCAGGTAATGGGATGTGAATGTGGTCGGGCGATTCCACACCCCAGCTCGAAGAACCTGCGTCACTGAGAAGTTTCTCTTGAATGCCAGGGATGTAGCTACGCCCGACATCATGAGCTCTGGGGCGACGTGAAGGAGGAGGGTCTGGATTCAATGTATGGTCTATGACCTTGCGAATCCATGCTGAGATGGTGTTCTTGGTGACCCTCCTCTTGGTCCTTCCTCTCCTGACGAATAGTGCAGGCACACGAGGACGGGCTGCGGCTGTTGTCTTAAGGTACAGCCTCAAACTCCTCACTGGGCAGAGTAAGAGATGGTCTGGGTCATCTGTTACAGAACGAAGACTCAAAATCCGGAAGGAATCGAATCGTGGATCCGCTACTCTCGGGTTCTGAGTCTTAGCAATAAACTCAGGGACGAAGTTGAACGTTACCTCTCCCCATCCCCTTGAATGGGCGATGTTGTATGAGAGACCATGAAGTTCACTGACTTGCTTGGTCGAGGCCAAAGCTAGCGGGAACACCGTCTTCCAAGTCAGGTGGCGATCTGAAGCCTGGCGTAATGGTTCATAGGGAGGTCTCTTAAGAGACCTGACAACTCGAACTACGTTCCATGGGGGAGGTCTCACCTTAGACTGAGGACAGGTAAGTTCAAAACTCCGTATGAGTAAGGAAAGTTCTAGCGATGAGGAAATGTCAATTCCTTTCAGTCTAAAGGCGAGGCTTAAGGCTGAGCGATAGCCTTTTACTGCCGAGACTGACAGGCGCATTTCTTCACGTAAATAAATGAGGAACTCCGCTATTGTTGGAATAGTGGCATCGAGAGGAGAGATACCCCTTCCTCAACACCAACCACAGATGACATTCCACTTTGCCTGGTAGACTGCTGCTGATGACTTACGCAGGTATCCAGAAATCCTAGTCGCAACTTGTTGCGAAAATCCTTTCTGAGAGAGGAGATGCTGGATAGTCTTCAGGCGTGAAGTCGTAGCAAAGCTACGGTTTTGTGGAATATGTTGGCATCTGGTTGTCTGAATAGATTGTGTCGTGGAGGGAGTTCTCTTGGGGGCTCCGTTAGAAGTTGCAGAAGGTCCGGAAACCATTCTGCGTGATGTCATAGCGGAGCTATGAGGGTCATTGAAAGATTGACCGATGTTCTGGCCTTGTTGAATACCCTCCTCATCAGACAGAACGGGGGAAAGGCATAAACGTTACGGCTGGGAAGACGAGGCTGAAGAGAAGAAAAGATTCAACTTTTCACCGATGGTGAAGGGCCACCTCTAAAGCGAGTGGAGGGCGAGGTCTGCGATGGAGACGCCCTCTAGTGGCTGTTGGATCAGCAAGCTGACCTTGAGCAGCAGTCCTCCGAAGACGAGTCTCTATGAGAGAACTCCCCCAAGAAGAGAAACACTCGCAGGAGAGACCAACGATGGACTTAGTTTCCCCCTCAAAGGATGAACAGGAATGGGAGAAATGTAGTCGGCAGCAACAGGTGGAGATTCTGGAAGGGCAGGGTCATCGGCAGCGGCCACAGAAGACACCTCTGGCACCACAACGTCGATGAGAGAGAGAGGATCCACCTCTGAAGTTGACGACGGCTGCACACTCGCAACGTGGAGGATAAGTTGCAGCAAGGAGTCCTTGGAGGGCGGACCCGGAAGCCCCAAGGGCAACCACACTGAAGACATAGACAAGGCCTTACCCAGGGGGGAGAGGTGGGGCTGCTTCGCAAGGGGAAGTAATGCAATATATAGGGGTTTGTGTCTAAGAAAGGTTTATGATTTGTGTATAAAAAAAAAAAAAAAAAAAAAAATTCTTTATTTCTGTGCCCCCCCCCAAATGGTTATTTTCTTTTTTCAGGTATTGACAGCAGCCCCCTACACGCAGTAGGGAGTGAGGATTAGGGGAATCTAGACTATTCGGGGTACTGTATGTATATAGGAAAGATGAAGTTATCAAGAGGACAGTTACCTAAGACTTGTACTGTAAATATTTCTGCCCTGCTACATGGTAACTTGATTCGAAATTAGGAGCCAATGAAACTAGATTAGTCTTATCTGGTAATATATTGACACAGAAGGTTTATGGACAGTTTTTTCAAATACTTGCCCCAGAACCATGTGAACATAAAGTGGCATAGAACAGTTTTTTTCAGTGATGGCCAAACTTTATAAGTGTTGTCAATGCCTAAACCCAGTGGATTGTTCATGCAGATTATGAACCACAGTGTTGCGGGGTTCTCCTTTAAGCTTCAAGTTTGTTCCTGTCATAGTCAGGAATAAATCTGCAGGATCACCTGAGTATGTAACTTTGCAGCTTAGTGGTGAACAGAATATTGATGCAGACAGTGTTGCTTTGAGGGAAAATTATTGCAGTACAGTATTTTTCACAGTTACATGTTCTTTATAGATGGTTCATTAGATAGTAAGTGTTCAAGTTTATTACTGGTCATTACATTACAGATGTCATAAAACCAATAGTGTTGCGGGTTCTCCTTTAAGCTTAGTTCTGTAGTAATGTTTCTTTTGTTTTGGAGGCTGACTATGTTGAGAATCCTAATATTTCTAAGTCTTTCAAATACTCAGGTTCTGCAGTCATGGTTTTGTTAGGATTTTAAAGTTCCATTTTGTAACTGTGTAGTGATATATCTTGCATGTAACTTAGTATTTTTCTCTTGCTTGTACAATATGCAGTAAGACTATTCTGAAGTGTTCATTTCTTTTGTTTTTCTTGTTTTTTTGTGAGGCTGGAGTGTACAGTTAGAATCAAAAGAACGCCGACACTCAGGGGAAATCTTTCGTCAGATGTCTCTAGTGTTCCCATGACAAAACGGACAAGGAGTTGCTCTTCTTACAACTTCTACGAAATGGGCGGAGCCTTCTCAAACCTTAGCGAATCAGACAGTAAAGGGCCGTCTTTGTTAGCAAAAGTATACAAATGTTACAAATCGAGTTGCCATATTTCAATTCTGTATAATCATTTGCCGTCTCAACTTTTCAATACAAATACAAAACACACACACACACACAAACACACACACACACACACACACACACACATATATATATATATATATATATATATATATATATATATATATATATATATATATATACATATATATACTATTATTTTTCAATTGCTACTTTTTTCGTAAGAGGGACCAAATAGACACTTTCCAGGGAAGGAGGGGAGGGGGTGGGGGGTGGGGGGTGGGGGGTGGGGGGTGTTCGCCCTCAACCCCCCTGCCCCGGCCAATCCGACACTGAGCAAATAGGAAAGTCATTTCTGTTTTAGGGGTTGTGGATACCGCCTGTAAGATATTGTATCATTGCCTGAGATTTATTTGATAACCGTCAATGTTCTAGTAAATTTGGCTAACCTAATTCATTATTAGTTGATTTGCAAAAGATAGCATCAATAGAATAAAATAGCTGCTGTTGATGGAAGGTCGATAAGTAACGAAATTTAAGTATTAACTTTGCATAATAGATAATCGATGATGGATATAATAGATACTGATGACTGCAAAGCACCTTGAATACAATCAGAATTTATTATTTCGTATCGAAAATAACTTACATTGAGGAAGATGAGGACGCTATCACATTCTGGCAAAGGGTTTAAAAAATTTGTTTTATTGACAAATCATAGTCTCAGAACGACATAATTTTCAGAAATTTTGTCATGAAACTATGATATACCTATTTTCCCAAAATGAATTCTCCTATAATTTTTCTTGAAAATATACACGAGTAGATGGCATAAGCACGAAATGATTCCCCATTCTAATACCCTGATTGTAAGTTATCAATGAATATATAATTGCTAGTAGCTTTAGCTTGAGAAATTAAACAGCTTTGAGATCAAACCAACTTCTTATCAATTTCATATACGAAGGTCTTATAATCTTGATTCAAATAGACTTAGCTTTGTATGATAAAGTCCTTATTTACAGTGATCAAGTGCCCGAATTAGCCCAGCTATGGGGTGCTAGATGTTGGTCTCTTGACCGGGTAAATTACGCAGGGTAGATGGGCACTTAACAAGCGAAAAATGCATTACTAACCGTGAAGCTCTAGTTTGGGTTGTTCGGGCAAAAGCTATCCATACCAGCTCCTCAGCCTATCAGGGTATTAGTTAAACCACAATTTCTACAGCTGGTGCCGTGAGTAGGATAAAGGAAAAACCAAATATTAAAATATCTCGGAAATAAAAGTTTGATTGTCCTTTTAATCACTAACTCATACAGCTGAGGAGCGATACTCATGGATTCCTAAATATTTTCTGTCATTCTTTGGATTTTATTTCTAGAGCTTCTTCCTCTATCCCCTGATTCATTATTTAATATTTATGTTTCTTTCTATCATTATTTATTCATTTATTTATTAAATATTATCTTTAAAATGAATGCCCTTCTGCCTCTGTGCTCGTCTTAGGGCGTCAACTTTGGTTCTTAGCTTCTCACTGTGCCTCCATAAAAGAAATCTCTCCCAAGCGGCAGCAGAAACACCTTCACTTGACCATTCCAACTTGGAACTATTTGATATTTGTGTGACACCAACACAGGATATTCATTAGCTGGATTCCAGAACAAGGCATTTGGAGATCTGTATTTCATTTTCCTCTATCTTAGTTTTTACAATTTTCATCGAAGTAAAAGAAAATTGCATTGTGAAGCATGCTTCCATGAATAAGTGGTGCCCCTCAGATTTTTTATACAATATATATCCCATTCCTCTATCATTATTCCAGTTAACGAAATTATCTTAGTTGATTTTAAAGCAACCGGTTAGATTTTCCTATAGGGCATTCAAGGTATATAGAGGAGTATAAAATATAATGATCAAACTATATGCAGCCGGACAAATGTTGGTATACGGATCCTTAAGGAAGCAAATCCTCCACCCACCCAAAAGCAATTATAGTTATTTTCCCCCAAAATCACCCATTATTTGGATAAGCATTTGATTCTAACAATATAATCCCGTTACTTATATCCTGTAATAACTATCTCCAATTTTGCCATTTAGTTTCGATAATTATCAAGTGAATAAAGCATTTACGATAAAGATTAAATTAGCAATGTAGTAAAGATTTTACTATATATGTTTAAGATTTTAGTTCAAATGGCAATGCTAATCCTTCAAGGCCAAGATAGCAGACGGTAAGATGACAAAGCTCAACAATGGGAATGTAAAATAAATGATGAATAAAGGGAAAGTGGCTTAGAGTCTAAAGACTAAAACGTCGCATACCCCTGAATCTGAATAATTTGGGAAATATTTTACAATAAAGTATCCTCACATATTACGAAATGTCACATTCAATGAATATCTATAAACTGTAAGTAGTTTTTAGCAGTCAATCTAGAATCTGAAAAATAACGATAAGCTCTTGGGAGCATAATACAATCATTTCTATTGCAACCCTTGTATAATAATGACAACCAATATTTTGATATGCATAAATGTCTAAAAAGGAGTTTATGTGCGGTTACATTACTTCACTAACTAGAGTAAGCTCTAACCATTTGATCTCTCTCTCTCTCTCTCTCTCTCTCTCTCTCTCTCTCTCTCTCTCTCTCTCATTTCAATGCTTCCACTAACAAAGACAGCCGTTTAATGTCTTTGATTCACCAAGGTTGGAGAAGGCTCCGCCCATTTCATAGCAGTAGTAAGAGGAGCAACTCGTTGTCTGTTTTGTCATGGGAACACTAGAGACATCTGACGAAAGATTTCCCCTAAGTGTCGGCGTTCTTTTGATTCTAACTGTACAGGTATGCTAATTTTTCCAGTAATTGCTTACTGGAATTTGACAAAACATTGTTAATGCAATCCTAACAGTTTTTTTCCTTTACAAATGAATATTTTTTTTCTTGTTTTTATGAATACAGCATTTCATTACAGTTCCTTACACCAATGTGCTCCCCTTCTCAGCCAGTTTTTTTTTTTTCTTAGTTTTTTAATCTTGCTAATAAGTCATTTATCATAATTTTTTCCTCCCACACTGTGTCCAGTTGTCAGTATAAAAAATTATAATATTCCCTTTCACCTAATGTTCTTATATATTTACTTATGATCAGCAAACTAAAGGCAAGAGAAGCAAAGGGGGAAGTCAGGTTCTAGCTGGGTCCCCTTGCCCAGTATAAATCAAGGGGTGGTGCCCAGTGCTCCGTTCTCTTGACCTGTTACCTAGATTTTTGGGTATTCTACTGTTGTATATTTTTTGTGTAGTGAACGTTGGGGTGTGGTCGGCATTCGGACACTATGCAGTTCGGGTGCTACCTCTGGCAACAGTCCGCAACTCACTACAGTAACACCATCTTTCGAGGAATGGGGTTGGCCAAAAATTAAAAAGCCTACGCTACTGCTCGAAGGTCTCTCGGAAGAGGCCGAACAAGCAGGAGCTTTGGAGGAAGTTCGGGAGGCGGAAGGAGAGGTCTTGGGTTTTTTCCCTTCGAAGGAACATTCGAAGAAGAAATATCCCGCTCAAATTTCTTCTTCCGTTGTCGCCCAAACCTTTGCCATTGGGAGGCAGACCACTCCCGACACTCATTACACTTGTTACCACTATCACACAATTGACCTCTGCAGGCGGGACAAAGGGTGTGGCGGTCGGTGTCCGCGGCCAATATGATTAATGGCAGTCCAAAACATAACTTGGTGAGGATGAAGAACGGCAACGACCGTTCACCATCCGAGCCAAAAGCAAAGTGAGCAAAATCACTAGTGTGTGACTGGGAGCAGTAGCAAGCTAACACCCCCTACCCCCACTAACTAGCGGAATGGATAATTAACTCTCGCTAAATTTTAATGGTTCGTCATTTCAGCTTCGCAGAAAGTAATACCCATAAATAAAGTGTAGGTTTGTATTTCAGTTACAGAACAATTATTCATATGATAACTAATAATAATAGCTTAAAACGAAATGTATGAAAACCATGATATAAAGTTAATTGTAAATAAATAAGCATGACATTAAAAGGAAAAAAATAATTTGCAATCTGCTATCTATTTATCGAATTGAAAGAAAAATAAATCGTTACTGTGTTTGATATGCGTAGTAGCGTTCGTACGTACCAGAAAGTAATGTTCATTACTTTTTTAAATAGAATATGTAATTATTGATATAAAATTAATTGTAAATATATATCCATTAGACTAAAAGAAAAAATATGTTAATATCTTTAATTTAATTACCAAGATTATATTAAATAAATCAGTAATGTGTTTGATATGCATATGTAGTAGCATTGTGCATTCCTACCTACCACACAATACAGTTCATTGTGATTTTCAACTTAAATATGTTCTTATTGATATAAAATTAATTCTAAATAATTAATCATTAGATTTTAAGGAAATAATATTACAATATCTTATTTATTTACCAAAATGGAAGAAAAATAAATCGCTAATGTGTTTGATATGCATACGCAGTAGCATTGTGCATTCAGACATACAATAGCTTTGTTTATAATGTTATTTACCTTAAAAATGTCCTTATTGATATAAAATTCATGGTAAATAAATAATGAGATTAAAAGGAAAAAATGAGAGGGGGGGGAAGGGCATTGCTCTTCATCCCAACTGGCAATGTGAGTGCTGCGTGTGCCAATGTTTATTCCTGCTTTGAGAGAACTATCGACAACTAACCTCTTCTGGTATAAGACCGACCACAGGTAAAAGATGTAAACACCCATGTAGTGTATCCAGACACAGCCCTAGTGCTATATGGTGTGCTGATGTTTCTTCCTGCTATGGAACAGATTATCATTACTCGATAATAAAAAGGGAGATTCCTTGTACTACATACCTTCCCACAGGGAGGGAAATGGTATAAATTAAGCATACGCAAAACCTATCAAATGGTCCTCCTGAGCGTCTTCGATGATGTCTTCTACCTGTTTCTCTATATGTAATATTTTTGGGCTCAAGCCATGTCGTCCTGATGGAAGTTCCTATAGGGTAGCTTCCTAGGGTATATTACAACTACGGCGATATTCCCAGAGAATTTACCTTAAGGTACCCAGAATTCTAACTCCTGGAGCGAATATCCCTAATGAAAGTACCAGGGATATCGCGAAATATCAGAGGACGTATTCTTGACACGCCACATGGCAATCTGCACCCCGAACAGAGATAACACTTCGAAGGGGTCAATTGGCAAGAAAACGAAAAAGAGAAAGAAAAAAAGGAGAGCCGTTCGCAAGGCTCTCTCTTCTCCCGTTTCGTAAGCGTGCATTGCGCCGATTCTAGCGCCATCTGTATTCCTTTTTGCGTAGCTTAACAACTCGGTGTTTTTTCCTGTGTTTCTCGCAAAATCTTGGATTTAATCGATTTATTATGCTTTCTCCAACTTCGTCTGCCTCTGATAAGTTGAGTATTATTTCTTTTAAGTATAAATGTAGGCTCTTGGTAATTTTTAAAGTGATTAATAGTAATAATCTTGTTACAAGAGCCGTTGCCTACCGGAGGCGTCCTGGACGCTGTCGCTCGCTAGGTATGAGTTTTAGTTAGCCAGAGCGACGTTCCCGGCTGTTTTGCTTTAATAATTTTAGCTGTTTAGCGTTACATAGGATTTCCTTTTTCGTGCTTTTAGTATTATTTGTTTTGGCGAAGTTTTCGCCAATTCTGGCCTACGCTAGACCATGTAGCCTAGTCCTTAGGCCCTAGTACTTTCCTGCATGATTTTTGGATTTCCGAGTGTTTTTAAAATTTCATTGAAGCTTTAGGCAGTTTTATACATTTAAGATTATATTGATTATTTCCAAGATAGTATACGAGTGAGTTTCGGTGATTTAGGTAATCGATTCTCTTGGTGCCTAGGCTAAGTTGCCTATGGAGCCTTAGTATACTTTCTCATACTCCCCGGTTGCTTTCTTTTCCTCGGAGAAGGTATGCAATCCCTTACCCTCTGTTTAAGCCTTGGGCTTAACCCTAGTGGTTTATCTGAATTAACTTTCGATACAACTATATTGGGGTGTTACTGTACCTTCCTGTTCCAGTAAGTCTGGCTTCAGAGAGGGGCAGAACATCAGAGTTTTTAGTCTGAGTCTGTGTTTGCCTGGCTTGGGGTAGAGTCTCCCTCGCAAGTCTGACGCAGACATAGGAGGCTTAGCCTCCTTAGGTCACTGCCGAAGGTTTCTGTACGAGATGATTCCTTCTTTTGTGATCTAGCAGACTAGTCCTTGTTGCTGTTCTCGGTGGGAGGATAAGATCCTTTCCCTGGGAGTAGCAACACCTTCCTTGCTTTGGTTCAGTGGGGGTTGGCAAGTATTGCTGGCCTCCCTCCTTGGATCTCCCTTAGGCTAAGATGAGTTTTCTTGGCTGCGGGTGATTCTTTACTAAAGTAAGGTTGGTAGGACCCTCTTTGTCCCTTCCCCCTCTATCTCTGTAATGGCCTAGCCGTTACAGTACTGTACGTCATTCTACATCTGGACCTAGTATAGGTTAGGATGTGGAATTGACTCAGTCCCTTGCCGGCCGGCAAAGGTCTTCTGCTTTGAGTGCTGCCCGGACCTCCCTTGGTCCCTCATCCATGTCTGTCTGTAGAGCCAGACGGCATTGGTCAGGAAGCCTGAATTAGATTCTCCCCTTCCTTATATGCACTCTTTCGGATTGCCGGGCTTGGAGGTAGTATACACTCTTATCCTGGCATCCATTCTGTTTTCTTCTAGTGCTGTACCCGACCCGGCTGCCGGCCTATGAGGCCGGCAGCCGGGCAGTCGAAGTTCTCTGGTTCTTTTGCTGCTGGCCGGCATCGGTTGTTTACCTTTGCCGGCCGGCTATTGTCAAGCCCTTGTCTGCCGGTCGCTATGAGCGGTGGCCGGCAGCCGGGTGCTACCTTGTGTAGTTGCCAGCCGGCAGTCATTGCCGGCCGACATTGGCTGTTGCCGGCCGGCACATGCATTTGAACCAGCGTTCTGCCGCCTTATAGCTGTTAAGTAGTATACTTTAAAGCTAGTTATGGTGTGTGCCGGCCGGCGCATTACCTTCTATACTGTACCAGTATTCCTCAGTATAGCATATACTGTAGGAAGAAAACTATAGTATAGTATTGGTACAACACTGTGTTTTCTAACACTTTTGTGTTGTCTTGCACAGCCCTTTGGTGTTGCCTTACAGATAAGAAAGTGAGTTCTTTCTTGTCTATTATCCGGTATTTTAAAATCATATCTTAGGTGTGAGCTCCACCTGTTTCCTCTGGAAATTTTTCATTGGTTACTCTAGGACAGATTAACCATACGATTTTATTATCTGGAAGGCTGCAACAATTGGTTGTGCGGGAAACACAAGTGTGTGTCTTTCCTTTCTGATTTGTTATGCTAAACTGTGCATATCCAGTGATACGTAGTTCACTTGATACTCATGGAAATTTCTTCTCTTTACAGGAGGACCATCCGAAGTGCGGAAGTGTTTTCTGCAACGTCCGCAGTAAGAACTTCTGCGGACATGAGTTATGTAGGAGGCACGCAGCATGCGCTGTCTCCAAGGGTGATCTCCGGTATTGGGACCCTCAGGTATGTACCGTGTGCTCTAACCTGATTACTAAGGCTTTGGATTCCCCTAGGACGGCGGAATCAAGGGATATAGCAAGGGAGAAGCTTCGTACCTGGGTAAGGGGCTTCCAGAAGAACACCTTAGGACCTTATCTTCCAAGTGAGAAGATGAGGGCTTACCTTTTCCCTAGGGCATCAGCTGATGCAGTGATTCCCCAGCCTCAAGAGGAGATCCCCCAAGTTCAGATCCAGGTGGATACTGAAGTCGCGGTCGCCTTGCAAGACATCCAGTTGGACGACAGGATGTCAGACGTGTCCGAGCGTCTGGAGGAAGACCTCCTGGCAGAGGGCCAGGATGAAGATCAAGCCCCACACATTGTAGAGGAAGAGGCCGGCGAGGTGTCGGCTGCTCCGGTTCAGATCCCTGAACCTATTCCCTCAACATCGTCCGCTCTCCCAGTAGAGCTGGGACAGGCCCTCTCCTCCATTGTTGGAATGATCCAACAAATGCAGAAGGAGAATAATGAGAAGGCGGCTGCAATGGAACTGCAGATGCAGAAGCTTGCAGCATCACGTGGGCCCCAGAAAAGGCTCAATGTGAAAGACCTTCCATTGTGCTCAGATGCTAACCCGTGGAGATATGCTGAGCACATGCCGATGACGATTGGAAAGATCGTCATGTCGGATAAGTTGGGTTCAGTTCCCCTAGAGGAGGTGGAATTCTGGCCCAGCAAAGGGTCATATCTGGACTGTTATGTCCGGTTGAGGAAGGAACCAGCTTCAAAGGAGGAGACAGAGCCGAAGGAGGTCATAGTGATGGACCATGCTAAGGCTCAAGCTTTGCTTTCATCTTCGATGAAAGAGAGGGGCTTCACGAACTCAAAGGTAGCTGCATTGAGTAAGAAGCTCCCTTCCTTTGTGTCTTCTCCTGCTAAAGCCTTCCCCTTTTTGCAGAAAGGGTTTGCGGCTGTATTAAAAGCAGTCGAGGCTGGCAAGCCTTGCCCCTCCTTGGAGGAGTGTAAACCCTTGTCGCTGGCCCTACCTATGGACCGCAAGGACTGGAAGGACGTCCATCTTACCTTCTCTGTCGGGAAGTTGGAGGCTGATACTGCCGGACGTCAGTTCGGTGAGAACCTCCCTAAGCTGTCTGACTTTCTTTTGCGGAGAGAGCTCGAGACAAAAGAAAGACTGGCTGCCTCAATGTCTCTTCAGACCACTCTTGAGACGATGGCAAGTGACCCCAAGGTCCATGAAATGTTCACGGTAGTGGCCAAGACTCATCTGGCCACAGTGACGAAGGATCTTTACAGCTTCGTCAGGGCGAGGAGAGCTTGTAGGGATTTTGTGTTCACCTCGGCTACGGTGAGGCACGAGCCAAGGAAACTAATCTCCTCCAACATTTGGGGCAAACACCTTTTCCCTAGCGAATCGGTCAAAGAAGTTGTTGATAAGGCCGCCACGGAGAATAGAAACCTTCTCCAGAAGTGGGGCCTGTCTATCAAGAGAAAGTCTTCCCCAAATGAGGGTCCCCAACCAAAGAGGAAGACTAAGAGGACTAGGCTACCGTCTCGGCCAGCCAAGCCATTTAGACAGCAACAGCAACAGCAATTGCCGATGCCTTCAGTGCCCCAGATGGTGGCACAAACCCCGACCACATTCCAGTGGGTACCCCAGGCCGTGTCGACACAGTCCCCGGCATTCAACCCAACGTTCGAAGGGCAGTCAACTTCCTTTCGAGCAAAGCCTAGAGGAGCAGCCAGAGGCTCGTCTAGGCGCCCCTCAAGGGGAAGGGGATTCAGGGGTGGTCGCGGTCAGGGAGGCAAGACCTCAGGACAGCAGTCCAAGTGAGATGATACCGGTAGGAGGGAGACTTCAAAGTTTTCGGGATCGGTGGACCTTCGATCCCTGGGCCCACAGCCTACTCAAGAATGGACTGGGCTGGAGCTGGTACAGCACTCCACCCCCGTGCCCTCGGTTTTTCCAACACTCTACCCCCGTTCTGGAGGAGTACATCCAAGAACTGTTGGAGAAAAAAGTGATCCGAAGGGTGAAGTCCATCAAATTCCAAGGGAGGCTGTTTTGTGTTCCCAAGAAAGACTCGGTAAAACTCAGAGTCATTCTGGACTTGTCGCCACTCAACAAGTTCATAGTGAACTGCAAGTTCAAGATGCTAACACTGCAACACATAAGGACCTTACTGCCCAAGAGGGCATATACCGTCTCCATAGACTTGTCAGACGCCTATTGGCACGTTCCAATCAACCGTCGACTCTCCCCCTACCTAGGGTTCAAGCTACAACGAAGACTATACGCCTTCAGAGCCATGCCCTTCGGGCTAAATATAGCTCCAAGGATCTTCACGAAGCTTGCGAGCGTAGCACTCAAACAATTACGCCTAAAGGGAATTCAGGTGGTAGCCTACCTGGATGACTGGCTGGTGTGGGCAGCATCCAAGACAGAATGCTTGCAAGCTTCCCTGCAGGTGATCCAGTTCCTAGAGTATCTAGGCTTCAAGATCAACAGAAAAAAGTCTCGACTTTCTCCATCTCAAAAGTTCCAGTGGTTGGGAATCCACTGGGACCTAATGTCACACCAATTCTCCATCCCGGCGAAGAAAAGGAAGGAGATAGCTGGTTCTGTCAAGAGACTTCTAGATTCCGAAAGGATATCAAGAAACGAACAGGAGAGAGTACTGGGTTCTCTCCAGTTTGCTTCGGTAACAGACCCGGTGCTAAGAGCACAGCTAAAGGATGCAACCGGAGTTTGGAGAAGTTATGCATCAAACGCGCGAAGAGATCTGAGAAGACCAGTTCCGCTTCGTCTACGTACTCTTCTCAGGCCTTGGTCCCAAGCCAGACATCTAAAGAAGTCGGTACTTCTTCAGCCACCTCCCCCGTCGGTGACGATTCACACAGACGCCTCGAAGGAGGGGTGGGGAGGTCACTCTCATCGGAAAAAGGCCCAAGGGACTTGGTCCAATCTATTCAAGACCTTTCACATAAACTTTCTAGAAGCTATGGCAGTGCTCCTTACCTTAAAGAAAGTCTCCCCGCGTCACTCGATCCACATAAGGTTGGTGCTGGACAGCGAGGTAGTTGTGAGATGCTTGAATCGACAAGGATCAAGGTCGCCACCTCTCAACCAGGTGATGTTGGCCATCTTCCGATTGGCGGAAAAGAAGAAGTGGTACCTGTCGGCAGTTCACCTTCAAGGAGTCCGCAATGTGACAGCGGACGCTCTATCCAGGTTCACACCAATAGAGTCGGAATGGTCCCTAGACGCAGGATCGTTCTCCTTCATCTTGACTCAAGTCCCAGAACTGCAGATAGACCTCTTTGCGACGAAAGACAACAAGAAGTTGCCCCTGTACGTGTCCCCGTACGAGGACCCCTTAGCGGAAGCAGTGGACGCGATGTCCCTCGACTGGAACAGATGGTCCAGGATTTATCTGTTCCCTCCTCACAACCTTCTGTTGAGGGTCCTCAACAAATTGAGATCCTTCAAGGGGGTAGCGGCAATAGTGGCCCACAAGTGGCCGAACAGCGTGTGGTTCCCCCTGGCATTGGAACTACGGTTGAAGTTTCTACCGCTACCAGATCCAGTTCTGACCCAGCGAGTCCAGAAGTCGACTGTCTGCGCTTCATTACAGAAAACCCGGACCCTGCAGCTCATGATTTTCTCTCCCTAGAGGTGAGAAAGCGTTTCGGGATTTCGAAAGCCAGCATAGACTTCCTAGAGGAATATAAGTGCAAATCTACTAGAAGGCAATATGAGTCATCTTGGAGAAAATGGGTGGCCTTTGTCAATGCAAAGAATCCGCAGGAGATCTCGGCGGACTTCTGCTTATCTTTCTTCATCCACCTCCATGGTCAAGGGTTGGCAGCTAACACGATTTCAACGTGTAAGTCTGCTTTGACAAGACCCATTCTATATGCCTTCCAGGTCGACCTAGCTAACGAGATCTTTAATAAAGTTCCGAAAGCCTGCGCTAGGCTCAGACCTTCAGCACCTCCAAAGCCCATTTCATGGTCTTTAGATAAAGTTCTTCATTTCGCTTCTCTGTTGAACAATGAGGAGTGTGCGTTAAAGGATTTGACCCAAAAAGTTATTTTCCTATTTGCACTCGCGTCCGGGGCCAGGGTTAGTGAGATTGTAGCCCTCTCGAGAGAAGAAGGTCGTGTTCAGTTCCTGGATGGGGGAGAACTGAACCTGTTTCCGGATCCTACGTTTCTCGCCAAGAATGAGTTACCCACCAACAGGTGGGGTCCCTGGAGAATCTGCCCTCTGAAAGAAGATGCATCTCTATGTCCAGTAGAATGCCTAAAGGTCTATCTTCGTAGAACTTCAGACTTCAAGGGTGGTCAACTATTCAGGGGAGAAACATCAGGCTCAAATTTATCACTGAAACAACTCAGGGCGAAAATCACATATTTTATTCGCAGAGCGGATCCTGACAGTACACCCGCAGGTCACGATCCGAGGAAAGTTGCCTCATCCTTAAATTTCTTTAATTGTATGGATTTTGAACATCTTCGTTCATACACTGGCTGGAAGTCTTCCAGAGTGTTCTTTCGCCACTATGCGAAGCAAGTGGAGCAACTAAAGAGATCTGTGGTAGCAGTGGGTTGCGTCATTAACCCTGCTGTTTAACTCTGCGAGGAACAGTGGTTTTAATTGGGACGATTAATTCCAGCGTGAGTGTGTAGTTACATACTGTGCTACAAACTAAGTGAGGGCACCGAGTTGCCCACGTTGACTGTTCCACTTCCAAAGGTGAACCTGGCATAAATGCAGACATGTGTGCCGAGCGTTTCTAACGCTAATGTGACTGATTAGTAATACAGACTTTTATGACTTTGATACCTCGGTATGTTAAAAGTGGCACTAATGTTTTTCTTTCAGATAAACAAGTTTCTGTTTACTATCATACTTATGCTTAAAGTTTTGGTTATCCTCCTCTTATATATATATATATATAATTGTTGTTAACCTGTCTATTTATTGTCTGTCAATAAACTTGTTCTTGAGAACCTTGCGTCTCCTTCACCTGTGTCAATTTATTGGTATAATTGAGCATTCATTCTATGTATATTTATCTGGGATAATTCTAATAGATTGTTCCTTTATGCAAGCTAATGTTGCATTGGTTTATGCTTTCCCTTAGCGGGAGGACTCCATCCCATAAGGGGACGGTGGCGGATTTACAAGTTTCCTCCTATGCGGATATAAACCTTTGTCCAATACAAGTATTGAGTGGAGAACTGGTCGATATTTCATATTGACGCAGTGGTTCTTTACAAACTATGCTTTACTTAATATAGGGTGAGACCACTATATTGGCTTGCCTGGTATTCATACATAGGTATATGTACTCTTCGAGACTTTTCCAGAGTCTAGTAGGACTCTTCCCTGTAGGGGGCAGGAAGCTCTAACATGGTTTATGGTTAGTTGAAAAGATGTATAACGGTAACATCTTAGGTCTCTAGGTCTAGTCGACCGGGGAAATACCTCTGGGGAGTACGGCACGTTCTGAGAATCCACAGATACAGTAATGCTCTGGTATACTTCCATCAGGGCGACATGGCTTGAGCCCAAAAAACGGATTTTGAGCGAAGTGAAAAATCTATTTTTGGGTGAGATGGCCATGTCGTCCTAATGGACCCGCCCTTCCCTTTCTATGAAAGGGCTGTAGGACCCCTCCCTACATACAGTATCTGTAGCACCTCGTGTATCGCTACAAGGAATACAGATGGCGCCAGAATCGGCGCAATGCACGCTTACGAAACGGGAGAAGAGAGAGCCTTGCGAACGGCTCTCCTTTTTTTCTTTCTCGTTTTCGTTTCCTTGCCAATTGACCCCTTCGAAGTGTTATCTCTGTTCGGGGTGCAGATTGCCATGTGGCGTGTCAAGAATACGTCCTCTGATATTTCGCGATATCCCTGGTACTTTCATTAGGGATATTCGCTCCAGGAGTTAGAATTCTGGGTACCTTAAGGTAAATTCTCTGGGAATATCGCCGTAGTTGTAATATACCCTAGGAAGCTACCCTATAGGAACTTCCATCAGGACGACATGGCCATCTCACCCAAAAATAGATTTTTCGCTTCGCTCAAAATCCGTTTATTATCATTATTATTATTATTATCATTACTTACTAAGCTACAACCCTAGTTGGAAAAGAAAGATCCTATAAGCCCAGGGGCCCCAACAGGGAAAATAGCCCTGTGAGGAAAGGAAACAAGGAAACATAAGATATTTCAAGAACAGTAACAACATTAAAATAAATATTTCCCATATAAACTATAAAAACATTAACAAAACAAGAGGAAGAGAAATTACATAGAATAGTGTGCCCGAGTGTACCCTCAAACAAGAGAACTTTAACCTAAGACAGTGGAAGACCATGGTACAGAGGCTATGGCACTACCAAAAACTAGAGAACAATGGTTTGATTTTTGAGTGTCCTCCTCCTAGAAGTGCTGCTTACCATAGCTAAAGTCTCTCTTCTACCCTTACCAAGAGGAAAGCAGCCACTCAACAATTACAGTGCAGTAGTTAACCCCTTAGGTGAAGATGAATTGTTTGGTAATCTCAGTGTTGTCAGGTTTATGAGGACAGAGCAAAATCTGTAAAGAATAGGCCAGACTATTCAGTGAATGTGTAGGCAAAGTGAAACGTAACTAGAGAGAAGGATCCAAAATAGTACTGTCTGGCCAGTCAAAGGACCCCATAACTCTCAAGGAGTAGTTTCTCAAAGGGTGGCGGGTCCCCTGGCCAACCCACTACCTATTAATAGCAAAGACTTTCTAACAAAAATGAAACCGGAGGAGGAAATTGAAGTTCCTTCTTTTACAGGGTCGTAAAGGCCAACGACAACACTCTTCCAGGTGAAAAGACCACAGGAACTCTATGAAGAAACAGCAAGTCGCTGAAGATAAAGAAGGGTGGCACCCCTCCCCTTCAAACTCAGGAGCAACAAAACCTTCCTTATTACCTAAGGAATCCCAATTTTAGTAGGATTACATTGTGTCACAAGGCCAAACTAGCTAGGGAACAGACAGAAAACAAAAATGGTATTTTCATTTTAAAATATATTTTAAAATATACTTACATGGTAGTTACACATATATAGCATTGTCCCGCCGATTCGTCGCGCGCACGGCAGAAATTCAAAATTCGCGGCAATCGCCGATAGGTGGTCAGGTGGTCATACCTGTGCTCCCTCTATCCAGGTACCTGGAACCATTCCCATTTGTCCTCAGAAATTCCATGCCCATGTTTTCAGAGGGGAGGAGGGAGGGACCTTTTATATACGTAACTACCAGGTAAGTATATTTAAAAATTTATTTTAAAATGAAAATATCACAAATTTTAAGTACAGTGAACCCTCGCTACTTCGCGGTTCGACCATCGCGGATTCACCACTTCCCGGATTTTTTCCATAACCCATATATATACAGTAACATATATATATACAGTAACATATATATATACATATATATATATATATATACAGTGAACCCTCGCTACTTCGCGGTTCGACAATCGCGGATTCACCACTTCGCGGGGTTTTCCCATAACCCATATATATATACATATCGCGGATTTTCCGGAAAATTCGAAAATACCGCGAAATCTGAAGACAACCAAATACGATATTTTGTTACCTGTAATTCCATTAATACTGTAATTAGTAATATCTGCTCTTACTGATTGTTCATTGCATTACATATGATATATAATTCAGCACAGAAAGAAATAAAACACGAAAAGAGAATGTGATCATACGATAATTCAGTACGTAGTAAAATTAAATCGAACATGAAACGCAAATCAGATGCAGTCATACCATATTAGAATGGTGTGTACTGTAATGGATGCGCTTCTTTTCCATGAATCTTTTGTATGTATACGTACGTAGTACAGTACTGCATCCAATAATATTCTTTGTTGCAAAAATCACATTTCGAATAAGCGTACGAGAGAGAGAGAGAGAGAGAGAGAGAGAGAGAGAGAGAGAGAGAGAGAGAGAGAGAGAGAGAGAGAGAGGCGTAAAATAGCGTACGTAAATTTTTATTATTATTGTTATTATTATTATTATTGTTGTTGTTGTTAATAAAATTATTATTGTTATTATTATTATCATTATTATTATTATTATTACTGTACAGTATTATTATCATTATTTATTATTATTACGGTATTGTACTTAATCTACGTACGTTCATTATGCGCGGGGCATCTTCTATGAGTAACCAACGCATCATAGTACTGTAAGACGGGTTGTGATTGGTTCAAGAGCTGATAGATGACGAATCAGAACTCAAGTTTTGTTATCTAGCCTGTGATTGGTGTTTTGCCCGCATCTTCTACCCGCAGCATCAAAGTTCTCGCGGGGCTGGATCGTTCACTTTCTCTTTCCGCGTATTGCTGAGTAGACGTTCTTAAGTTTGTGAAGTTTAATCTGTGCTGTGTGCGACTGTTTTAAGTTGAACTTTTTGTTGAACTTTCTGTTAAATCCTACTGTACAATGCCTCCCAAGCGTTCTGCTTCTAGTAAGGCTGGTAGTGAGCCTAAACGCCACCGAAGGATGATGACGATAGCTGAGAAGGTTACGCTTCTCGACATGTTAAAAGATGGTAGAAGTTACGCGGCCGCCGGCCGCCATTTTGGCATCAACGAATCCACCGTTCGCTATATCAAAAAGGACGAGGCGAACATTAGAAAGACTGCTGCAATCACCTTTAGCAGATCAGCGAAGCGAGTCGTTACAACGCGTAATAAAACGATCGTACGCATGGAAGGTGCTTTAGCTGTGTGGATTGCCGACTGCCGGAAGAAGAACATAGCGTTGGATACGAACACCATCCAAACAAAGGCTTTGAGCTTATATGAGAATTTTGCTGCAAAGGAACCTAAAGACGACGACGGCAACCATGCTGAAGATGATGATGATGCAGATGATCCTCAACCAGGGACATCCACTGATTCCCAGCCTCAGAAACGTTTTTCCGCAAGCAAAGGATGGTTCGCGAAGTTTCAGAAACGCTTCGCCCTGAAAAGCGTTTCCCTGCATGGGGAGTCTGCTTCCGCTGACACTGCCGCTGCTGAAACTTGCGTGAACCAGACGTTCAAGAATATTATCGCCGAAGGTGGATACAAGCCGGAACAAGTCTTTAATATGGATGAGACTGGCTTGTTTTGGAAGAGAATGCCGTCGCGAACTTTCCTGTTCAAAGAGGAAGCCAAAGCCTCTGGCTTTAAGGCATTCAAGGATCGCGTTACCCTCGTGATGTGTGGTAATGCTGCTGGATTTTTGTTAAAGCCGGGGCTTATTTATAAGTCGAAAAATCCTCGCGCTTTGAAAAATAAAAATAAGAATCTCCTTCCCGTGTACTGGATGCATAATAAAAAAGCATGGATTACGAAGATGCTGACCTCCAACTGGTTCCACCAGTGTTTCATCCCGCAAGTCCATGAATATCTCTTAGAGAAGGGCTTGCCATTCAAGATCCTTCTCCTTATGGATAACGCTGGTGGACACGCAACTGACCTGTCGCGTGAGGGCGTTCAGGTTGAGTTCCTGCCACCCAACACCACGTCATTAATTCAACCGATGGACCAGGGGGTTACCAGGGCGTTCAAGGCCCTCTACACGAAGAATACCTTGGCGGACCTCGTTGCGTATGTGGATGCTGCCCAAGATGACGAGGATGAAGATTTCAACTTGAAGGCGTACTGGCGGCAGTACACCATAGCCACGTGCCTGCAGAATATTCAAAAGGCACTTCAAGAGATGAAACCTGCAACCGTGAATGCGAGCTGGAAGAAGCTGTGGCCCGATATTGTTTACGACGACAAGGGATTTACTCCGTCGGAAATCCAACACTCTGCAATACGGAAATCTGTGCAGTTGGCTGCCATAATTGGAGGTGACGGGTTTGGCGACATGACGACTGAAGACGTCGACGAGTTGTTGGACTGCCATTCCCAGCCCCTAACTGACGCAGACCTCGAAGACCTGACGAAATCGGCAAGTGAAGAAGAGAGTGAGGGTACCCAGGAAGAGACCCAAGAAAATGTCGAAGAAACGGGCTTAACATTAGAACGGCTTGCCAAGTTCTGCAACCATATCAAGGAGGCGAAAGAAATGTTACAAGAGTGGGACGAGGATATGGTTCGCTCGATGCAATTCTCCAATAAGGTCGATGACATCATGACTCCCTACAGGATGCTCTTGGATCGAAAAAAGAAGCAGCGGCAACAACTTCCGATCACAATGTTCTTCCAGCCTCGCAAAAAAGAGCCAGTTCCTCCTGCTAGTACGCCTTCGGAAGAAATTGAAGAAGTTTCCCAGGAAGAAGTTGAAGAGGTGTCCCAGGAAAAGACACCTCCGTCTGAAGAGACGTAAAATACTATCATTGACTGCACAGTAGAACACATCATCAGCTTCATCATCATCATTTCTACTGTGCAGCAAATTCATCGCCATCACCATTCAAGTTTTTCTTCAACTTCTTTCGTGGTGAGTACAGTAACAATCTTTATTTTTTACTTTAACCTGTTTTATAGTTTAGTAATGTACGTACTGTATGCATTAAGTTAAAGGGAAGGTTTTAAAAGTCTACATGTTGTAACCTATCATATTTTTTTTGTTTAAAATTTACATTTACGTACGTAAAACAATCTCTCTCTCTCTCTCTCTCTCTCTCTCTCTCTCTCTCTCTCTCTCTCTCTCTCTCTCTCTCTCTCTCTCTCTCTCTCTCTCTCTCTCTCTCTCTCAAATTGTTTTCCTGCTTTGCTACGTACAAGTACTGTATAATTTATATTTGTAAGGTAACATATTTTGTAAATGCTTTTACTGTAAATACTGTATGTACTGTATCATTATTTATCACTATCATCATGCGCGTTAAATGCCTTGTTTGTTCTGAGCGTGGTTGTTTACTGAGCGTACACGCCGTCGTTTCAGGCGGCGTCATAAAGAAAAAGATTTCATTTGGAAGTCCTAAGAAAAATACGTAAACTAAAACATTGGTAATAAAAAAATCAACATACAGTACTGTATAATCAATATAATCGATGCAAAAACTAACCTATACATATATGTGTACACTAAATGAGTTTGTTTCTTCATTATGATCAGAATTGAACGTAAACAAAACATTGGTTGCCATTTTTTATCGTGCTTTTTAGGTGTTTAGGAAACGCATGATATAAAATCGCCTTTAATATTTGTGCCTGTTTTAGTTTAGGGTGCTGTAGTACATGCATTAAGTGTTCTGTACATTAAAGGGTGGTTTGTTAACAGTACTACGTACAAGGGAAGGTTTTAAAAGTCCGAATATACATGTTAAATAAATAGGTAAATATGATGTCACTACTTCGCGGATTTTCACCTATCGCGCCCGCGTCTGGAACCTATCTACCGCAATAAACGAGGGTTCACTGTATATATATATATATATATATATATATATATATATATATATATATATATATATATATATATATGCATGTATTTATGTATATATGTATGTATGTATATACTGTATGTAGGTATGTATATGTGTATACATATAAATATATATATACTGTATATATACACACACACACACACACACACACACATATATATATATATATATATATATATATATATATATATATATATATATATATATATATATATATATATATATATATATATATATATATATATATATATATATATATATATATATACAGTGATACCTCGGTACTCGACCATAATCCGTTCGAGATCCGTGTTCGACCTCCGATTTGTTCGAGTACCGAATTTTTTTTCCCCATAAGAAATAATGGTATATATTCTATTCCGTTCCCAAGCACTCGAACAGGCCCAAAATATTAATAAAACGTGTACCTAAACAACAATAATTATCTAAATGTGTATGAAATTGGTCAGAAAATCCTATAAAACAATTTTAAACCATTTACTGTACTAAAATAAAACAATTTTAAACCATTTTCTGTACTGTAGTGAACATACCTTTGAGCAGCGGTTCGATGGCATACAGGGATGGATGTGGAGAGGATGGAAGGGGGAGGTTACTGCTTGGAAGGAGAGTCCCCTTCCATGATGTGGCGGGGTAGTTCTCCTTCAGGAGTTGTTTCTCTCTCCAATGAAAGGGTGGGCAGATCTATTTCAGGGGTTTCTTCTCTTCTTTGTCTCTTCTTTGGAGGAGAAACAGGCTTTGATGTAGCAGCTTTCTTTTCTTTTGTGAAAAACTGGTCTATTGTTAATTGTTTCTTCCTCCTCTGCAGTATTCTTCGAAAATGATACATGACACTATCATTAAACATATGCACTGCCCGGTTTGCTACTGCAATTTCTGGGTGGTATTTTTCAGCAAAAGCCTGCACATCTGCCCACTTGGAACAAATTTCATTGATGAGAGAACTTGGAACATCCTCCCTTACCTCATCCTCTTCTGAAGATTCCTGCTCCACAATCAGATCCTGCTGCTGTTGTTGTTGCAGGTGCAACAATTCCTCCACAGTCAACTCGGTAGAATGGCTTTCTACAAGCTCATCAATATCATCCTTGTCGACCTCAAGCCCCAAACTCCTGCCCATGACAACAATTTCCTCAACGACATCAGTGTCATCAGAAATTACAGGGGTAGCAGTGCTTGGACCCGCCTCTGGTTGGAAACCTTCAAACTCCCTCTCTGTGACACATGATGGCCACAGCTTACGCCAGGCAGAGTTCAATGTCCTATAGGTCACACCTCGCCAAGCTTGGTCAATCATGTTAACAGAGTTGAGGATGCTGAAGTGTTCCTTCCAGAATTCCTTTAGGGTCAACTTCGTGTCACTGGTCACTTCAAAACACTTTCTGAAAAGGGCCTTGGTATAGAGTTTTTTGAAGTTTGAAATGACCTGTTGGTCCATGGGCTGGAGTATGGGAGTAGTATTGGGGGGCAAGAATTTGATTTTGATAAAGCTGTATTCTTCTTTCAAGTCATCCTCGAGACCTGGAGGATGTGCAGGAGCATTGTCCATAACCAGAAGACATTTCATTGGCAAGCTCTTTTCAATGAGGTAAGCCTTAACCTGGGGGGCAAACACTTCGTTTATCCACTCAGTAAAGAATTGTCTTGTGACCCAAGATTTAGTGTTCGAGCGCCACATAACTGGTAGTGCACTTTTACAAATATTATTTCGTTTGAACACCCGGGGGTTGTCCGAGTGGTACACTAACAAGGGTTTGATCTTGCAATCGCCACTTGCATTTGCACACAGCAACAATGTTAGCCTATCTTTCATTGGCTTGTGACCTGGCATCTTCGTCTCGTCCTTGGTAATGTACGTATTGGCTGGCATTTTCTTCCAAAATAACCCAGTCTCATCACAATTAAAGACTTGTTGTGCGATCAAATTTTGTTCATTTATGTACCGATCGAATTCCCCCACGTATTTATCGGCTGCAATTTGATCCGAACTAGCTGCCTCCCCATGCCTAGTAACACGATGAATACCTGTTCTATTACGAAACTTTTCAAACCAACCCCTGCTCGCTTTAAATGTAAATGAATCACTTTCACTGGTACTCGGACTTTTCTTCACTAATTCTTCATAGATATGCAACGCTTTTTCACAAATGAACGCTTCACTAACACTTTCCCCGGCCAACTGTTTTTCTTTAATAAATATTAAAAGCAACTTTTCCATCTCCTCAATCACTTGTGGCCTTTGCTTAGTTACCGCCGTAACTCCCGTTGCAACATTCGCCTTCTTAATCATTTCTTTATGCTTTAAAAACGTAGAAATGGTCGACTTCGCCATTCCGTATTCTACCGCTAAATCGGACACTCGTACACCATTCTCATATTTCGCTATAATTTCCTTCTTCAACTCGATCGTTGTTCGCACTGTTTTCCTCTTCTCCTTCCCCTTAACACTCATTACTTTCTTGGGACTCATTATGAAAGCTAAAAAAGCAATTAAAAGCACTGAAAATCACTAAATCACAACGAATGCTGATCGCGCGTTGTCTGAGTGACGCTCTCGAGAGAACTGATGCTTCCCGAACAAGCGAGAGTGGCCGAGATGGCGCGATCATCACAAAGCCCATGCGGTCGTCACGTGTTCGGCTGGTCGAGTACCGAATTTTTGGTCGAGCACCGCAGCAAAAATTTCTCGAAAATTTTGGTCGAACTCCGAATTGTTCGAGTATAGAGTCGTTCGACTACCGAGGTATCACTGTATATATATATATATATATATATATATATATATATATATATATATATATATATATATATATATATATATATATATATATATATATATATATATATATATATATCTAAAGTAGGAAAATGTGATGTAGTTCTAAGGGAATAGTATGGGAAATATGTCTGGGTAATAAGCAAAGCTCTACCTCCAGTTTGTTTCTTTATTATGATCAGAGATAAATGTAAACAAAACATTGGTTGCCTTTTTTTAACGTGCTTTTTAGCGTGTTTAGAAAACGCATGATATAAAATTGCCTTTAATATTTGTGCCTGTTTTAGTTTAGGGTACTGTAGTACATGCATTAAGTGTTCTGTACATTAAAGGGTAGTTTGTTAACAGTACTACGTACAAGGGAAGGTTTTAAAAGTCTGAATATACATGTTGAATAAATAGGTAAATATGGTGTCACTACTTCACGGATTTTCACCTATCGCGGCCGCGTCTGGAACCTATCTACCGCGATAAACGAGGGTTCACTGTAATTTGTATTTTTCCTAACAGTACTTACCTCGAACTACTTTCTTAGGAGTATCTGGGATTCTCCTCCCAACCGACCAGAATTTTGTGTAGTCTCCCCTATCTCCGTTTTCTATAATGGGTCCCTCTGTGGCGGATGAATACTCGCCCTGAGGTGACCCGGGTCAGCGAGAGCGCGTGGCCAGGTCTCGGTCACCAGTAAGTTTTTGATAAATATGGTATCAAAGTCCTGTAAGACACTCGGGGAAGGATGGGTGGGCCATAATCCGAAAGTAGTTCGAGGTAAGTACTGTTAGGAAAAATAAAAATTACTTAAAATTTGTGATTTGTTCCACCACGGAGTACTTACTTCGAACTACTTTCTTAGGAGACTTATACTTTAGGAGGCGGGGTGGTCTTACGGGCCGAGAGACCTGCTGGATAATAAAGATTGAACCTAGATAAGAGGCTAGGTTCTTCTGACCACTAACGGGATATGAGACTTGGGGAGAACTACGCAAAAAACTATTTAGTGTCTAAGTAACTCACCTCTGTAAGGATCTCCGGACATGGGCGTCTCCACTGAACGTTTCACACATGGGAGGGGTAAGGGAAAAAGGGAATGGAGGGGAAGTGGGGACAAGGGGGGAAAAGTAAGGAAGGAACTTATGTCGCTTGGAATTACTTTCCACGGGCTTCAACCTTAAACCTTTTGGAGCGCAGAAATGATCGGCCCAATGGAGAAGCAGTCCAGGGACTTCCTAGTACAGTCCTTCAGGTAGTGGGTAAAGGTGGACTGCCTGGACCATGTGCCCGCCTTCAGGATCTGGCCCACAGCCATGTTCTTCTCGAAGGCTAGCGAAGTGCTCAGGCCCCTAATATCATGGGGTCTCGGCTTACCCAACACCGAGACTCCGGCACTGTCATAGGCTCTCTTAATCACTTGCCGTAACCAGAAGGAGATAGTGTTCCTGGACACTGCTTTCTTCACCATGCCCGAGGAGACGAACAGACTCTTAATCCCAGGGCGAAGCCTGGCTGTCCTTTCCAGGTATTTTCTAACTGCCCTGACCGGGCATAGCTACAAATCCCTTGGGCTGTCCGATCGCAGAATCGCTGGCACTGAAAATCCCTCAAACCTAGGGTCCCAGGAGGCTGGGTTCTGCGTCTTGGCCACGAAATCGGGCAGGAACTTGAACCAACTCCTTCCAACATTTCGCGTGCGAGACCTCGTACGACATCCCATGGAGTTCGCTCACTCGCTTAGCCGAAGCGGAAGACAGTCTTGAGGGTGAGCTCTTTGTCCAGAATGTCCCTGAGGGGCTCGAAGGGAGGCTCAGACAAAGCCTTAAGAACTCTGGCCACGTCCCACTGCGGCACTCTAGAGGAATGGGAAGAACACGATTGTTCGAAGCTTTTGATGAGCATCGAAATCTGCCAGGAAGTTCCTAGATCTAGACCCTTGAGGAGAAAGACCTGGCCCAAGGCAGCTCGGGTATAAACAAGTTTATAGGTTAGAGGCAGTAGCACCTTCTCCAATTATGGCGCCAGAGGCAACATACAGACCCAGGGAACAACAATCCTCATATTGGGTCTGTACCTCTTTTAGGTAACAATCTGCGAAGATTGATTTGCTTCACCAGAATGTCGCTTCCAAAATCGCTTTCATAGACTTGTTGTGTCTATAAGCCATCGAAATTGCCACAGCTCTTACTTCATGTGCTTTGACTTTGAGGATTGGGAACCTTTTCTCGTCACAGTTCTGGCGAGCTTCTCTTATTAAATCCTTGATAAGGAATGCCAGTGCATTCTTTGACAAGGGTAACGAAGGTTTCTTCACCGAGCACCAGAGGTTGTCTGCCTGTCCCCTCATGTTTTTTGGCCCTCTGCAGATAAAATTTTAGGGCCCTAACTGGACAAAGGCCTCTCTCCTTTTCCTGCCCTACTAAATGAGTTAACCCTGGTATGGTAAAGGATCTGGGCCATGGCTGAGAAGGATTCTCATTCTTGGCGAGAAAACCTAGTTGCAGCGAGCAGACTGCATTCTCTCCATTGAAGCCTGCATTTTTGCTAAAGGCTTGCAATTCTCCTATCCTCTTGGCTATTGCCAACGCAACCAGGAATAGGGTCTTCTTAGTGAGATCCTTCCATGAAGCCTTGTCGAGAGGTTCAAACCTGCTCGAGGTTAAAAACATCAGGACTACATCCAAATTCCAAGTGGGGGTTGGGTTGTCCTTCCTCTAACTGTCTCAAAGGACCTTATGAGATCCGAGAGATCCTTGTCTCCCAACACGTCAATATCTCTGTGACTGAAGCTAGCATGCTGTGGTATCCCTTGATGGTTGATACTGTGAACCCTCGTTTATCGCGGTAGATAGGTTCCAGTCGCAGCCGCGATAGGTGAAAATCCGCGAAGTAGTGACACCATATTTACCTATTTATTCAACATGTATATTCAGACTTTTAAAACCTTCCCTTGTACGTAGTACTGTTAACAAACTACCCTTTAATGTACAGAACACTTAATGCATGTACTACAGTACCCTAAACTAAAACAGGCACAAATATTAAAGGTGATTTTATATCATGCATTTCCTAAACATGCTAAAAAGCACGATAAAAAAAGGCAACTAATGTTTTGTTTACATTTATCTCTGATCATAATGTAGAAACAAACTGGAGGTAGAGCTTTGCTTATTACCCAGACCTATTTCCCATACTTTTCCACTTTTCCCTTAGAACCACATCACATCTTCCTACTTTAGATATATATATATATATATATATATATATATATATATATATATATATATATATATATATATATATATATATATATATATATATATATATATACATATATACATATATACATATATACATATATATATATATATATATATATATATATATATATATATATATATATATATATATCTAAAGTAGGAAGATATATGTGTGTGTTTATATATACAGTATATATATATATATATATATATATATATATATATATATATATATATATATATATATATATATATATATATATATATATATATATCTAAAGTAGGAAGATATATGTGTTTATTTATATATATATATATATATATATATATATATATATATATATATATATATATATATATATATATATATATATATATATATATATATATATATATATATATATATATATATATATATATATATATATATATGTATACACATATACATACCTACATATATACATAAATACATGCATACATATATATATATATATATATATATATATATATATATATATATATATATATATATATATATATATATATATATATATATATATATATATATATTACTGTATATATATGGGTTATGGAAAAAATCCGCGAAGTGGTGAATCCGCGATGGTCGAACCGCGAAGTAGCGAGGGTTCACTGTAATCTTTACAGATCCACTTCATGAAGAGTTTCTTGCGTCCCCTCCTCTGAGATCTCTTCCAAAGGATTGGCGATTTCCGATGTTGAACGAGTGGGGGAATCACAAGCCTCGTCCTGCTTGCATGCGTCATGCATGCGTCCAGCATGCTGCAAGGGAGCGCCATGCTTGCGTGCGTCCAGCATGCTGCGAGGGAGCGTCACGATCCTTGTCACCTCCCGTCACGCGTCCAGCTTGCTGGGAGGGAGCGACTATGAGCGCTGCAACTTGCGGCGAGTCAGCATCTCGCTGTCCTAACTTAGGTCTTATCCTGACTTCTGGCGACAAGTAGTCCAATATCATGACACCTGGCGTCACGTTGTTCCAACGCTAGACGCTCGGAACTATGACATACGCGATCTTGACGCTCTGAACTACGACGTTCACGATCTCGACGCTCTGTTTCATGACGTCCGAGGCTCTTACTTCTCGTAACAGTTCTGACTTCCAACTACTCGACGCTTGGCATGATGTAGTCCAACTCTTTGACGCTCGGCATCATGAAACCTTGACGCTTGGCTTTCTGACGCTAGGCGTCAAGGCGTTTAGAATCTTGACGCTTGAGCGTCATGACGAGCAACTCTCTTCTTGTGTAACAGGAAGAGAAAAACGTAAGACGCCAGTCTCATCTGTCAGCTGCGTCATCTGACGGCGAAGATAACACTTTTAAATCGCCTTTCCCATGGCGAGGGCGAGCGTCCTGGGAAGCGTCAACAGGTACGCACGAGAGGACAACTACTTGGGGGCTAACGCCTCTCGCCTCCCTTCGCCTGTCGACCTTCCTTATCCCAGGGGTTGGGGAGCATGGAAGAGGTCCAGGGCTAGGAGAATGAAAGGTCCGAGCAGCCGCACCCTCCACTGCACTGATTTAAGCACTGAAACTAGCACTTTTAACTCTTTCACATCAGACCATAATTTAGGCCTGCCCGCTGCGAGAGATTCTAATCTTTCGCCAAGGGCTAGAATGAGAATTCAATAGGCTATACGATTAAAATTAGTATTGCCAATACGAAATATTAAATAACGATACAAAGTATTTGTGGAACTGTAACGATCGTCATGAGTACTACGTAGCGTAAATTGACTGTAAGCTAGTTTTAATCTCTGATAATAGATCGATGATTATCTAAAGAAAGTATACTAATAGGACAAATATTTACTTAAAAATAATATATTTCCCTTACATTATAAAAATTAAATACTTATGCTTTGTAAGTTAGTATTTTCTTTACATTCCTTGCAAGAAAAAGAAATGAATTTACATATTTGCAAGTCATTCTTCGTACAGTTTACGTCACATGATGTGTGACGTCATAGTCCTGGCGGAATGATTTCCTTCCACCATCATGTCTAAAGAGTTGGTTCGTTAGTTTTTACAGTAGGGGGAAAAATTCCTGATCCTATCCCTTTCAAGCTTACAAACATAGCGATCATATTCCAAAAGAAAAAGAAAAGTACACACATACCCTCTGCATTTCTACATACTGTGTGGGGATCAAGAGCAGCTTTTGGAAGCCAGTCTTGCACCCCTTCGCACAAAATCTAACAACAGAGGCAGCCATCTTGAAAATCCAGAAAACAAGTTAAAATAAACTGTCCAAGTCGGACCAACAAAATCTATCTTATTCGTGTGAAAAAGAAATGAAAATCCAATATCAGCAAAAGCCATCAACCAAAAAAAAAAAAAAAAAAAAGCAATGGGTACTTCACCAATTTGTAGTTAAAGCAAACCCAATCAAAATAGAGCGAATTTCCAACGTGTTGCTAGAACGAGGGCAGGGAATTTCTGAGGACAAATGGGAATGGTTCCAGGTACTGTACCTGGATAGAGGGAGCACTGGTATAATCACCTGACCACCTATCGGCGATTGCCGCAAATTTTGAATTTCTGCCGTGCGCGCGACGAATCGGCGCGATAAAGCTCTATATATGTAACTACCAGGGAAGTTAATATTTAAAAATGTTGTCTTACAAGAGCAAGAATATGGATATCAACAAGTTTATACAGAAAACTGTCATAGAGGCTACATACAGTTAAAGGAAAATAACTGATAACTGCAAATTCTTCCCGCTAAATATCCCTCGCACATGATGATCAATAAACACATTTATCTAAAAGAAAAAGATAAAGATTAAAACAGCCAAATGAGGAAAGCCAGATGCACATCTATATTATAAAGTGGCTGGAAACAAAGTGGCTGCTCAGTGACCTGTCGGGTGGACGGGGCCCACTCACCACCTGGCAGTAACTACTATCTCCTCATTATGAATTTTAAAAGGTGAATTCCATCTTTGCTGAAAGCATACAGTACTCTTATTAAAGGATTGAAATTTGTATTTGTGTAGGAACAAATACTTTTCACATGATTTTGGAGCTAAAAGGCATCTAGCTGAGAGGTGCAGTGAACCTAATTATGTTATTTTCATTAGTAAAATAAATTTTTGAATATACTTACCCGATAATCATGTAGCTGTCAACTCTGTTGCCGACAGAAATCTACGGTCGGGATACGCCAGCGATCGCTATACAGGTGGGGGTGCACACAACAGCGCCATCTGTGGTCAGGTACTCCAGTACTTCTTGTCAACACCACCTCAATTTTTTCCTCGGTCCACTGGTTCTCTATGGGGAGGAAGGGTGGGTCAATTAAATCATGATTATCGGGTAAGTATATTCAAAAATTTATTTTACTAATGAAAATAAAATTTTTCAATATTAATCTTACCCGATAATCATGTAGCTGATTCACACCCAGGGTGGTGGGTGGAGACCAGCATACATGTTAACAAAGAAGCTAAGTATCCCGTATTTCATTTTATTAGTTATTCAAAAATAACATAAAATAAATAAGTACCTGGTAAGGAAGACGACTTGAACCATTACTCTGCCTTTATTAAGTACGTCTTCCTTACTGAGCGTAGCGGTCCTCTTAGGAGGCTGAACGACTCTTAGGTGCTGAAGTATAAAGGGCTGCAACCCATACTAAAGGACCTCATCACAACCTTTAACCTTGGCGCTTCTCAAGAAAGAATTGACCACCCGCCAAATCAACAAGGATGTGGAAGGCTTCTTAGCCGACCGTACAACCCATAACAAGTATTCAAGAGAAAGGTTAAAAAGGTTATGGGATTATGGGAATGTAGTGGCTGAGCCCCCGCCTACTACTGCATTCGTTGCTACGAATGGTCCCAGGGTGTAGCAGTTCTCGTAAAGAGACTGGACATCTTTAAGATAGAATGATGCGAACACTGACTTGCTTCTCCAATAGGTTGCATCCATAACACTCTGCAGAGAACGGTTCTGTTTGAAGGCCACTGAAGTAGCCACAGCTCTCACTTCATGTGTCCTTACCTTCAGCAAAGCAAGGTCTTCTTCCTTCAGATGAGAATGTGCTTCCCTAATCAGGAGCTTGAATTAGTAAGAAACTGAGTTCTTAGACCTTGGAAGAAAAGGCTTCTTGATAGCACACCATAAGGCTTCTGATTGTCCTCGTAAAGGTTATGACCTTTTTAGATAGTACCTAAGAGCTCTAACTGGCAAAGTACTCTCTCCAGTTCGTTCCCCACCAAGTTGGACAGGCTTGGGATCTCGAACGACTTAGGCCAAGGACGTGAAGGAAGCTCGTTTTAGCAAAAAACCGAGCTGCAAGGAACATGTAGCCATTTCAGATGTGAAAACTATGTTCCTGCTGAAGGCGTGGATCTCACTTACTCTTTTAGCTGTTGTCAAGCACACGAGGAAAAGAGTTTTTAAATGTGAGGTCCTTAAAAGAGGCTGATTAGAGAGGTTCAAATCTTGATGACATAAGGAACCTTAGGACCACGTCTAGATTCCAGCCTGGAGTGGACAACCGACGTTCCTTTGAGGTCTCAAAAGACCTAAGGAGGTCCTGTAGATCTTTGTTGGAGGAAAGATCCAAGCCTCTGTGGCGGAAAACCGCTGCCAACATACTTCTGTAACCCTTGATCGTAGGAGCTGAAAGGGATCTTACGTTCCTTAGATGTAACAGGAAGTCAGCAATCTGGGTTACAGTGGTACTGGTTGAGGAAACTGCATTGGCCTTGTACCAGCTTCGGAAGACTTCCCCTTTAGACTGATAGACTCTGAGAGTGGATGTCCTCCTTGCTCTGGCAATCGCTCTGGCTGCCTCCTTCGAAAAGCCCCTAGCTCTTGAGAGTCTTTCGAAAGTCTGAAGGCAGTCAGACGAAGAGCGTGGAGGTTTGGGTGTACCTTCTTTACGTGAGGTAGACGTAGAAGGTCCACTCCTAGAGGAAGAGTCCTGGGAATGTCGACCAGCCATTGCAGTACCTCTATGAACCATTCTCTCGCGGGCCAGAGCGGAGCCAACCAACGTCAGCCGTGTCCCTTTGCGAGAGGCGAACTTCTGAAGTACCCTGTTGACAATCTTGAACGGCGGGAATGCATACAGGTCGAGATGGGACCAATCCAGCAGAAAAGCATCCACGTGAACTGCTGCTGGGTCTGGAATCGGAGAACAATACAACGGGAGCCTCTAGGTTATCGAGGTAGCGAACAGATCTATGGTTGGATGACCCCACAGGGCCCAAAGTCTGCTGCAAACATTCTTGTGAAGGGTCCACTCTGTGGGGATGACCTGACCCTTCCGGCTGAGGCGATCTGCCATGACATTCATATCGCCCTGAATGAACCTCGTTACCAGCGTGAGCTTTCGATCTTTTGACCAGATGAGGAGGTCCCTTGCGATCTAGAACAACTTCCACGAATGAGTCCCTCCCTGCTTGGAGATGTAAGCCAAGGCTGTGGTGTTGTCAGAGTCCACCTCCACCACCTTGTTAAGCTGGAGGGACTTGAAGTTTATCAAGGCCAGATGAACCGCCAACAGCTCCTTGCAATTGATGTGAAGTGTCCTTTGCTCCTGATTCCATGTTCCCGAGCATTCCTGTCCGTCCAAAGTCGCACCCCAGCCCGTGTCTGATGCGTCAGAGAAGAGACGGCGGTCGGGTTTCTGAACAGCCAAAGGTAGACTTCCTTGAGAAGAAAGCTGTTCTTTCACCACGTGAGAGTAGACCTCCTCTCTTCGGAAACAGGAACTGAGACCGTCTCTAGCGTCATGTCCTTTCTCCAGTGAGCAGCTAGATGATACTGAAGGGGGCGGAGGTGGCGTCTCCCTAACTCGATGAACAGGGCCAGCGATGAAAGTGTCCCTGTTAGACTCATCCACTACCTGACTGAGCATCGGTTCCTTCTCAGCATGCTCTGGATGCATTCTAGGGCTTGGTAGATCCTTGGGGCCGACGGAAAAGCCCGAAAAGCTCGACTCTGAAGATCCATACCCAGGTAGACAATGGTCTGGGATGGGACGAGCTGGGACTCCTCAAAATTGACCAGGAGGCCCAGTTCCTTGGTCAGATCCATAGTCCATCTGAGAATCTCCAGACAGCGACGACTTGTGGGAGCTCTTAAAAGCCAGTCGTCTGACGGAACCGGACACAAGATCATGGTACTGGTGCACAGTCTGTGAACTGTCAACCATGGGGAAGCGAGGAAGTACAGCGACAACCCGAAACTGTCTAGACTGTCTGGGTTGTACAGACAACTCCTTATCAGGTTGTTCCCAGTGACACACAGACTCCGTAAACAAAAAGTCCTCTAACAAGGACTAAGCTTGGACTGCATGTCTTGCAACAAAGCTCAAGGTCTATGGGAGCAGGTGTGGTAACAGACGGGGTTAGCGACTGAAGTGGAACCATTACCCTCCCTGGAAGCATGCTATGCTTAAATAAAAGTCCATAGGAGGCTAAGCAGCTAAAGGCTCCTCTCCAAATGACAGAGTCCTCAAGGGAATATCAGAAGGAGGGAGAATAGCACTTTCTCATCTACAGGAACCATATCCGAGAAAAGCTAAGTTCTCTCAGTGAGGGTTTCACTGGTGCAAAAGCAGCAGACTAGAAGGCAACGTTATGAAACTGCTTGACAGTCTTGTGAGTTGGCAACAACCAAAGATGTGTGACTGAGGAGCATGCGGTAAGGTATGCAGAGCATGCTGTATGCAGAGCATGCTGTATGTAGAGCATGCTGTAAGGTAAGCAGAGCATGTTGCATGGCGTGCGGCTTATGCTGCATGGGATGAGGCTCATGCTGCATGGGATGAGGCTCATGCTGCATGGTATGAGGTTCATGCTGCATGGGATGAGGCTCATGCTGCAAGGGATGAGGCTCATGCCGCATGCGTTGAGGAGGATGCCGCATAGTATGAGGCTCCTGCCTCATGGGTTGAGGCGGTTGCCGCATAGCATGAGGCTCCTGCCTCATGGTTTGAGGAGGGTGCCGCATAGCATGAGGCTCCTCATAGCATGAGGCTCCTGCCTCATGGGTTGAGGAGGATGCCGCATAGCATGAGGCTCCTGCCTCATGGGTTGAGGAGGATGCCACATAGCATGAGGCTCCTGCCTCATGGGTAGAGGAGGTTGCCGCATAGCATGAGGCTCCTACCTCATGGGTTGAGGAGGATGCCGCATAGCATGAGGCTCCTCATAGCATGAGGTCCCTGCCTCATGGGTTGAGGAGGAAGCCACAAAGCATGAGGCTCCTCATAGCATGAGGCTCCTGCCTCATGGATTGAGGAGGATGCCACATAGCATGAGGCTCCTGCCTCATGGTTTGAGGAGGATGCCGCATAGCATGAGGCTCCTGCCTCATGGTTAGAGGAGGTTGCCGCATAGCATGAGGCTCCTGCCTCATGGGTTGAGGAGGATGCCGCATAGCATGAGGCTCCTCATAGCATGAGGTTCCTGCCTCAAGAGTTGCGTCTGCCTCAAGGGTTGAGGAGGTAGCTGCGCAGAGAGAGGCTCTTGCCTCAAGAGTTGAGGCGGTTGCCGCATAGCATGAGGCTGTTGCCTCAAGGATGGTGGAGGTTGCCGCAACGCATGAGGCTGCTGCCTCAAGGATGGAGGAGGTTGCCGCAACGCATGAGGCTCCTGCCTCATGGGTAGAGGAGGTTGCTGCAAAGCATGAGGCTCCTGCCTCAAGGAAAGTGGAGGTTGCTGCATAGCGCTGGTACCTGGCAACTCCCAATGCGGCAGCTCACGCATGGAGGAGCCTCAACATCATACATCTGGCAAGGTGGACTGCGCAGAGGTGGAGGAGCGCTCGCAGGAGGAGGTGTGCTAACCTTCTCTGCCCGAAACTCCTGCATCAAAACCGCAAGCTGAGACTGCATTGTCTGCAGCCTAGACCACTAGGGTCTATGAAAGACAACAACAAACGGAGCTACTGTCCGTTGAGACTGAGGGTCTAAAACAGCTGGTGCGGCAACAGACGGAGTTACTGCCTGTTGCGGTACCACCTTGCCTCTCTGGGAGGTGTGCAGTTGTCGTACTGCAGCAAGTCCGAACTGACCCAGTGCTAATTGGCTACACCTAGGAGTTGGACTTGCGCGGAAGGGACCGACTTGCACTTAAAAGCTGCAAGATTTGGTCCATGGTTTCTGCGAGAAACCTCTTCCGCAGACGAGGAATAAATGGGCTCTCTCGTCTTTGTGTGGGTGGGGTGATCACGTCGGCTACGTGAGTTGGTTACACCCGAAACCACGGAGGGAAACGTCTGTTCGTCGATCAAGGCCTGATGAACCCATAAGTCCTTCAACGTTACTTCTCCCCTGGGCTTGGGAGCTTGTAAGAGGTCCCAGACTAGGCGAACAACTGGCACGAACAGACGAACCCTCGAACGCAACACTGTAACACTTTGCGCTTATCACTTTATTACTTTTGATTTTCTGTTTGCACTTATTTCACTGAACTCGAAACTTTAAGTGGTTTGTACCTGAAACACGCAATTCTATCCTTCATTAAAAGTTAGTAATTGCGAAAACAGTATTACAATGTAACAGAAAAACATAATGAAAGATAAATAATTCAGTGGCTGGAAAAGAGACTAAACACTAGATCAAATAAACTACGTTTAAAATCTCTCACCGCATAAAGCCTGGGAACAAGAATAAAACTCTAGAAACGTTTACCTTCTTCCCCAAAAGAGACTAGGGAGAAGAGCAAAAACGATAACAACGTTACCCGCTTGAACGAAACGTTTACCCTCCTCTCTCTCCCTCCGTCTCTATCTCTCTCTCTCTCTCTTGACTTAGAACCTGAGAGAAGAGCCCAATTATATATATCGTTAAAACATATTATTGTTAAAGGAAAAAAACTGAAAGATTTCCCAAATAAAATGTTCCTTTATTAGAATTAAAACCATTTAAGCTAAGAAAGAATGAACAAAACGCTAGAATCGGTTTACTCTTACTGCAACGTGAAACCGTGAACTCTCTCTCTATCGTAACGATAGAGCGCAAGTTGAACGTTCTGAACGTGAACAACTGCAGAGACAAAACAAAACGTTAGTTCAACTTTGAAAACAGTACGAGACTATCAAAGAAAATCTTTCAAAAACATTAAAATAGCATAAAATGTTAACAGGTAAAAACGAAATGACGGGCTCAATGTTAATTAACTTCGGTTCCAAGAAAAGACCGCCTACTATTAGGAAAGGTCGCATATAAACAAAACATAAAAATTAATTTTAATAAGTTTATAATAAAAGGAAGTTAATCGAAGAGGCCTATAAAAGGCGGAGAGATAAAATAAATCTATAACTTTGTTGAGCAAAATTAAGAAAGAGAGTCTATACTCTCTTCGACACCAACACTTCCGTCTAAGGGAAGGGTCGGCCATTTAAAAGTGAAAGAGAGTTCATACTCTCTTCGTCACCAAAATTAAATCAAATTAATTCCAAAAAAAACTTGCTAAGCTAATGATAAAGCTTCCTGAATAGCGAAGGCTAAACTCTAGAGCAAATACATCACCAAATCGTGAACAATAACTCCAGAATCAACAGCGTATCCATGTAGGTCTAGCCGGAGGCACGACAGAGGAAAAATTGAGGTGGTGTTGACAAGAAGTACTGGAGTACCTGACCACAGATGGCGCTGTTGTGTGCATCCCCACCTGTATAGCGATCGCTGGCGTATCCCGACCGTAGATTTCTGTCGGCAACAGAGTTGACAGCTACATGATTATCGGGTAAGATTAATATTGAAAAAAATGGATTCATATTGTAGAAGAATATAAGAGACCTTAATCATTCTTAAAAGTAAGTCCCTCTCTAAAATGTACTTACCTATTAATGGTGCAGTAATTTCTACACCTTCTAAAACACTTTGCTGTGGGATACAAATAAGCCAGTGGGGTCCACACCACTCTGACAGACGTTCTTCATGATGTTCCTGTTGGGGGACATATCATTGTGTTACAACTGATATTTTCTTTAAATATTTCATATTTATACACTAAAAGATTTCAAATGAATCACTATTGTAAAGTACTGTACAACTGAAATGAAAAAGCAAATTGAAATATTGGCTCGATGTTAAACATACGTAACCAACAGACTAAGCTTGAACAGCTATTTGTTTCAATCAATCATATTATGACAAGAGAACAAAGGTCTCCAAAAATATACCCATGAGGAAAGGAAATAGCAAATAAACTATGAACTAAGCAATATTAACCTAAATATGACAAATTCATAGATAATTTGTATTTTTCCTAACTATACAAACCTTAGCTATTTAAAAGGGGTTATTACTTTCGGTGTAGCTGAAATGACAAGCCATTAGAATTTTAGCGAGGGTTTACTACCCCACCGCTAGTTAGCCGGGGGGGGGGGGGGGGGGGGGGGGGTGTTAGGGGAGGGTAGCTTGCTCCCCCCCCCCCACACACACCTGTGCTTGAGCTCACTTTGCTTGGAGGTAGGACTTCAAGGGGGATAGGGCTGGCAGGCAAGTTTGATTAAATAGCTAAGGTTTGTATCGTTAGGAAAAATACAAATTATCTACGAATTTGTCATTTGTTCCGTACCTGACATACAAACCACGCTATTTAATAGGGGTGACTCACCCATTAGGAAGGGTGGAACGTCCCAGCCAGTATTGGCTTTTGGCTTTGCCCGGGGGCTCATTATTTGAGTGTGTCAGCACTCAACAATAAGGAGTCCCTGCACCTCGCTAAAACCTTGCTACACAAGGACTGCGGCCTACGCAAGCTGTGTGTGAAGGTATAATAAAGTGTGACACGTCCTAGGAAGTTGACCTGTAGTCCTTTAGATGGAAACTTAAGGCTAGATCTCTCCCAATACCACCTCGTCAGGGTATGGGGACGTGACAGTATTAGCTTAATACTAGGAACACAAGGAAACATGGTTTACCTGCAGTGGTTTGAGGTCAGCTGTGCAGAGAACCCAGGATGCTGCTTCCCCCAAGAGAGGGGAAGATGAAGAGGAGAAGAATAAGGGCCAGACATACCTTTTCATTCATGCAGACTAAGACCGGGTAACAATGCCCTCAACCTTCTGCTACTTGTCCAATAAGGAGACTGAGGTTTTAAACCAGCTGTTGTGCAGCCACCACAGGGCCGATAGATAGAGAACGTATCGAGCCTCCTGTGGGTCACGTCTTGCAGGTAGTGGGCTGTGAAAGTCGTCTGACGCTTCCACACCCCAGCCTGAACAACCTGCGTCACTGAGAAATTCTCCTTGAAGGCCAGGGACGTAGCTACGCCCCTGACATCATGTGCTCTAGGGCGACGTGACGGAGGAGGGTCTGGATTCAGGGACAGATGGATCACCCTACGAATCCATGCCAAGATGGTGTTCTTGGTGACCCTCCTCTTAGTCCTCCCAGTGCTAACGAACAATGCTTGCACCTGAGGACGGACTGCAGCCGTTCTTTTGAGATACAGCCTCAAGCTCCTTACTGGGCACAGTAGGAGATGGTCTGGGTCATCTGTTACAGAACGGAGACTCGAAATCTGGAAGGAGTCAAACCTAGGGTCCGCCACCCCCGGATTCTGAGTCTTAGCAATAAACTCAGGGACGAATTTGAACGTTACCTCCCCCCATCCCCTTGAAGGGGCGATGTCATACGAGAGACCATGAAGTTCGCTAACTCGCTTGGCCAACGCCAAAGCTAGTAGGAACACCGTCTTCCAAGTTAGGTGGCGATCTGAAGCCTGGCGTAATGGTTCATAGAGAGGTTTCTTAAGAGACCTGAGAACTCGAACCACGTTCCATCGAGGAGGTCTCACTTCCGACTGAGGGCAGGTAAGTTCATAACTTCGTATGAGTAGGGATAGTTCCAGTGAGGAAGAAATCACAAATTTCTAAGTAATTTGTATTTTCCCTAACATACTTACCGAGAACTACTTTCTTAAGAGTACCTGGAATCTCCTCTCAACCGACCAGTTTTATGTAGTTTACACTACTTCCGTTTTCTGTGATGACCACCTCAGGCGGAAGGATACGTGCCCTGAGGCTAGTTCCGAGCCAGGTCGCGTGTTAGCTTGGGTCTCGACCCTCAGTAAGTTCTCTAGTTGTGTCGTGATACCATCTCGACGCTCTCCTTTCTCAGTGCGACCCTTTGTGTCCCCGACTCGCGTGTCCCACATGTCTCCCACGTGGTATCCCTGTACTTTCCCTTGTGTTCTTGCATGTTCGCTTGATTACCTTGTGCTTTCCCTCGTGCTTTTCCAAGTATATTTCTTATCCTTTCCCTGCGTTCCTGTGTCTTACGATGTTGTGATAGTGCATCATGGGCCTGGGCCTAGAGCAGGGAAGTCATGTGGAGCGTTTTTATCCAAGCCGAAGGTTGACCCGCATTCCCTTTGCTCTTCGTGTAGGGGTAGACTGTGCTCTCCGTCGGACACGTGTCCGGAGTGTGTGTCGTGGAGTGAAGTCCAGTGGGTTCGTTTTAGTACGAAGAAGTCCTCTAAGCGATCTCCCAGGAAGGCAAGCACCTCTTCGCCCTTGACGTCGCCAGGAGGGAAGTCTGACGGTGTTTCTCTCCCATCTTCCTCTACCCAGAGTAAGGGGACGAGGTAAGTTCGTTGCGGAGAAGAAGCCGATGGCTCTTCCCCAGGAGTCTAGTCTTCGAGATATTGGGATTGCTGATTCTTTGCAGGCAAGTGGGGGCCTGAAGGTGATCTTAGTGGGGGTCTTAGAGACTCTGCCCTTGTGCTTGGGGGGCACATCTCGTCAGATGACCCCATGTGGGATAAAAATGTTCCTGTTTCTTCGCCCACGTCATGAGCTTGTATTTCAGGTACCTCCACAGCTGATGGCATCCAAGATAAAGAAGACTCTCCGGTAGCGGATCCCTTCGGATGGGGACCCCCGAGGACTCCCTGTAGGTCCCCGTTGAGGATGGAAGAAGGCCTTGGTTCCTGGTAACCCAACGTAGAGCGACCGAACTCTCCCCCAGCTCCTCTTTCGGCGGTTCCTGACGTGTTTCTGCAACCTTCGACCTCCGGAACCCAGCAAATCACGAAGCCGTCTATTCCCCATGCGCCTGCCCCTCCGTCGTGTTATGAAGAGTCGTCAGAGTCTTCAGCAGCATGTCCATTCCTTTAAGCCTGAAGGCTAGACTTAAGGCTGAGCGATAGCCTTTCACCGCCGAGATTGAAAGGCGCATTTCTTTCCGCAAATACACAAGGAACTCCGCTATTGGTGGAATAGTGGCATCAAGTGGAGAGAGAACCCTTCCACGACACCAACCACAGAAGACTTTCCACTTTGCCTGGTAGACAAATGCGGATGATTTTCGCAGATGTCCAGATATCCTGATCGCAACTTGTTGCGAAAATCCTCTCTCAGCGAGGAGATGCTGGATAGTCTCCAGGCGTGAAGTCGTAGCTTCAAAGCTACGGTTTTGTGGAAGATGTTGGCATTTGGTTGTCTGAGTAGATCGTGTCACGAGGGAGTTCTCACGGAAGTTCTGTTAGGAGTTGCAGAAGGTTCGGAAACCATTCCGCGTGATGCCATAGTGGAGCTATGAAGGTCATTGAAATATTGACCAATATTCTGGTCTTGTTGAGCACCCTCCACATCAGACAGAACAGGGGAAAGGCATACACATCGATGTTGTCCCACCGTTGTTGAAAGGCATCTTGCCAGAGCACCTTGAGATCCGGGACTGGGGAGCAGTATGGCGGGAGCTTGAAATTCAACGCTATCGCGAACAGATCCACCGTCGGAGAACCCCACAAAGTCAGGACCTTGTTGGCTACTAGATGATCCAAAGACCACTCAGTACTCACTATCTGAGACGCTCTGCTCAGATTGTCGGCGAGCACATTCCTCTTGCCTGGAATGAAACATGCCAATAGTGGAATCGAGTGGACTTCGGTCCATCTCAGTATCTCTACTGCAAGATGGGATAGCTACTTCGAAAAGGTACCTCCTTGCTTGTTGATGTAAGCCACTACTGTGGTGTTGTCACTCATCACCACCACAGAGTGACCAGCCAGGTATTGTTGGAACTGTTGAAAGGCCAAGAAAACGGCCTTCATCTCTAGAAGATTTATATGGAGGCACTTTTCTGATTCTGACCACAGGCCTGAGGTCCTGTGGTGAAGAACGTGGGCCCCCCACCCTTTCTTTGAGGCGTCCAAAAACAGCATCAAATCCGGGGGAAGGACGGGAAGATCCACTCCTCTTCGTAGGCTCTCGTCTGTCACCTACCATTGGAGATCCGTCCGTTCCGCAGGTCCCATAGGGATCATGACGTCCGAAGAATCGTAACCTTGATTCCACCGGGACTTGAGTCGCCACTGGAGGAATCTCATCCTGAGGCGACCGTTGGGAACTAGAAGAGAGAACTTCTCGAGATTTACCATGATCCCCAGATCCTGGCAAAGTCCCAGAAGTTTGTCTCGGTGTTGAAGAAGGGATGACTCCGAGTCTGCTAAGATCAGCCAGTCGTCCAGATAACGGAGGAGACGGATGCCGATCCTGTGTGCCCACGACGATATTAGGGTGAACACTGGTGAAAACCTGTGGTGATGTGGAGAGACCGGAACACAGCACCTTGAACTGGTACTCCTTGTTGTCTAGGCTGAATCTTAAGTACTTCCTTAAAGATGGATGGACTGGGATCTGGAAGTACGCGTCCTTCAGATCCAGTGTACACATGAAGTCTTGCGGTCTCACTGCGAGTCTGCGGTCTCCATGCTGAACGGAGTTTGTTTGACAAACTTGTTTAGAGCCGAGAGGTCGACGACCGGTCTCCAGCCTCCAGACGCCTTCTTTACAAGATAGAGTCAACTGAAGCAGCCTGGGGACCCGTCGAGGACCTCTTGGAGAGCGCCCTTCTTCAAGATGGTCTGGACTTCTGCCCGAAGGGCCTGCCCCTTGCTGATCCCATGGCAAGGGAGCTCAATGACACTGGATTCATCATCAGGGGAGGTAGAGATGTTGTGAATGGGACGCGATATCCGACTGATTACGGAAATCGTCCAGGAATCGGGCCCGAGTTGCTGCCACCTGTCTGCGCAACTTTGTAGGCATCCCCCCCTGGTGGACATGCATGGGGACTGCCAATCCTAGCGTTTGCGGCCTCGGCTGCTCCCTCTAGGATTTTTCCCTCCCCTGGAGGACTTCTTGCCTTGTCTTCGCTGCCATTGTAGGTTTCGTGGTCTTGGTAGGACGGGGCTGCTGTGGTGCTGGAGGCTTATAGGGTTGAGTGTCAAAGCCCTATGTAGGAGGGAGTCTTGGTGGGACTTCCTACACCTCTCAGCAGCATGCTCCACGTCTTTAGGCTCAAACAGATTCGTTCCCTCCACGGAAGAATGTCTGAGCCTGCTTATCTCGGTGCTAGGGACCTTCTGATGGAACCTCTCAGCCACCGCATCCCGACGTTTCAGGATGGTGTTCGCCCAAAAGTTCGAGACTTGGTGGGCCAGAAACACGATCGTACGAGTGCCTGAGAGCAGGAAGGTCTCCATAGCTTTCCTGGTACGTTCTTTGGAGAAATCATCCGAACGTATCAGGATACCTAAGGTCCCTAACCAGATGTCAAGCCACGAAGTGGCCTGCATAGCACACTTCGCAACCTTCTCCTGATTAAGGATCTCAGTCGCCGAGAATGAGACCTGCCGGTTGGAGAGTCTCTCAAGAGGGACTCCCCTGGTAAGCTCTTCCAAAGAATGGTGAAGGGGAAGAGCTAAACAAGGCTCCTCTAAGATCTCAAAGTACCTCCTCTGCTGAACGCGAGGAGGTGGGAGAAGCTTGTTGCCAGCACTGGATCGGCTGGAGGAGGCTAGCTCAGAGAGCTGGACCGCGATCTTGTCCCTGGTACTCTTAAACCCGAGACCAGGGCAGAGCCACACTGGCCTTAGAGGGTTTTTGAGTCCCAAATACTCGGTCCAAGACCGTGTCTTTGCCCTCTCGAGGAGGAATCTCTGGGTCAGCAAACCCATTGAGAGTCCTCATAAGGGTCAGAACTTGCCAAAATGCATGTTCTGACACCTGTAGCTCTCCTCCGGATGGACTCGCAGCGAAGTTTCCAGTCCCCAAAGGCTCTTCTTGGGGAGAATTGCGGACGTTCTCCGAGTGACTGGCTGGCTTCGTTCTAAGTCTTGTCAAGGACTTCGGAATTGTTTTAGAGTCCTTTGACTCCTGCCTCGAAGGCTTACAAGGAGACAGCTTAGTCTTCGGAGAAGTCACCGCGTCCGAAACTCTTCTTTTTCTCTTCAGGGGGGTAAACGCAGCCAAGGATTTGTGGCCCAATTCAGAGAGAACAGGCTTGAAGGCCTGTGCAACCGCTCTGACTAGTGCCCCAAACCAAGGCTGCTGGCTGACAGCTGCACTGTCAGACACTCCCTCTGGAGGGACAGGGATCGACCGATCCTGGGAGGAGTTTCCATAGGGGGGTTCGCCTGTAAAGAAAAGGAAGAAGAAATGTCCCTGGACCTTTCTGGGACCTTCGCCCCCACCGGCGAGCGCACTGTTCTGCGCTGGCGGGGGGGTCGGGGGAATATGGCGATGGCGACCATGCCGTGCGTTGTCCTGCAGCCTCACGCGTGGAAGGGTATTGACGATCGTGCTGGGGGGGAATACCCAGGGTCGCGAGCGCGTGGGAGACTACTGATGCGCACACGAGCAATGGCGCGTAGAAGCGTGCGCAGGAGACACAGGAGAGTGCGCAGAAGGCTGATTGTGCGCTCACGCATGCGAGGGTGAATGTTTACGCGCGCAGGATCAGGATGAAGAGTCCGTGGGCGTGCGGGCAAGAGATCGCGCGCCCCAGAAGATGTCGTAGGGCGCGCGCGCAGGAGAGATATCCCTTGCGCGCGAGCGCGCAGTCGGAACCTGCGTTCGTTGGCGCGCTTCTTGTGGGCGCACGTCAAGCTGGTAGGTGAATGCGCGCGATTGCGCGCTGGCGAGCGCTGACGAATAGGAGAAGTCTTAGACTTCCCTACCACACCCAGATCCGAAAATCGTGGGCGTGCAGAAGATCGTTGGCGCACGGGAGACTGCGGGCGTGCGGGAGACTGATGACGCACAGGAGCGCGTGCGGGAGACTGCTGGCGCAGACGCGCAGGATCAAGGCATTGAGCACGCGGGCCTGTACCAGTCGTAGGGCGCGCACGCGCAGTAGAAAAACCCCTAGCGCGTGAGCGCGCAGTTGAAGCCTGTGCTGCTCGTGGGCACGAAGAGGATAGGCAAGTGCGGCCGGATCCTAGCGGATGCGTGTGAGCGATGGCGAGCGCTGGCACGATGGCAAGAGCTGGCATGATGGCAAGCGCTGGCGCATCGGAGAAGTCAGTCTAGTTGACTTCCCAGTAGCGCCCAGATCAATCGATCGTTGGTGCGCAGGAGAGTTAACTGCTGTGCGCGAGTGCTGGCGCGCGGGTGAGCACTGGGGCGCGGGAGGTTGACGGCGCGCAGGTGAGAGTTGGCGCGTAAGCTTAGGTTCAGCCAAGGCCTGGCGCGCAGGTGAGAGTTGGCGCGTAAGCTTAGGTTCAGCCAAGGCCTGGCACGCAGAAGAACGTGGGCGCGTATGTGCGTGCATAGCGCGTAGTGTAGCTATGCTCCTGTTGGGACGTATGTGCGTGTTGGCGCATACGCCCTTGATGCCCTGTGTTAGGGTTTGTTGATGGGGCCTGACGAGCTACTAGAGCGCATTCGTCAGGTCTCGTTGGCGCATGGCGCGTATCAGATGAAACCTTGCTAGGTTTAAACAGGAAGGATAACGGCAGGTCGGCAGGTCTGTCGGGTGGAAGGTCGACGTGTCCTTTAAAAGGACGACCTTCCACTGAAGGAGATCGCGAACGATCGGCAGAAAGGTCCAGGACCAATGCAGGAACAGTGATCGGTGATTGTTGTCAAGGCTCCTCTGCGGGGGACTGCATCGAAGATGTTGAACCAAAGAGGCGCCTCCTCACCGCAGGTGAAGGAAGGCCTCTCTGGCGAAGAGAAAGGTGAGCCTTGCGACGAATGCGCCCTCTGGGGGACGTAGGGTCAGCGAGCTGACTTTCTGCAGTCCTCCGAAGAGGAGTCTCTGTAAGTGAACTCCCCCGAGGGAAATAAACACTAGCAGGAGAGACTGTTGGACTTAGTTTCTCCCTCGTTGGTTGAACAGGAACGGGAGAAACTAAGCCGTCAGCTACTGTAGGGTTTGAAGAGGCAGAAGTGATGGGTGATACCGCATTGGATACCTCTGACACCACAACGTCGACAAGAGACAGAGGATCAACAGTCGGTGATGGCGCCTGCTTGACAGCGGCACCCAATCGGATGTAATCAAGTAAAACCTCCTTTAGTGACATATCTTCCCCCAGGGGGAGAGGTGGAGCTGCTTCGCTAGGGGAAGCAACATCATCTCTCGACCCCCGAGTTTGGTAAACATTACATTGGTCTACGCTACCACGCGACGGTCTCTCGAAAGAGACCGACCGAGTGGGAGCTTCGGAGGATGTTTGGGCAACGGAAGAAGAGGCCTTGGGTCTTTCTCCTTTCGAAGAAACCTTTGAAGGAGAAATATGCCGTTTGGCCTTCTTCCGTCGTCACGAAAACCTATCCCACTGGGAGGTAGATCACTCCCTACACTCACCACACCTGTTAATACTATCACACCATTGACCCCTACAAGAAGGACAAAGGGCGTGAGGATTGGTCTCGACCACCGACATGAATGTTCCACAGGGGCGGTCGGGAAACCCAGGGCAGGTGCGCATAATCGCAGAGGCCAACTTCACAAACAGAACTAGAAACTAGAAAAAGAAAAAGAAAAAAGCATTAAATGGTTGCCAAATGACGGCGAGGATGAAAGCGGACACGTCCGACTACCATCTGAGCCGGGAGCAAAGTGAGCTCAAGCACAGGTGTGTGAGAGGAGGGGGGGGGGGGCGTAGCTACCCTCCCCTAACCCCGCTAACTAGCCGTGTGGGTAGTAAACCCTCGTTAAAAATTAATGGCTCGTCATTTCAGCTACGCCGAAAGTAATACCCCTATTAAGTAGCGTGGTTTGTATTCCAGTTACGGAACAATTATGTTTTTAAACATATTCAACCACTAGTTCAATACCACCACTAGATAAATAAGGATAAAATTTGCCATAACCAACATTGCACTGCAAACAATCTGTAAGAATTGGATCTTTGTCAAAATTGATGCCAGAAGAGCCAGCCACTGCCATAGCTACAACAAAATGATATGCCCGTTTTTCCTCCATTATTAAAAGTATTTAGTGAAACAAAGTTACCAGCAGATGTTGAGGTAACTTTATTACTTCGCTGAAATCCTAGGAAAACTTGGTTTTCGACTTTAGTTGCTCGTGATTGGTTATGAAACCTTAAAACCATAAAGGGCTCATTAAAATTAAACATTGCAGTAGAGTTAACATCTCTCGCGACCTATAAGCCTTATTTTTTGCTTTTTTCTCTGCATTTTCATTGCATAGTAGTTCATAAAGGGCTCATTAAAAGTAAACACTGCAGTAGAGAAAACATCTCTCGTCACCTATAAGCATTATTTTTAGCTTTTTATCTCTTTATTTTCATTGAATACTATCTCAGTTCAAAAAGGGATCATTAAAAAGTAGACATTGCAGTAGAGGAAACATCTCTCGTCACCTATAAGCCTTATTTTTAGCTTTTTATCTCTGCATTTTCATTGAATATTATCTTAGTTCAAAAAGGGATCATTAAAAGTAAACATTGCCGAAGAGGAAAAATCTCTCGCGACCGATACCCTATTTCCTGCTTGTTTTCTTTGCATTTTCATTGAATATTATCTTGGTTCATAAAGGGCTCATTAAAAGTAAACATTGCAGACAAAGAAATCTCTATCGCAACCTATGACTTATTTTTTGCTTTTTTTTCTCTCCAGTTTCATTGAATATTATCTTAGTATTTACTAATATTCATTTTCAGTCATATACTTCTGCTTTATCTATTCAAATTTCCTATCATTTATTGCATTTCCTTCCATTATTCACAAAATATACCTTCAGGAAAAATAGTAACTTAGTAAGCTCATTTAATTCCACCTCGTTCAATCCTTCGTATAATGACAAATAATTATATAATCATACTGTATGCCCTGATGTTAAACTCACGTAACAACGTATTAAGATTGTATAACAATTGGATTTTACTTATGTATAACAAAAATACTTCACAGTAACGCTAGAGGTGCCGATGTAGAAAGCCTATTACGGTACTAAACCAGGGAGACATAACTGCAGAGCTACCCATGATATGGGAGCAGATAAAAATGGAACTTGGGAATATTAGAGCAATAGGTGAAAACGAAAATGTAGTTTTGTTATCATTACCAGAAGAATCATGGTTAAGAGGTTCAAAGTAATGAATGTACAAGGAGAGATCTATTGAACTAGGCAAGTCAGGGGTTCAAACTAACGCACAAGTAGAGATCTAATGAAATATACTAATTAAAAGGTTTTTATATTTTTGTTTTAACTGAGAAAATTAGCTAGGGCTAGAACTCAGGCTAGGTCTGACAAAAAAAACATGTTATTTGAGTAGCAAAGATGGAAGAATCAGGTTATGCTTAGGCCAGGTAGAGTAACAATAAAAACATGCAAGTAGAGACAATGTTTACACTAGGTTAATTAGATGGTGTATAGTCAAGTCCCATCTCTACAATCATTAGCTTACGCTAAGCTAAGTAGGCTAGCCTGCCTAGCCAAGTCATATCAAAACAACAATGGCAAGGTAAAGAAACTATAAGTTTGCTTACCTTCAAATGCTTGTAAAAAGCATTTGCTTCCAAAGTTTCATCCGTCATTGTTACCGAACTTAATCCAGAGCAATACACTTGTCCTTGACGTGTGTGCTATTGATAACAGAAGGTTACCATTTTATCCACCACACGTGTTCTCTGTTGTCACTTATCAGCTGGCCATGGAATGTCATAAATATTGGATTGCTACACTTCTTGATTTTTAGTATAAAGTAATATGGTACTGGTATCGTTCTCCTATTCTCTTATTTATTCACATTCAGCTTATTAATTTTTATTTTATAGACATTATTAAGATGATCAATATATATTTTTTAAGAAATCGTTAATACTCGCAAAAGTCAGTCTTTTATCTCCAATGCAGAAATTGAGTTTTTCTAGATTTCTATTTACCTAACGGAAGCATATTTTGTTAACATAAATTTCGCATGCAGCAAAATATTTTAGTACTGTAAAAGAAATAATTTCCAAAATTTTGTAAAGTGTCATAATACATAACGTTAAAGTTGACGTACACAAAGGAAAACAATTTTCGTGAGCTGCCAGACGGAAGAGTAAATGAGATTATTGTATTTTAACGGTCGTAAAAGTGTATGAAATGGTACACTCACCTACAGGGGTTTTATTTCAACAAATGCGTTTATGGTTTTCAGCACATACCACATGCGTCTGTGGTCTGAGGAACAGTTCAAGCTTTACAAAATGATCAATAATGGAAATAAATGACGGAAGCTCGCTGAATTATTCTGGAGTTTCGTGGCAAGGAATGTAGAATTTATTAATACAAGATGTAACTGTACTCCTTTATGTCATGTATTGGAACTCTTTCAGATCATCTTCTTCTAAACCCATAATAATGATTTAAATGTCAGTTTGCCCGCATGTTATAATAATTCTTGATTTCGTCTATGATAATGTTAACCTTTCTACTGTTGCCTTTGCGCGAGGATGCCAGACCAGACCTTTGCTGCCGAGAACGTTCTATTCACAAAGTGCGGTCACTTACTCAACTCCCGGGTCGTAGTAGTGTACAGTACTAGTGAGTGGAGAACTGTCCATTCAATTGTTATAGTTGTAGGTGGTTTGACACGGCAACATCTCTTGCGTAACTTGTGACAGTACCATCCAACTCAACGCATTGCGACATGTTGGCTCGAAGTATCCTAATTACTGGCTGCAGCCGAGGCATTGGATTAGAGATGGTTCGACAACTTGTTAATTCAACCAACCCACCAAACATTCTAATAGCTACTTGCAGAAATCCCGAAAAGGCGACAGTAAGTGTTTGTAATCCAAATTATTCGAGACCATGATTTTACGATTTGTACTCTACTGTATTGTTAACATTGGTATATCGTAAAGTAGGCGATAGCTTGAACATACGATATCGATGAATAATTGCAGATTATGAACCTCGTTGTGTTGGGTTACATAATTATATTGTTATTTGTTTAATTGTTAAAATTGGTATTCATTGCGTGTACATGTTCTATGGACAACTTCTTCTTCATCTTTTCCTACCTGTATGTGGGGTCGATGTTTCTGGCCAGCTTTCTCCATCTACCTCTGTCCCACACTTCATCACCGGTTAATCCCTTTGATCGAAGGTCATACAGTCCATCCACCTTCGCTTTGGTCTCCCTCTCCTTTTCGTTCCCTGTGCCTCCATTTCCATCACTCTCCTCCCAATATACTGTTCATCTCTTCTCGTGACATGACCATACCACCTCAGTCTACTTTCTTGGACCTTATCGGATAGTTCTCTAACTCCTGTGGTAGGCCTACCCCTAATTACCTCATTCCGTATCTTATGTCTTTTTGTCACCCCACACATCCATCTCAACATTCTCATCTCTGCCACATCCAAGTTATTCTCTTCTGTCTTCCTTATTCATAAGATTAAAACAAGTGTCTCAAACAATCATCTATAGGTAGAGTTTAAACTCCGCGATGCATTTTGTACAATCATTTGTGCATGATTAATACTTCTATTTGGGCACAGTGGGCTAACTGCTGCAATAATTGACCTTAATTTTAGTGTTGCCTTTGACCTTGTTAATCACGAGGCCCCTGTTTTCAAACTCAAACAGTTGGGAGTGAGTGGGTCGTTTCTTGACATCATTATTGATTTTTTTAAAGTAATAAATCGCAAAGATTTGTTGTTGATGGGCACTATAGTGGGTATAGGAATGGGATATCTGGTGTTCCCCGTGGCATGTAGTTTGGCCTAGAAAACAAGCTTGTTGCATATGCAGATGATGCTACTCTCTTTGTGTCAATTCCATCTTCTGAATGTAGATCTGGGGTTGCTGAATCCCTTGATAGAGATCTTGCTAAAATTAGTGCATGGTACAAATTATGGGGTATGAAGTTGAAGCCTTACAAAACGCAAAGTATGATTGTCAGTAGGTCAAGGACGGTGGCTCCTCACCATCCGGATCTCAGCATTGATAATGTAGTTCCTTAACTTTGAAATATGACTTAAGATTTTAGGTGTGATTCTCGACAACAAATTTAATTAAGAGAGACACATTAGGTCTGTGTCTTCTTTAATTAAAAAAAAATGGCTTATTGAAAACGTTTTAAGATTTTCGGTGATCAGTCTATTTTGAAGTGTTTTAATTCTTTCATTCTACATTGTTACGAGTATTGTTCCCTTGTCTGGTCTTCAGCTGATGATTCTCATCTTAATTTGTTGGGCAGGAACTCACGGTCCATTAAATTTCTTATTTCTGGTCTAGATATTAACCTCTGGCTCCGTCGTTTAATTAGTTCATTATGCATGTTGCATAAGATTTTTTCATAATTCTGATCATCCTTTACATTCAGATCTTCCCAGAGAGTTCCATCCTGTTCGTAATATAGGCCTACCAGGCATGCGGTTAATTCTGATAGTCAGGGCATCTCCATCATGAGGCTCAATACTGCACAGTACTCAAGAAGTTTTATTCCAGCTGTGACCAAGTTGTGGAATGATCTTCCTAATCGGGTAGTTGAATCAGTAGAACTTCATAAGTTCAAACTCGCAGCAAATGTTTATGTTGAAGAGGCTGACATAAGTCTTATTTTAGTTTATATATGAAGTATCTTTTAATGCTGTAAATGTTTCAAAAATATTTTATTTTAGTTGTCCATTACTTCTTATATCGTTTATTTGTTTATTTATTTCTCTTGGTACAATGCATTGATTGCCAGAAATTTGAACACGTAATCATTAAGAAATAAAAACGTAATTTATTGCCTATAGAGTGAGAAAGAATTGTGAGTAGGATAAGACAGGGTATCATTTGCTTAAGTCCACTTTACAGGACAAAGCTATATGAAAAAAGACAAAGCAGCAAGGACATGAAATGCAATGAACAACTGCGACATATCATTTATATATGCTATTATTAAAGCGAAATGACTGTCTATACTAAATCAGTGAAAGGAAGCTATTTAATGAAACCCATAAAAGGTTACACTCTGACTTAATACCAGTAGAACAAATGGCTAAGCAATTCGTTCTTTTTAGAATGCCTTGGCAGCCCGTATGCTAAGCAATATTATATAAAAGATTAAAAAATACGGAAACTTGTGCCTGTTACAAGAAAATTTTCCTCTGTAGCCTTCCAAGGGCTGGAGAAAATTGCGTGGGGGCTTATTATTATTATTATTATTATTGTTGTTATTATTATTAGTTAGGCTACTACCCTAGTTGAAAAAGCAGAATGCTAAGCCCAAGGAATCCAAGAGGGAAATAGCCTAGTGAGGAAATAAACAAACAGCGTGAGAAGTAATGAATGATTATTATAAAATAGATCCGTCTTATATAAACTATTAAGAGACTTCTGTCAGCTTGTTCAACATAAGCACATTTGCTGCAAGGTAGCCTATAATTCTGTGTGTGTGCGTGTTAGTATTCCCAGGGAATTTTCAAGCCTGATAAGTAGGACACTAAATGTGAATTAGTCTGATGGACAGAACATAACACACGCTTTAACGTAGTGAAACGGTTTGTGTATCGCCATGTTCAGCAAAGTTGTACTCAGGTCTATAGAATACAATATTATCTGTTATCAGCGTTAAATTGGATCAAATAAAAATACAAGACATGATTAATAATAGATTTGAAAATATTCTATTGATAATTTATTATTGGAATATATAAGTAATAAATACAACAAAACATACAGGACAGTCAATGGTTCATGTGTTTTTGACTATCGGATTATATGAAAATATATGAATTAAGAAATTATTTTATTTAGCTTTTTCAACCTTACTCTGAGAAGTTATTGTTCTATTTAATGCCCTAATCCTGAAAAATGTTCGACAAGGAACAAAATAAGACAACTTTCTCAGGCAAAGCTACCCTTTTTATATGAAGATATGCAGTTTATTGCACCCTTACCGGGTTTCAGTGTCTTCTCGCCTTGGTGACATTTAAACATTTTCTCTATGGTTTTTAGTTCTGTAATACATTCCCTGCTTGGTTTTCATTTTATTGCTCCAATCCAAGAGGCATCGTCCTCAGCCACTTTTGACCCCAAGTTCTGGTATTGTGGAAACTTCTTTGTAATAAAACCACCTAAATACTCTAGCCCCTCTTCTATAGCAGATTCTAAGTCTAAGTTTTCCTTTTAATTTCCTCAAAAGTTCTTGTCCCCAATTCCTTCATCAAAATCAGAGTCTGGCAAACGAAACAATATTGTTGAAAGGGCTAATTCACTTTGCATCGATTGTTCGTCAGAAGTTGACGATTTCTGCTCACTCATGCAAGAAAAGGAAGCTGCTGACATGTTACCACTGTTAACAATTTCCTCTATTGTGTTGTGCTTTGACCCAGTTAGAGAAGTGTTTGTGCCTAATAGGTGACATCTTATTCTGTGCTTAACTGCTACAGGAGATGGGTGCTGGCAGCATGCTCCCATTTATCGAAGACAACCGAAGAAGTATTTCAATCCATCTTGGTTTAATCTATACGTCAAAATGTATGATATGCCATACTTTTTGCCATATTTTTCCATAGTTTAGCTAATTATATTGACGATATTATAATACCTTTATGAAACGGGTAAGACTTTTTTTTCTACCAGTCACTTTCATAAGATTTACAGTGTTGATTTTTTAACACTGTATTTTGTTTATCTAAATTTAATCCATAAGCATTATGTGCCCACTTTTTGTCAACTGGCACTCGAGAATTGAAGAGATAAAACCATCTGTCTGCTAGTAAGATGAATTGCAGTTGTGTCCCAGTGTTTCTCTGATAACAGTCTTTGTTTGCCAAAATATTCCAGGGATTTAGCAGTCGTTTCTGAGAGAAATTGGACCATTGATTTTACATTCATTCTTTGGACTCTTCGAACATTCACATGTTCTGAAAGCATTTGAGTTGTCCACAGATCACTGACACTTCTTCCTAAAAGTTCTCTCACAGGACCACTGTTTATGTACGTCGTTTCATCTAATGTAAAACCATGATCTAAATAATTATCCTGAATAAGTTTTACAAGATGTGGAGCATCAGCAAAACATAGATTTCACGTTCATTATCTGCTGGGTTTTCAAATGATGTTTTCTATATCAAACTAAAATGATGCAAACGGTCTCTAATAGTCATGAATTCTGCATTATGTCTAACCACATTGATCACTGGTTCCATAATCCCCGGCTCTATAGACAATTTAGATAAAAGGAAAAGGAAACTTACATTTTTCTCTCAAATATTTTGTAAGCTTTTGGGCTTAAACTTCGCAGAGTCAAAGCACAACTTATATCATCATCTGGTGCTTAAGTTGAAGATACTTTTTAGAGCAAGTGCCATTTTACTTTCATGATATTTTGTTTACCAAAAGGTCTCCATCTCAAGCTTATCCTTCTCTTAATTTCGGCCTCATGTTCTGGCAAAACACATTGTCTGCCTTAAGTACATATATTCATTAACAATCTTTAGAGGTTCGTCCAAAACTCTTTATTTGTTGTCTCTGCATTTTCATTGAACATTATCTTACCTTTACTCATATTAATTTTCAGTCCTACATTTCTACTTTCTTTATTCAAATCTATAATCTTTTGCAATTCTTATGAAACTCAACTATGTCATCTACAAATTAATATTTCCCCAATCTATTTTTTTAAGTCTAACTCCTTTCTGAATCGGAATTTTTTCACAATCTTTATGTAGCTCAATTTGCCAGATTTCAAGTAGTTTGCTGCTTGAATGATGTGTTTTAAATAATTGCGTTTTTTTTATTCTAGAAAATACAAAACAATTCTTCAGTTCTTATTAACAATGGAAGCTAACCCATCATGTGTAATATAGTGTCTAATCATGGTAATAACAAACTAGCCTTTAATGGGTTTATTTATAGAAAGGATAAAGCGAACAAATAATTCCGTCTATTTTGTAGTCACCCGAGAGTTTGGTCCTTAATAGAGGCTTTAAGAAGGGAGAAGAACCTACAAAGGAGTAAATATTACGGAGTAATTTCAGAACCCTTACCTAAGACAAGAAAATACGAGAACTTACCAAAAAAAAAAAAAAAAAAAAAATCCAGGAAAGATTTTGAAATTACTATTTATGAGACACATACCTTACATTACCATATTCTAATTATTTTTTTATCTTTTTTTAGAATTTTTCGCCTTGAATTTTGTTTTTATTTTAAACATTGTATTTTTTCCTTTTTGTTCTTAGAAACCTTGTACATAAAAATAAAAAATATTTCTTATCTACTTATCTGAGACATTTTTAATAGAAAAATATAGGATTTGTGATCCATTATCCCAAGATTTGTTTCACGGCGAATGTCAAATTTGACCTCATTCAAATTATCGCTCAAATTGTGTTAAATGTATCAGGTACATGTTCGCTCAGATTGACATCGCTCAGTAGGCATCTCTCAAAATGACATGAATTTGAACCAAGGTCTATTTAGACCTTGATTTGGACTTTGCTCGAATTGACTATTCTCAAATTGACGTCGCCCAACTTGCCTTCTCTTAAACGACTGGCACGCGTGGTTGTCATACTCTTGATTTTTCCAATTGCTGGTTTTATACATACACATTATATATATACTGTATATATATATATATATATATATATATATATATATATATATATATGTATATGTGTGTATATATATATATATATATATATATATATATATATATATATGTGTGTGTGTATGTATTGCCTGTGGCTTGGCTATTGACAACCCCCTTCTTCATTTCAGCTAAAACATAGATATCGGTCCCTTGCAATCTTACATCGTCTGTCACCTGTTCCATAGAATATCCCCGTGACTTATTTGATTCAAACATTGAATCTTGTACTTGGTAGCTAGTCAACTGTGGCCCTCCCTAAGTTTTTTTTATTTCATTTTATACCAAGTACAGTAGATAAATTAATGTTTTTCCTGTTGTGTATGATTGAAGTAAGGGTGTCTCGTTATTTCCTCACTTAATACTTATTGATATTAAAATTCCATGATCAAACTGAATGAGTTTTTCTTTGATAAATTTTGTAAAATAGAAACCCTTGCATTTACAGTACGTATAAAGAAGAAACGGTCCCCATTTTATAGGGCATAGGACGTTTGGATAACGTATGACAATTATTTCCGAGCATTTAGCATGAATTTATTTATACATGTTGATTAACAGTAACATTAAATAAATTGGAACTGCATCACGTAACCGTAAATGTACTTTGTTTAGTTTTTCTACTGGAAAAAAAAATCAAGAGCTTTTTACTTCATGTAATTTATTTTTCCAAAGTTTTTCTGTTTTTGCAGTGTGCAGATACGCTCTCAAGATTAAAAATTAACCATTGTAGTCTATACATTTCTCATTAATCCAGTCAGTTTTATTTCATTGTATGTTCAGTACAGTGGTGAAGTACAGAGATAAAAGTAAACGCTAACTGTAAGCTATTGTGTTGAAAAGGAGGCAGAAATGTGAATAAGTATTCAATGAGTTATGTGAATAACTAGGTTATATATTTGTACATTTTACCTTTAACGTTGAAATGAGGTTTTAAAACTTTTTCTCTTATTTGTAGGAACTCCAGGATCTAGCTAAGAAATTTCCAATGCTGAAGGTGATACAATTTGGTAAGTTATTTTTAGTTCCTTTTCCGTATCGACTATGTTATGTATTTATATTCCGGTGTCCACGTGGATTCTCGTAAAATTGTTCGACTGTTATATTGATACTCCCTGTTACTGCGTCATCACATATATCAGTTTCTCAGTGTTTTTAACTAATGCTTATCAATACTAGACCAGGGTATTTTTTTGGGTAGATTTCTTTGTCTGTTTCTTTATTAGCAATATTACGGGAAAAACTACCCGACCTATTCAATTTTGACCTCATAGGGTCAAGGCGTCCAGAGGACAAGAATCTCTTTTTTTTTTTTTAATATGAACGACAAATAGTATCAAATATATTCAAACCTAGACCAATTTTTATTTTCCTTTTTTTTTCTACTCCGTCCACACCGAGAGGTTGGTGAAGAGTATTATTTTTGGTATATATATATATTTTTTTTTATTTGTTACCAACCTTATGGAAACATTAGTAGATCGACATACTTGAAATTTTCAGAGATGCACCGTTCTCTCTCTCTCTCTCTCTCTCTCTCTCTCTCTCTCTCTCTCTCTCTCTCTCTCTCTCTCTCTCTCTCTCTCTCTCTCTCTTTTTTTTTTTTCTTTTTTTTTGGGGCATCCTGCTTTTCTAACTAGTGGTGCAGCTTGCCTAGAGTTTGTTGTATGTCGCCCCATATTTACACCTCAGCCTCCCCGGCCAAAGGCCTAAATACTTCCCATCTTTCATTGTTTATTTTTAAGTCTTTTTCATGCATGTTACCTACATCTTCTTTGTCCATTCTATTTATTGCGTATGATGCTGCACAATTCTTTTCTGAGGGCAGAATGTGCACAAAAAGTGTAATCCTACCAGTGATAGTCTAATCACGAATTACTTTTTCCAATTGTTTCTTCCTTCTTTTCTTGGAGAAAGGGTTTTTATAATGCCCGTCACGTATAAGAGATAATAGTCAGTGGATGGAGAAATGAGTGGTTATGGTTAGGGACAGAATGTAGAGAAGCTAGAACTTTCGATGATACGAGACTGGATTTACTTGCTAGTATTGACAGGATGGAAAGAAAAATATTGGCAATGTTAATAAAGGATTACATTAGTCTTAGAAATGTATAAGCACCTAAAGAAGATGATAACGAAATGGTAGGGTTTTACCCTTGGCAAGGAATTATAGGGGCTGGGGTCGACTATCCTATACATAGAATAGCCAGGAATCCAGGATGCCGGTTGCCGACCAAATTGGGAAGGCCCAACAAATCACAGATGGGAAGGGTATGAAGGATTAGTAGGACTACCCAAGAATTTATAAGTGGAGAGAACTCGTAAGTCGTCAGCCCCTTATAAAGAAAACATGGATTTTAAATTCTAACGATGAGATGACAATGGATGATGATGAGGCATTCGCTGTAATTTTTACTGTCTTTTTTTTCTTGTTACTTACATGAAAAGTCAAATCTATCTCTAAACACCTATGATCATAATTATGTTATAGTATGCTATTCACTTGCACACGCAATTTCTTTGGCACAAGTAAGTGTTTCAAAGACTAAAACTAATTTATATATCTGTAATAAAGACTAAATAAAGTTGAAAGGCAAAATTACTCTCGTCTGTAAACAACTGGGGATTATGACAAGATTCGCTGTGTCACTGCCCATTGTCCGAATTCTTTCTTTTTTACTTTTGAAACCTTCCTCGTCTCATAACTCGCCTCTTAGTCGTGACGGCACGGTTATTTCTCGCGCATGACTGTTGCTGTTTGAAAATGTGGATGTCCTGTGTTATTGCGTTGTTATGCAATATCATTTTGTTTTTGTAAATTGTTTCCGTTTACTAACACAAAAATACTTTCTGTCTAGATATGCAATTTCACTCGATGATAAGTATAACAATGTTAATCGTACTGTTTTGATTCCGATTTATATATCATCAGTTAGAGGTTATTGCAGTCCCAAAAATGCGTTGGTGGTTGTTGCAACCAAAGATGATTTGGTGGTTTTCGCACCGCACTATCAAGTAAACATCGAAATCTCGCATTCCTAACACCCCCCCCCCCCCCCCCCCCCGTTCCTTACCTAAACTGACCCAGGACATCGTGAATCTTCCACCAAAGTATTTCTGAACGGCCTATTGATATCCATGTTAACGATCTTGAATTGTTGTGGTATAATTGCTATTATAGTTTCAGGTGCATTGGGCCTAACACTAAAAACGTAACCCATATCTGAAGAATGTGGTAATTTCTTTTAAAGATTTGACTAGGTTATGTCGTTCAGATAAGGCTAGCTTTTCGAGGAAACTGATTATCCTTTCTAACGAAATAACATTTGTTAATATAAGGTATTTTCAAAGTCCTTGACATGCAGTGCAGAATTTTATAGTAGTCTACGAATATATCTACTAGCTTGTATCATTTTTATGGCTCTAAATGTCTCCACCTTTATTATATTTATGTAGCACATGGAAAAAACGAAGCGATTTTGCCTTAGTATGTTGATACTTGGTGACTATGTATGGCTGTGCAGATCATGTTTACGGCTGCACCTATGTACGATATGGTTTCTATTACCCATCACTGAATATTGTTGAATGATTGAATATAGGTATCTGCATAACTTGAATACTGCAAGAACAGTGTAACGATAAGACAGCGAACAGTATACACACACACACACACACACACACACACACACACACACACACACACACAAATCGTCCTTTCCTTTTCCCCCTTTTGCGGCACTAAGTTATATCTAGAACTTAAATGATTTATGGTAAATTCATTTGAAATAAAAGCAAACTCCCATATCTACAAAAATAAGACTATAGTCAATTTTTATTAGCCAGGCAGATTTGCACCGACTCGCAGTGGTGCCCTTTTAGCTCGGAAAAGTTTCCTGATCGCTGATTGGTTGGACAAGATAATTCTAACCAATCAGCCACCAGGAAACTTTTCCGAGCTAAAAGGGAACCCCTGCAAGTCGGTGCAAATGTGCCTCATTAAAAGAAATTGACTATAGTTACCAAAGCACGTAAGAAATAATTGCAAATGATCAGGATATGTGACCAGTATAAGTACCGTTTATCTGAAATTTATCGTTAGAAGACTTCGCAAGCAACCCCCTTCTCTTTGAAGTGAAGTATGAATCAATGTGCCAATTTTCATGCATGAAAA
>NC_090728.1:94044403-94046903 GCF_036898095.1 Palaemon carinicauda
CCCCTGGCCCCCTAGCAGGGATGGAGTAGACTCAGTGCCCTCGATCTCCACAGCAGTTCCCGAAGACTTCCTCCAACATCCTGTCTCGGACGCCCGACGGCGAAGAGCTTCCCCCACGCATCACGCGAGCAGCCGTTACGCGAGGAACGTGGCGCCCTCAGACTCTTCAGAGGTGGATTCATCCTCCGGGGGAGAAGTCAGGGAGAAACGGCACCGGAAGAGAGAGAGGGCCGAAAGCGATCGTTCCCGCTCCAGGTCAAGGTCGCGACACACAGTATAGGAGGGATGCCTCTCCCGGCGGCGAATGGGTCTACGTCCCTTCAGGGGAGTCCAAAAGGCTCCACTCTCCAGACTCTCGGTCCAGTGAACGAGCCCCTAGGCTGTCGCTCCCTACGCACAGCCTAGAACCGCTCGACCTGCCACGCAGGAAGGACCTCGCTCTTAAGCATAAGTCCTCGAGGCCTCCGGTTCACCCCGCCCAGCGGGGGGAAATGCGCTTCCGAGAAGGCAGCCTGACCGAACCAGCCCAGCTGGTGCGGTCATCGAGCAGGAAGGACCGGTTCCCGTTGTCGGGTCATCCCACCGGGACCGTGTCCTCGGCTTCCAGAGCCTTGGGGCAGCCGAGGGCCCTCCCTGAGCCGGTGGCACCCGCCTTACGGCGAGATCCACCCCCGTACGGAGCGCCCTACGGTTACGGGTCGACCTCCCTGGAACCAAGAGGAGAACGCCCGGTCTACCGTCCAAGCAACCCGGCTCCCCCACGCCAGGCCGAGGCCTCGGCCGACGGAGGCGAGGCTTCCCCGTCGGAGGACTCCGCTTACAGAAGGGTGGTAGGTCTCATCAGGAGGCTCCATAGGATCGCAGAACCCTCGGCGCCTAAGGTGAATTCCTGGAGGTCAAGCCTCCTGAGATTCACTCACCACGACGCCCTGCCGAAGTCCTCCCTGGCCCTTCCTCTTGCCCCAGACTTAGTACTGGGACAAGAGTACATAGATAACTTGGTGGCCAGCAGTGCGGAGGCCCCCAAGTCCCAGAGTGCCTCCAAACTACTCCATGGTCTCAAGTCGCAGGGGAAGGTGTATATTCCTGAGGGACGGCGCCCAGGTCCCTGTAAGATGGACCCAGCCTTGGACATCCTGGGACAAGGCAGCTCGGACGAAAGGGCCTCTTCAGCCCCTGTTTCCTTCTCACCCACGGAAGCTGCCATGATGGAGGAGATGTCAAGGGACCTGGTGAACGTCTCCTCATGGCTGGACTGGTGGGCCTCCACGTTGGTGAACGTACAAGCCTCCATAGACCCCGAAGATCCTGAGCAACAGAGTCTCCTGAAGGACCTTCTCACCTCCGGGGGGAAAACCCTCAAGTTTCTGGCTTACCAAGCACTCTCCTTGACGGCCCACTGGGTACTTAGAAAACGGGACACAGTGCTCTCTAAGTTGTCAAGGAAAATCCCGGACAGGGAAGCCCGAGTTGTGCGTAGCCTACCCCTAGGGGGTGAGTCTCTGTTCCCTCTGAAGGAACTAGAAGTGCTAATGGAGAAGGTGTCCAAGAGGAGAGAGACCAACGTCCCCAGACAAACATCTTCCAGAAGGCCGCCATACAGGAGATCAGTCTCGGATAGCGCCGTGACTCCTCAGGCCGCCCCCAGCTCTTCGAGGAGGGACGCCCCCTTCCTCCTCCTGGACAACAACTCCGCAGCCCTCCCGCAGGGGAGCACCAGCTTCTGCCAGCTCCTTCAGGTCGGGTTACTCCGCCTCGAAGAGAGACAGATCAGGCCGCCCCTCTAGGAGAAGGTAGAGGGAGAGGCCCCCTACTCCCGCCCAAGCCTCGGGTTGGGGGATGCCTCGGACCTCATTGACAAGCATGGAAAACACAAGGGGCGGATACTTGGACGGTGTCCGTCCTGAAAGAAGGCTACAGGCTCCCCTTCATAGCGGATCCACCCCCTCTTATTCCAGCCACCCAGACAGAATGGTTGGCTCCCAGGGACCCGTTGAAAAGGGCCACCCTTCAAAAAGAGGTTTCCTCCATGTTAGAGAAGGGAGCCATGGAAGAAGTCCTTCTCCCAGGGCCAGGCTTCTACAGCCGCCTGTTCCTGGTGGAGAAAGCAACGGGGGGGTGGAGACCCATGATAGACCTGTTGGCCCTCAACAAGTTCGTCAAGAAGACGGACTTCAAGATGGACACCCCGAAATCCGTCCTGATGTCCTTGAGGGAGAAAGATTACATGATGACGGTCGACCTCAAGGACGCGTATTTCTAGATCCCTGTCCACCCGTCGAGTCGGAAGTTCCTCCGGGTGAAATGGGGCTCCCAGATCCTGTAGTTCAGGACCCTTTGCTTCGGCCTGTCGCCGGCCCCTCAAGTGTTCACGAGAGTCTTTGCGACGGTCTCAGTATGGGCTCACGAACGGGGTGTCCGTCTCATCAGATACCTGGACGACTGGTTGCTCCTTTCCAACTCAAAGGCCCTCTTGGAAGAGCAAGGGAGGGACCTCCTC
>NC_090728.1:94058090-94065590 GCF_036898095.1 Palaemon carinicauda
CTCCTTAGGTCACTACCGAAGGTTTCTGTGGATATGATTCCTTCTTTTGTGATCTACCAGACTAGTCCTTGTTGCTGTTCTCGGGGGAGGATAAGTTTCTTTCCCTGGGAGTAGCAACACCTTCCTTGCTTTGGTGCTCTGGGAGCTGGCAAGTATTGCTGGCCTCCCCCCTTGGATCTCCCTTAGGCTGAGATAAGTTTCTTGGCTGCGGGGGATCCGTCACTAAAGCAAGGTTGGTAGGACCCTCTTTTGTCCCTTCCCCCTCTATCTCCGTAATGGCCTAGCCATTACAGTACTGTACGTCGTTCTACATCTGGACCTAGATTAGGTTAGGATGTGGAATTGACTCAGCCCCTTGCCGGCCGGCAGAGCTGCCGGCCGGCAAGGGTCTTATATTTACTGTACGTCGTTCTACATCTGGACCTAGATTAGGTTAGGATGTGGAATTGACTCAGCCCCTTGCCGGCCGGCAGAGCTGCCGGCCGGCAAGGGTCTTATATTTACTGTACGTCGTTCTACATCTGGACCTAGATTAGGTTAGGATGTGGAATTGACTCAGCCCCTTGCCGGCCGGCAAGGGTCTTATATTTTGAGTGCTGCCCGGACCTCCCTTGGTCCCTCATCCATGCCTGCCTGTAGAGCCAGATGGCATTGGTCAGGAAGCCTGAATTAGATTCTCCCCTTCCTTATATGCACTCTTTCGGATTGCCGGGCTTGGAGGTAGTGTACACTCTTATCCCGGCATGCATCCTATTTGTCTGGTGTAGTCCTCTGGTTCTTTTGCTGCCGGCCGGCATCGGTCCTGTACCTTTGCCGGCCGGCTAATGTCAGCCCTTGTCTGCCGGTCACCAAGAGTGTGGCCGGCAGCTGGGTACTACCTTGTGTAGTTGCCGGCCGGCAGCCATTGCCGGCCGGCATTGGCTGTTGCCGGCCGGCACATGCATTTGAACCAGAGTTCTGCCGCCTTATAGCTGTTAATTAGTATACTTTAAAGCTAGTTATGGTGTGTACCGGCCGGCACGTAACCTTCTTTACTGTACCAGTATTCTTCAGTATAACATATACTGTAAGAAGAAAACTATAGTATGGGTTTTGGTACAGCACTGTATGTTCTAACACTTTTGTGTTTTCTTGCACAAGTCCTTTGCTGTTGCCCTACAGATAGGAAAGTGAGTTCTTTCCTGTCTATTTTCCAGGATTTTAAAATCATTACTTAGGTGTGAGCTCCACCTGTTTCCTCTGGAAACTTTGCATTGGTTACTCTAGAAGAGATTAACCATTTGATTTTATTATCTGGAAGGCTGCAACAATGGGTTGTGAGGGAAACACAAGTGTGTGTCTTTCCTTTATGAATTGTTATGCTATACTATGCATACCCAGTGATACATAGTTCACTTGATACTCATGGAAATTTCTTCTCTTTACAGAAGGACCCTCCGAAGTGCGGAAGTGTTTTCTGCAACGTCCACAGCAAGAACCTCTGCGGACATGAGTTTTGTAGGAGACACGCAGCATGCGCTGTCTCCAAGGATGATCTCCAGTATTGGGACCCTCAGGTATGTACTGTGTGCACTAACCTGATTACTGAGGCCTTTGATTCCCCTAGGATGGCAGAATCAAGGGATATAGCAAGGGAGAAGCTTCGTACCTGGGTAAGGGGCTTCCAAAAGAACACCTCTGGCCCTTATCTTCCAAGTGAGATGATGAGGGCGTATCTTTTCCCTAAGGCATCAGCTGATGTAGCGATTCCCCAGCCTCAAGAGGAGATCCCCCAAGTTCAGATCCAGGTGGATGCTGAAGTCTCGGTCGCTATGCAAGACATCCAGTTAGATGACAGGATGTCTGTCGTGGACGAGCGTCTGAAGGAAGACCCCCTGGCAGAAGCCCAGGGTGAAGTTCAAGCCCCAGACGTTGTAGAGGAAGAGGTCGACGAGGTGTCGACTACTCCGGTTCAGATCCCGGAGCCTATTCCCTCAACATCGGCCGGTCTCCCAGTAGAGCTGGGACAGGCCCTCTCCTCCATTGTTGGAATGATCCAACAGATGCAGAAGGAGAATCAGGAGAAGGCGGCTGCAATGGAACCGCGGATGCAGAGCCTTGCAGAATCACATGGGCCCCAGAAGAGGTTCAATGTGAAAGACCTTCCCTTGTGCTCAGATGCTAAACCATGTGTCTGGCTGAGGAAGGAACCAGCTTCAAAGGAGGAGACAGAGCCGAAGGAGGTCATAGTGATGGACCATACTAAGGCTCAAGCTCTGCTTTCATCCTCGTTGAAAGAGAGGGGCTTCTCTAACTCAAAGGCAGCTGCATTGAGCAAGAAGCTCCCTTCCTTTGTGTCCTCTCCTGCTAGAGCCTTCCCCTTTTTACAGAAAGGGTTTGCGGCTGTACTAAAAGCAGTCGAGGCCGACAAGCCTTGCCCCTCCCTGGAGGAGTGTAAACCCTTGTCGCTGGCCCTACCTATGGACCACAAAGACTGGAAGGACGTCCATCTTACGTTCTCAGCTGGGAAGTTGGAGGCTGATATCGCCGGACGTCAGTTCGGCGAGGACCTCCCTAAGCTGTCTGACTTTCTCTTGCAGAGAGAGTTCGAGACAAAAGAAAGACTGGCTGCCTCAATGTCTCTTCAGACTACTCTTGAGACGATGGCAAGTGACCCCAAGGTCCATGAAATGTTCATGGTGGTGGCCAAGACTCATCTGGCCACAGTGATGAAGGACCTTTATGGCTTCGTCAAGGCGAGGAGAGCTTGTAGGGAGTTCGTGTTCACCTCGGCTACGGTGAGGCACGAGCCAAGGAAACTAATCTCCTCCAACATTTGGGGCAAAGACCTTTTCCCTACCGATTTGGTCAAAGAAGTAGTTGATAAGGCCGCCTTGGAGAATAGAAACCTTCTCCAGAAGTGGGGCCTGGCTATCAAAAGAAAGTCTTCCCCGGATGAGGGTCCTCAACCAAAGAGGAAGACTATGAGGACTAGGCTACCGTCTCGGCCAGCCAAGCCTGTTAGACAGCAACTGCAATTGCCATTGCCTCCAGTTCCCCAGATCGTGGCACAAACCCCGACCACTTTTCAGTGGGTACCCCAAGCCGTGTCGACACAGTCCACGGCATTCACCCCATCGTTCGAAGGGCAGTCTACTTCCTTTCGAGCAAAGCCTAGAGGGGCAGCCAGAGGCTCGTCTGGGCGCCCCTCAAGGGGAAGGGGATTCAGGGGTGGTCGTGGTAAGGGAGGCGAGACCTCGGGACGGCAGTCCAAGTGGGATGATACCGGTAGGAAGGAGACCTCTGAAATTTCGGGATCGGTGGACCTTCGATCCCTGGGCCCACAGCCTACTCAAGAATGGACTGGGCTGGAGCTGGTACAGCACTCCACCCCCGGGCCTTCCGGTTTTCCAACACTCCACCCCCGTTCTGGAGGAGTACGTTCAAGAACTGTTGGAGAAAAATGTGATCCGAAAGGTGAAGTCCATCAAATTCCAGGGGAGGCTGTTTTGTGTTCCCAAGAAAGACTCGGAAAAGCTCAGAGTCATTCTGGACTTGTCGCCACTCAACAAGTTCATAGTGTATTGCAAATTCAAGATGCTAACACTGCAACGCATAAGGACCTTACTGCCCAAGAGGGCATATTCCGTCTCTATAGACTTGTCAGACGCCTATTGGCACATTCCAATTAACCGTCGACTCTCCCCCTACCTAGGGTTCAGGCTACAACGAAGACTATACGCCTTCAGAGCCTTGCCATTCGGGCTAATCATAGCCCCAAGGATTTTGACGAAGCTTGCGAGCGTAGCTCTCAAACAATTACGCCTAAAGGGAATTCAGGTAGTAGCCTACCTGGACGACTGGTTGGTGGGGGTAGCATCCGAGACAGAATGCTTGCAAGCTTCCAGTCAAGTGATCCAGTTCCTAGAGTACCTAGGTTTCAAGATCAACAGAAAAAAGTCTCGACTTTCTCCATCTCAAAAGTTCCAGTGGCTGGGAATCCACTGGGACCTTTTGTCACACCGTTTCTCCATCCCGGCGAAGAAAAGGAAGGAGATAGCGGGTTCTGTCAAGAGACTTCTAGATTCCGAAAGGATATCAAGACGCGAACAGGAGAGGGTACTGAGCTCTCTCCAGTTTGCTTCGGTGACAGACCCAGTGCTAAGAGCACACCTAAAGGATGCAACCGGAGTTTGGAGAAGTTATGCATCAAACGTGCGAAGAGATCTGAGAAGACCAGTTCCGCTTCGGCTACGTACTCTTCTCAGGCCTTGGTCCCAAGCCAGACATCTAAAGAAGTCGGTTCTTCTTCAGCCACCTCCCCCGTCGGTGACGATTCACTCAGACGCCTCGAAGGAGGGATGGGGAGGTCACTCTCATCGGAAAAAAGTCCAGGGGACTTGGTCCAAGCTATTCAAGACCTTTCACATAAACTTTCTAGAAGCTATGGCAGTGCTCCTTACCTTAAAGAAAGTTTCCCCGCGTCACTCGATCCACATAATGTTGGTGATGGACAGCGAGGTAGTTGTGAGATGCTTGAATCAACAAGGATCGAGGTCACCACCTCTCAACCTGGTGATGTTGGCCATCTTCCGATTGGCGGAAAAGAAGAAGTGGTACCTGTCGGCAGTTCACCTTCAAGGAGTCCGCAATGTGACAGCGGACGCTCTATCCAGGTTCACACCGATAGAGTTGGAATGGTCCTTAGACGCAGGATCATTCTCCTTCATTCTGAATCAAGTCCCAGAACTGCAGATAGACCTCTTTGCGACGAAAGACAACAAGAAGTTGCCCCTGTACGTGTCCCCGTACGAGGACCCCTTAGCGGAAGCAGTGGACGTGATGTCCCTCAACTGGAACAGAGGGTCCAGGATTTATCTGTTCCCTCCTCACAACCTTCTGTTGAGGGTCCTCAACAAACTGAGATCCTTCAAGGGGGTAGCGGCAATAGTAGCCCACAAGTGGCCGAACAGCGTGTGGTTCCCCCTGGTATTGGAACTACAGCTGAAGTTTGTACCGCTACCAGATCCAGTTCTGACCCAGCGAGTCCAGAAGTCGACTGTCTGCGCTTCATTACAGAAAACCCGGACCCTGCAGCTCATGATTTTCTCTCCCTAGCGGTGAGAAAGCGTTTCGGGATTTCGAAAGCCAGCATAGACTTCCTAGAGGAATATAAGTGCAAATCTACTAGAAGGCAATATGAGTCATCTTGGAGAAAATGGGTGGCCTTTGTCAAGGCGAAGAATCCGCAGGAGATCTCGACAGACTTCTGCTTATCTTTCTTCATCCACCTCCATGGTCAAGGATTGGCAGCTTACACGATTTCAGCGTGTAAGTCTGCTTTGACAAGACCCATTCTATATGCCTTCCAGGTCGACCTAGGTAACGAGTTCTTTAATAAAGTTCCGAAAGCCTGCGCTAGGCTCAGACCTTCAGCACCTCCAAAGGCCATTTCATGGTCTTTAGAAAAAGTTCTTCATTTCGCTTCTCTGTTGGGCAATGAAGAGTGTGCGTTAAAGGATTTGACACAAAAAGTTATTTTCCTATTTGCACTCGCGTCCGGGGCCAGGGTTAGTGAGATTGTAGCCCTCTCGAGAGAGGCAGGTCGTGTTCAGTTCCTGGATGGAGGAGAACTGAACCTGTTTCCGGATCCTACGTTTCTCGCCAAGAATGAGTTACCCACCAACAGGTGGGGCCCCTGGAGAATCTGCCCTCTGAAAGAAGATGCATCTCTATATCCAGTAGAAGGCCTAAAGGTCTATCTTCATAGAACTTCAGACTTCAAGGGTGGTCAACTATTCAGGGGAGTAACATCAGGCTCAAATTTATCTCTGAATCAACTCAGAGCGAAAATCACATATTTTATTCGCAGAGCGGATCCTGACAGTACACCCCGCAGGTCACGATCCGAGGAAAGTGGCCTCATCCTTAAATTTCTTTAATTGTATGGATTTTGAACATCTCCGTTCATACACTGGCTGGAAGTCTTCCAGAGTGTTCTTTCGCCACTATGCGAAGCAAGTAGAGGAACTAAAGAGATCTGTGGTAGCAGTGGGTCGCGTCGTTAACCCTACTGTTTAACTCTGCGAGGAATAGTGCTTTTAATTGGGACGATTAATTCCAGGGTGAGTGTGTAGTTACATACCGTACTACAAACTAAGTGAGGGCACTGAGTTGCCCATGTAGACTGTTCCATTTCCAAAGGTGAACCTAGCATAAGTGCAGACATGTGTGCCGAGCGTTTCTAACGCTAATGTCATTGATTTGTAATACAGACTTTTATGACTTTGATACCTCGGTATCTTAAAAGTGGCATTTAATGTTTTTTCTTTCAGATAAACAAGTTCTGTTTACTATCATACTTATGCTTAAAGTTTTGGGTTATCCTCTTCTTATATATATATATATATATATATATATATATATATATATATATATATATATATATATATATATATATATATAATTGTGGTTAACCTGTCTGTTTATTGTCTGTCAATGAACTTGTTCTTGAGAACCTTGCGTCTCCTTCACCTGTGTCAATTTATTGGTATAATTGAGCATTCATTCTATGTACCTTATCTGGGATAATTCTAATAGAATTGTTCCTTTATGCAAGCTATGTTGCATTGGTTTATGCTTTCTCTTAACGGGAGGACCCCGTCCCATAAGGGGACGATGCCGGTTTTACTAGTTTCCTCCTATGCGAATATAAACCTTTGTCCAATACAAGTATTGTGCGGAGAACTGGTCGATATTTCATATTGACGCAGTGGTTCTTTACAAACTATGCTTTACTTAATATAGGGCGAGACTACTATATTAGCTTGCCTGGTATTCATACATAGGTATATGTACTCTTCGAGACTTTTCCAGAGTCTAGTAGGACTCTTCCCTGTAGGGGGCAGGAAGCTCTAACATGGTTTATAGTTAGTTGAAAAGATGTATAACGGTAACATCTTAGGTCTCTAGGTCTAGTCGACCAGGAAAAATTACCTCCGGGGAGTACGGCACGTTCTGAGAATCCACAGATACAGTAATGCTCTGGTATACTTCCATCAGGAGGACATGGCTTGAGCCCAAAAAACGGATTTTGAGCGAAGCGAAAAATCTATTTTTGGGTGAGATGGCCATGTCGTCCTGATGGACCCGCCCTTGCCTTTCTAAGAAAGGGCTGTAGGACCCCTCCCTACATACAGTATCTATAGCACCTCGTGTACGCTACAAGGAATACAGATGGCGCCAGGATTGGCGCCAGGCACGCTTTCGAAACGAGAAATAGGGAGCCTTGGGAGCGGCTCCCCCTTTTTCTTTCCCGAATTCGTTTCTTGCCAATTGCCCCCTGCGAGACGAAATCTCTGTTCGGGATGCAGATTGCCATGTGGCGTGTCAAGAATATGTCCTCTGATATGTCGCGATATCCCTTTCACGAGGGATATTCGCTCCAAGAGTTAGAATTCTGGTACCTTAAGGTAAATTCTCTGGGAATATCGCCGTAGTTGTAATATACCCTAGGAAGCT
>NC_090728.1:94083090-94085590 GCF_036898095.1 Palaemon carinicauda
GTGAATGTAATGGCATCAGCAACTATGAATACCTTCTAATAGTCCATTATGTTTATATCAGGCTATGCATCTATTGCCATCTTTACCTCAAAATACTTTCGACTGTAGATAAAATTAGCACGATGTGCATACAGTAAGAAAATTTACACAATTGGAGCAACCAAAATGGTGGAAGGGGCCTACTTTGGCATAGAAAATGGGTTTCCAAACCCCTTTTTCTAATTAAAAATATTAGATTCTCCATATAATCTGCTGGTTCTGGTTAATGTTATAAATTGTATACTGTATCACACTTATTATACAGGATTTGTTCCTACAAGTCATACAAACCATCGTCATTCAATTAGGGATATTGTGTCAGCATGAGCTGGAATTTGTCATTAAAGTTGAAAAACAAGCAGTTGTACTGCTGACAAGGGTATGGGGCATGGGACACTCCCCCACTTCCACTCAGAGAGTCCTCACTCTCAGAGCAAAATTCCTTAACCATATCACTACTTAAAGACTACTAAAGCACTGTAATCCAATTCTTCCCAGTCAAGTTCAACATTCCTTGGCAACAGGACAGCAGGGTGGCCAGACAGTTCTCAGGGACGACTACAGTATATCTAAACTGGACTTACACAGTTTTCTCTTTTTTCTTTAGACATGCCTGCCTGTAATCAAAACGCACCATGACATGGTGGTATTTACAACTAAAGGGTATATTCTCTTCATAATTTAGACCCTAATGGGTGTTGGGTGCTGTACAATCTGAAAAAAAAGGAGTCATGAGACAATAAGACAGCTTATTGGCTACACCATTATGAAAAAAATTAACAAAAATACATTTTATATAAAATATAAGAATAAATGTATATATTATTTTTGAGTTACAATTACAACAAGAGCAGCCCTTGTCAGAGCCTACACTGACAGATTCGCTGCCTAAAGAGGTGGGGTGGCAGTATCTTGCTGGACCTGTTGGCAAGGATTGAATTCTCAGATTTGCAAATTTGATCAATTACTCTGTCCAGGGCCAAGTCTACAAGATCCAACCAGGGCAACTCCAACTAGGGCTTCGAACCTGGAAGGACAACAAAGTGCCGATCCATGACCAAAGTCATCCTTGAAGGAGGTGCCAAGGTAGCCTCCCCTAAGTCACTGTACTTATGAATGAGCCTAAGAACTTTCACAAACAAACTCTCTGACTCGGGGTAGTCTGCCTCAGCAGTCTCCAGACCGGAGTCCAGGGCCCTGTGACATCCTTCCCTTAAGCACCCTCGCCAAGGCCAAAGGCATCATGCTCCGGAGACTCTACTTCCCCCCACGAATATGACCGTTCTGACCCAAGGACAGAGCAGAGCTTGTAATTGGGGGCTGACAAAGGCTCCGGCATACCAACTGCAACAGGAGGAGATTTGTACTAGACAAAACAGGAACTAGATGAGTATCAGGTGCTTCTCTTCCTGCAAGTTGAGGCAGAGGGGCAATCACGGCTTGAGCACAGTATTGAATGGTACCATCCCCTCTATCAGATTGGGAGACCACACGTTGATACAGGGAGCAGGTGTCCAGTGTCCTGAAAGTAAGGGAGATGGAGGTTGCCAAAGCTCCTCCATCAACCTTGGAACAGAAAGTGTATGGGACTGTACACCTCTGTTCGGGCCAGGACAGCTCCTAGTCTTGCCCCCTGATGCAGATGGAAACCACTAAGTGTCGCCCACCCCTGTCGAGAGAGAGAGCGGTGGTGTTAGAGGGGGCCATTTCCCTGTGACTACAGCTGGCTGTCTTGGACTTCTTTGCCCTCCTTCTATTCTTCAACTGTGAAGAGTCGGAGGACAAAGAAGAGGAGGAGGAGAAGGAGAACAAGGTGCATGCTTCTTCCTCTTACTAGCTCTCGCTCCTTGCTCTGTAAGCAGAGTGGTCTAACTCTGAGTGACCATCGATGATGACGCTCCCCCAAAGGGAGAAACCACTACACAGGTTGTTCCAACAGGAGCCACAACATTGGGACACACTGTCAGGGCACACTCGCAAGGGCCTGCAACCCCGCAATGAGCTGGGCCAGAGGCGCAACCAGTGACACTGAGAGAGGAGGACCAGTCTCCAGACCCCCTGGCCAAGGGTTGGGACAATAGGCCCATTGAAAGAAATGGGAAACACAGGCATGAGATCAGGAATTGGGATAACACCAGGAACAGTGGTAACGGTAAACTTTTTACCTTTACCTCTACTCTCATCTTTCAAGGCTGTGGGGGCCATGGTTCCTGAACCCGGCACATTACCTGCCAGTTGAGAATTTAATTAAGTTACCAGACTCACCATTTCCTTCTATGCAAACTACCGGGCTCCCTGACATACGGAGCCACCATGCCCCCCACCACTGGCGTCACACGGGACGCTTGAGGCATAAAATGCCCAGTGGGTACCAAGGGAGAGCAGTAACCTTAGCTATCATCAACTCATTAAAAAAGTAAAGGAGGGCCTACCTGAAAGACCAAAGACCAAACCTTCCTAG
>NC_090728.1:94107712-94112712 GCF_036898095.1 Palaemon carinicauda
TACCTTTGCATCTTTTTATCCTTTTTTGTTGGTTACTGAGCTTTCATAATTAAGCCGTGATATGTAGATTTACATGCTAAGGCTTAAAATCTCTCAATAGATAATATTCTACTGACTCAATCTGTCAGGCTCCATTATGGCTGGAGTCAGTTGGTGTGTAGGAAAATAAGATTTTTTGTATTGATCTTACCTAGACAAAGCTACTTATGTTAATATCAATTTCTTAATGCAGTTAGAACATTTTGGAATAGTTTGTTTCCTATTTACAGAAAAATCTGGGCCTCACCATAAAGAAAGGTAATCCACACAAAATTATGGAATGAACAAGCATGGAAGCCATGCTCACCAAATGCCAATTGTGATGGCTTGGTCACGTGATCCATTTGCCTGACAAATGGGTTAAAAAAAAATTTAAATTGACAACTAAAACATAGTCACTGAAAACCTAAAGACCCCCAGGAAGAGATACAGAGATCAAGCTAGGTCAACCTTAAAGAAATCTAGAACTCAACCACACCCACTAGGGAACCCTTGCAAGCGACCTTACAGTCTGAAAATGAATATAAACAATGTGATCACTTGCCTGGAGCATGATGGCATGGGCATTTCTCATCCTAAAGAGGCAGCAGCAACACACCAGATGAAGTTTCTGTGGCCCAACATCATCCAACACATCAACTATTTCATTGCCACCGAGTAGACTCTTAATCGGTGCATCTTCGTGATATCGCCTTCATTTTTCAGGGAAGCCTCTGAAGTCATTGGCAGTCTTGAATCACAAATACTTCTAACAGGCATTGAGGGTTGTTGTCTATAACTTTTCCATCCCTCCTTCAGTGAATGTAATGACATCAGCAACTATGAATACCTTCTAATAGTCCATTATGTTTTTATCAGGCTATGCATCTATTGCCATCTTTACCCCATAATACTTTCGACTGTAGATAAAATTAGCACGATGTGCATACAGTAAGAAAATGTACACAATTGGAGCAACCAAAATGGTGGAAGGGGCCTACTTTGGCATAGAAAATGGGTTTCCAAAACCCTTTTTCTAATTAAAAATATTAGATTCTCCATATAATCTGCTGGTTCTGGTTAATGTTATAAATTGTATACTGTATCACACTTATTATACAGGATTTGTTCCTACAAGTCATACAAACCATCGTCATTCAGTTAGGGATATTGTGTCAGCATGAGCTGGAATCTGTCATTAAAGTTGAAAAACAAGCAGTTGTACTGCTGACAAGGGTATGGGGCATGGGACACTCCCCCATTTCCACTCAGAGAGTCCTCACTCTCAGAGCAAATTTCCTTAACTATATCACTACTTAAAGACTACTAAAGCACTTTAATCCAATTCTTCCCAGTCAAGTTCAACATTCCTTGGCAATAGGACAGCAGGCTGGCCAGACAGTTCTCAGGGACGACTACAGTATATCTAAACTGGACTAACACAGTTTTCTCTTTTTTCTTTAGACATGCCTGCCTGTAATCAAAATGCACCATGACATGGTGGTCTTTACAACTAAATGGTATATTCTCTTCATAATTTAGACCCTAATGGGTGTTGGGTGCTGTACAACCTGAAACAGAAAAAAAGGAGTCATGAGACAATAAGACAGCTTATTGGCTACACCATTATGAAAAAAATTAACAAAAATACATTTTATATAAAATATAAGAATAAATGTATATATTATTTTTATACAAACTCTGAATTACAGTTACAACAAGAGCAGCCCTTGTCAGAGCATACACTGACAGATCAACATGCAGAGGTGCAGACGCCACGTTCTCTGGCGTGTAGAACCTCCGCTGCCTAAAGAGGTTGGGTGGCAGTATCTTGCTGGACCTGTTGGCAAGGATTGAATTCTCAGATTCGCAAATTTGATCAATTACTCTGTCCAGGGCCAAGTCTAAAAGATCCAACCAGGGCAACTCCAACTAGGGCTTCGAACCTGGAAGGACAACAAAGTGCCGATCCATGACCAAAGTCATCCTTGAAGGAGGTGCCAAGGTAGCTTCCCCTAAGTCACTGTACTTATGAATGAGCCTAAGAACTTTCACAAACTAACTCTCTGACTCGGGGTAGTCTGCCTCAGCAGTCTCCAGACCGGAGTCCAGGGCCCTGTGACATCCTTCCCTTAAGCACCCTCGCCAAGGCCTCAGGCATCATGCTCCGGAGACTCTACTTCCCCCCACGAATATGACCGTTCTGACCCAAGGACAGAGCAGAGCTTGTAATTGGGGGCTGACAAAGGCTCCGGCATACCAACTGCAACGGGAGGAGATTTGTACTAGACAAAACAGGAACTAGATGAGTATCAGGTGCTTCTCTTCCTGCAAGTTGAGGCAGAGGGGCAACCACGGCTTGAGCACAGTATTGAAACCATCCCCTCTATCAGATTGAGAGACCACACGTTGATACAGGGAGCAGGTGTCCAGTGTCCTGAAAGTAAGGGAGATGGAGGTTGCCAAAGCTCCTCCATCAACCTTAGAACAGAAAGTGTATGGGACTGTACACCTCTGTTCGGGCCAGGACAGCTCCTAGTCTTGCCCCCTGATGCAGATGGAAACCACTAAGTGTCGCCCACCCCTGTCGAGAGAGAGAGAGAGGTGGTGTTAGAGGGGGCCATTTCCCTGTGACTACAGCTGGCTGTCTTGGACTTCTTTGCCCTCCTTCTATTCTTCAACTGTGAAGAGTCGAAGGACAAAGAAGAGGAGGTGGAGAAGGAGAACAAGGTGCATGCTTCTTCCTCTTACTAGCTCTCGCTCCTTGCTCTGTAAACAGAGTGGTCTAACTCTGAGTGACCATCGATGATGACGCTCCCCCAAAGGGAGAAACCACAACACAGGTTGTTCCAACAGGACCCACAACATTGGGACACACTGTCAGGGGGAGGGGAAGGCACACTCGCAAGGGCCTGCAACCCCGCAATGAGCGGGGCCAGAGGCGCAACCAACGACACTGAGAGAGGAGGACCAATCTCCAGACCCCCTGGCCAAGGGTTGGGACAATAGGCCCATTGAAAGAAGTGGGAAACACAGGCATGAGATCAGGAATTGGGTTAACACCAGGAATAGTGGTAACGGTAAACTTTTTACCTTTACCTCTACTCTCATCTTTCAAGGCTGTGGGGGCCATGGTTCCTGAACCCGGCACATTACCTGCCAGTTGAGAAGTTAAGTTACCAGACTCACCATTTCCTTCTATGCAAACTACCGGGCTCCCTGACATACGGAGCCACCATGCCCCTTACCACTGGCGTCACACGGGACACTTGAGGCATAAAATGCCAGTGGGTACCAAGGGAGAGCAGTAGCCTTAGCTATCATCAACTCATTAAAAAAAGTAAAGGAGGGCCTACCTGAAAGACCAAAGACTAAACCTTCCTAGGGTCAAACTTGTCGGCAGCTTGAACGGTCAAAGTCAAGGAGTCTCCAGCCTCCGAAAGGGCGTGACAAACACCAAGGATTTCCACCGCTTTAGTGAAACCTTAAAACTCAGCTGATGTACATTCAAGTCCTCCTGATACCTGCTGCATACTCCCCGTGGACTGATCCAGGGGCCTATGTACAGGTGCAACAGCAGCAGCAGAACCCCTGAGGAGACAAAGGGCAAAAGACTTCTCCAGAGTTTTCTTGGGTGTTGCCAGTCTGACTATGATCAACGCTTCACATATTTCTTCACCTTCAGGGTACATACCTGCCACTGCACTGGATTCCACGCCCTACACTTGGGACACGGGGACTGCGAACAGTCATGGCCCCTACAAGAAGTACAGAGGGAGTCAGGATCAACAACCGGTTGCAGTGTTTTCCCTTCCTCCAGCAAACACAGACTTCTTGCTTCCACTCCATTACAACTGATCATTTACTTACTGAAAGAAGCGATTGAAATTATTCAATTTAAATTCAAGAGAGTTGTCTGTACATCTGTCCACGATAATATTTGAAACAAAAGTGAGATCTATCTGACTGGAAGGGGGCAGGGCTCTTCGCCCCGCTCCCTTCGTAGTCGGATAACCGCCCATTATCCAACCTTTAACGACAGATTCCAGCTTGCACTGAAAAATATCCCTAATGAGAATACAAGGGTTTCTAAGTCTCATACGAACAAATAGCTAGTAACTTCAGGTAATTGGTGTCCAGTTTTGTCTCTTGCAGGGTCCATTTCCCAGAAAGATGCACATGATCCAGAGTTGCGCTCCCCACCCTCCCTTTCCGTTATACTGTACTAGACATTCCAGAAGGATTGCAAACCGGACTTGAAAACCTTAGTAAAAAAAGGTATGATAGTCCTTCCCAATGTATTCCAGTAGTGGAAAGACTTGCTTACATCTCCATTTGGGAAAGACTTCATCTCAATCCATGGGTGCTAGCTGTGGTCGAAGAAGGTTATCGGATTCCTCTAACCTCCAGCCGTCCCTTGTCAAAGATTTACTCCTTAAAAAGTTGTTGATGTCTATTGAACACTACACTTTACTACCCTTTTCATGATGTTGAAGGTCTATGAGGGGTAACTGCTTCAGAATTTCTACCTACGGATAGCTTGAAATTAGGAAGTATCATTACCTGCCTTGATTAAAACAATTTTGCCCAAGAATTTTATATATATATATATATATATATATATATATATATATATATATATATATATATACTGTATATATAAATATGTGTGTATATATATATATATTATATATATATATATATTGCCAATCTTTTCTTGAGAACTTTAAGCTGCTTTCATAGAGTTGGACCTTTGTCGTAGCTTGAGTCAGCTATATCTATTCATTTGTGATTAGAATAATTCCTTATCCAGGCCATCATGAAAAATAGGTAATGTACTGTATTTTGATATAGCATTCAAATATGCTTTCCTTTCCTTCGTCAGAAAAGGCTAGATGCAACAGGGCTGCCTGAAAAAGTAACCATGTTCCAAAGTACTAAGATCAGCATAAATTTAAGCCTAAATTTCTCCATTAACACAA
>NC_090728.1:94122712-94153780 GCF_036898095.1 Palaemon carinicauda
CAGTCTAGCCGCCCGGTTTTGCACATTTTGAAGCTTTCTTAGTAGTGTATTGGGCAATTTGTAGTACAGAGAATTGCAATAATCAAGCCTTGATATTACATGACTCATCACTAAAATTTTTGTACTGCCCTCTGTTAAATATTTTCTAATAAATGCTATGTTTCTCAGGTGATAGTTACACACTTTCACTGTGTTCACAATTTGGTCCTTCATTGACAAATTACAGTCTATCAGTACACCCAAATTTTTCACAACAGGCACAATCCCAACATCAGCATCACCAATTTTTATACTTTGAATTAACTGGTAATTCTTCAAAGCCACCTTTGTGCCAAAGAACATACATTCTGTTTTATCATCATTTAATTTGAGCTTTTTCCTCTGCATCCATGTTTTTATTTCAGTCATTATCTCATCAATTTTCTTCCCTGTATCTTGTGTTGTTGAAATTGAGAGGTAAAACTGAGTATCATCTGCATATAGTTTAAAACCCACTTTTTGTTTTTTCAAGATGTGTGATAGCTCGATAGTATATATTATTATCTAAAGTTTTTGAACGTCTTCTGGCAAAACGTCTTAATAGGTTTGCTGAAGGTAATCATCTACTCCCTAGTTTGCAATTTGGTTTTCGTAAAGGCCTTGGAGCATGTGATGCCCTTCTTACAATCTCCAATGCTGTACAGAAATCCCTTGATTGTGGTCGGGAAGTTCGTATGATTGGCCTTGATTTTAGTGCTGCCTTTGACCGTGTTAATCATGAGGCCCTTGTTTTCAAACTGAAACAGTTGGGAGTGGGTGGGTCGTTTCTTAGCATTATTATTGATTTTTTAAGTAATAGATCTCAAAGAGTTGTTGTTGATGGGCACCATAGTGATTATAGGAATGTGATATCTGGTGTTCCACAGGGTAGTGTTCTTGGCCCATTACTTTTCATACTATATACACATGACATGTGGTTTGGCCTAGAAAACAAGCTTGTTGCATATGCAGATGATGCTACTCTCTTTGCATCAATTCCATCCCCTGAATGTAGATCTAGGGTTGGTGAATCCCTTAATAGAGATTTAGCTAGAATTAGTGCATGGTGCAAATTATGGGGTATGAAGTTGAATCCTAACAAAACTCAAAGTATGATTGTAAGTAGGTCAAGGACGGTGGTTCCTCAACATCCGGATCTCAGTATTGATAATGTTTCTTTAAATATGTATGACTCTTTCAAAATTTTAGGTGTGATTCTCGACAGTAAATTTACTTTTGAGAAACATATAAGGTCTGTGTCTTCTTCAATTTCACAAAAAATAGGCTTATTGAGAAAGTCTTTCAAGATTTTCGGTGATCAATCTATTCTGAAGAAGTGTTTTAATTCTTTCATTCTACCTTGTTTTGAGTATTGTTCTCCTGTCTGGTCTTCAGCTGCTGATTCTCATCTTAATTTGTTGGACAGAAACTTACGGTCTATTAAATTTCTTATTCCTGATCTAGATATTAATCTCTGGCACCGTCGTTCAATTAGTTCATTATGTATGTTGCATAAGATTTTTCACAACTCTGACCATCCTTTACATTCAGATCTCCCTGGACAATTCTATCCTGTTCGTAATACTAGGCAGGCAGTTAATTCTAATAGCCAGGCCTTCTCCATCACGAGGCTCAATACTACGCAGTACTCTAGAAGTTTTATTCCAGCTGTGACCAAGTTGTGGAATGATCTTCCTAATCGGGTGGTTGAATCAGTAGAACTTCAAAAGTTCAAAGTTGGAGCAAATGCTTTTTTGTTGACCAGGCAGACATAGTCTTTTTATAGTTTATTTATGACATATTTGTTTTTGATGTTGTTGATAGTTTATTATATGACATGTCTGTTTTGACGTTGTTTCTTATTTTAGAATGATTTATTGTTAATGTGTTCTCTTCATTTATTTATTTCCTTATTTCCTTTCCTCACTGAGCTATTTTTCCCTGTTGGAGCCCCTGAGCTTATAGCATCTTGCTTTTCCAACTAGGGTTGTAGCTTGGATAGTAATAATAATAATATGTTAAACAAGATAGGGCCCAGGACACTACCCTGTGGTACACCCTTCATAAGAATTCTCTCATTGGATCGGTTTCCAGAAACTTCTACAATAGTCTTCCTGTTCACTAAGTAACTTCGCAAAAATTTCAGTGCTTCCTGAGTCACTCCAATAGACTTTAAGTCGTCAAGTAAGTACTCGTGCACAACAGTGTCAAAAGCAGCACTAAGATCTAACATAATTAAAATTCCACACTTTCCCCCATCAAGAAGACCTATCATATCATTCATTATTGAGCACAAAGTACTTTCTGTAGAATGATTAGCTCTATAGGCCGATTGATTTTCCGGGAATACCTCTAACTCGTCAATATGTGCCCATAATTGCTCACTTATGATTTTTTCAATAAGCTTTGACATGTAGGATAAATTTGAAATGGGCCTATATGAATTTAGCTCGTTTACATCACCTTTCCCTTTGTAAATTGGTTTGATCAACGCAGTTTTTTCACAGCTAGGAAAACAGGATTGTGATATACTTAGGTTAATTATGTTCAGGTAAATATTATATACGACTTGTTTGTTTGGAGCTTCACTTATTGAACTGTTTGGGAAAGGGTCGTTTCCACAATATGTATTCTTCATCTCTCTTATAACCTTTAACAAGTCGCACATATTTATTTCCTTAAATTTTATTAACTTCTTTCCCTCCTTCACTGGCATAGCTGACTGTCCTTCCAAGTGATTTTGGGGGAAGCCTCTATAGATTTTATCAATTTTTTCACTAAAGAATATAGCAAAACTCTCTGCACAAACATTGTCAGGCAAGACATATTTTTTCTTTAATCCCATCAAATCATCAAGGTTTTTGTGAAAGTCCTTCATGTTATTGGTTTATTTACATTCGCCGTTGTAGAATTTTCTTTTTGTTTTTTCTAACAGGATGTTATAGTCATTTCTGGCCTTATTATATAGATTTCTGGCTTGTAAGGATTTGGCTCTTTTCCATCTACCTTCCATCTTACGTCTGTGTCTTTTTGCCTTTAAAAGCTCACTATTATACCATCTACCATTTTCGCGTACCACTATTTGTTTGTTCTTTATGGGACACATGGTATCGTACATTTTTCCAAAATTGTCGTTGTATTTCTTGGTATAGCACCCAACACATTCTATGTCTACCATATGTTCACATTGTGTGTTCACACAAGACATTTGCGCTACACTAGCTTCAATAAAACTCTCAGCATCAAAATTTTCCCGTTCCCTATATGTGATCCATTTTTTCAATACTCTGGTGCAATTTATATTAACATTAAAGGTGATGAGTTTATGTGTTTTTGAGATCTCAAAGTCTGGTTCCACTTCAAGGTTTTTTATTAGGTCTGAGTCTTTTCCACATATGACCAAGTCGAGTGTATGACCACCTACTGACGTTGATACCAAAACACTGTTTATTAAATTAAACATCTCAAATACTTCCTTGAGTTCTTTAGCCTTATTATCATTTTCATCATCTACCCAACAGTTGAAGTCTCCACCAATTAATGTATTTTTAATATCGTCCACCACACCCACAAGAATACTAAATTCTTCAATGAATTTAGTCATATTACTCGCTGGTGGTCTATATAATGATATTATATTCGATACCTTATTGTTTCTTGTCAGTTTTAAACAGATATATTCAAACGTTTCAAATACTATTTCATTCATGATAGAAACCCTAGAGAAAGTTTTCGACACAAAGACACCCACTCCTCCTCCAGTTTTGTCCTTTCTTGGTACGTGGTAGAAATCGTGAGTACACGGCGTCATCTCCTGAATCTTTGAGTTATCACTAATATTTCCCTGCAACCAAGTTTCCGTTAATAAGCATAAATCTAATTCCAATTCGTTAATAAGATTTCTAATCTTTATGGTTTTATTCCCCACCGATTGAATATTTATCAGACCACACTTGACCAATGGGCTAGACTCCATGATCGGTTCTATTTTTTATACTGGTAAGCTCCTCCTTGTATACTTTACAGTTATCGTCATATGTCTTATGATTCGTATCATTGTAATTCCTCATAGTGCAGTTATGACACTTTAACGTATTTACGGTACAATCCGTGGTTCGATGATCCTGGCTACACTTGGCACATACCTGAGTCTTGCTACAATTTTCAGCAGTATGACCAAATTCCTGGCATTTATAACACTGAAATACATTGTAGGAATCATAGATTTTACAGCATCCTCCAAGCGTGGTATATACTCTATCATCTCTTTTACGGAAGACTTTCCTGATAGTTGGACTACACTTTATAATGACGTGTAATTTACCGCTTTGTCTTGATTTAAACTTCCTGATCAATTTAAAGTCTTCTTCATTTTCACATATATCATTCAACCATTCATTCTTCTCCATTATACTGCCAATTATATCATCTTCATTTTCATCAATATTGCAGACCTTGATCTTCGGTTTAAGTAGATCCTTTTTATCTACTTCTACCTTAATGTCATTCTTGACCTCTTCTAAGTCATTTTTAGCCTTTTCTAACCTAGTTTTATCCGCAAAATTAACTACCAAGTGGCCTTGTTTAGAGGTTTTGACCTGTTCGACATTCGTGGTTATCTTCTTCATGATAGTTTTCTTGATATCTGAAGCCTTCTTATTTTCCTCCGTAGATTTTATAACCAAAGTGTTTCTTGATTTCAACTTACTTGCATATGTAGTCTTGGTCACATTCTCTTTTTCGTATTCCATAAGTTTCTCTTTCAGCTCAACAATTTCTTGACGCATATCAATGTATTGAGCAGTTATCATATCCATAAAACCAGACATCTGTTGTTGTACATTTACCTTCATCTCTGCTATGTTGATGCTTAGTCTCGTCATGTCATCAGCACATGCAGTCTCAACACATTTTGGACATTTATAAATGATGTTCCTGCTTTTTAAAAGAGTACTTGTACCATCCCTTAAATTAGAGCAAGCTTCTTCATCATGGTACCATCTTCGGCATTGATCGCATTGTATCTCATCATCGACATAGGACTCACAGTGCCCACACATGCAATGATTGCCTCCGTCATCACATTCTTCATAGGCTGCTGCCATTATATTTTCCTCTTTTCCTTGGAGTACCGTGTCGATTTCAGTCACAAATAGATCGAGATCATTCACGGGATTACGTTTTCCTTTTCGTTTTCTAAGGAAGGACATATTGAATAATTTTTCAATGAACTTTTCAAGTAGCCCCACCCCAACGCAAAAATGCTGGGTCAGGCCTTTCACTACAGACCTCACATACAAGGAAACCACTGATTTTTAGCACTATATTTCACTAATATCAATACTAGCAAACACCCACAAAGAAATTTTTCATAGTATAAACAACGATATACACAATGATTCCGTTTAAAGCCAGATTCGATACAGAGCATTGAAACACGTCCACACCCGCGGACAACAACTATTTAAACCAAAAACAAGTAAACTAGTGCTATCTGTATAATTCCACACCTGGGATTTTGAACAGAATTAGTATCACCATGGTAACACTTATTTAAAGGAAGTTACACTACAAGTGATGACCCCTTCTCCCTTTAATTGACAGTCCCAGTCAATTAGCTGTTCATCACAGAATTAAACGGCAGGTTTTAAAACGCTACCTGCCGCCACCACATAATGCTTCAGTTCCTGGACCTGCTTAGCATAGTTTTTGTAGAACACTGGATGATTTCCATCCAGTATATGAGCGAAGTCGCTCGAAGTCCATATACTGAAAAAAGTTCCGTGATGAAGCAATTTTTCTCGGATCATGACCTGCGGGAGTACTGTCAGGATCCGCTCTACGAATAAAGTAGGTGAGCTTCGCCCTCAGTTGTTTCAGGGATAAGTTTGATCCAGAGGTTTCTCCTTTAAAGAGCTGTCCTCCCCTGAAGTCTGAAGTTCTACCAAGATAGACCTTTAGACACTCTACAGGACATAGAGAGACATCTTCCTTCAGAGGGCAGATTCTCCAGGGACCCCACCTCTTAGTGGGTAGCTCGTTCTTATCGAGAAGGGTTGGATCTTTTTTCTCATTGAAACAAGTTTAGTAAAATATATTCTTTGCCAGCAAATCCTAATTTAGATAAGTCTTTAAACGTCAATAAATGTGTTGAGTATACTTGTCCCTCGTTATCATAGATTGGTTATCACTGGAACGTATTTAAGCAAGATATTAGGTAATTTCTTACAATCCCATTAAGGAAACCTTGGATTAAATCATATAATTCAGTTACTCTTCCCATGATATTTTAGAGTTTTTAATTTGTTTCAAAGACCAGTTTTTTCAGTTGGATTCTGTTGAAAACTGATGAAGGTTAAAGAAATGTTAGCCACTTTCCCTATCCAGAAAACCCAAGATTGCATGCAAGATACAAATAATAGAATTCAACTATCCGAAGCGATTTTACGTTAGCTGTTACATAGTTGCTTTGGTTTTCTGAAGAATGTAGTCGTTAAATAAGAGTTAATGATAGGTTTGTAAATGTATTATTAACACTTATTATATAATTCTCTCTCTCTCTCTCTCTCCCTCTCTCTCTCTCTCTCTCTCTCTCTCTCTCTCTCTCTCTCGTGTTTCATTCTGTTAACTGCCACCCGACCTCTCTCTCTCTCTCTCTCTCTCTCTCTCTCTCTCTCTCTCTCTCTCTCTCTCTCTCTCTCTCTCTCTCGTGTTTCATTCTGTTAACTGCCACCCGACCTCTCTCTCTCTCTCTCTCTCTCTCTCCCCTATTGTTACCTCATTAAGTGACCTCAACATAGTCTATCGTTTGCCAATAATTAACTTTTAAGATTTTTAGTATCTCGAACTAATCATGATATTCATTTTTATACTAATGTTCATGAGCTAAAAATTCCAAAATACAATTGTTAATACAGTTCTCGCTTTCATAGGCGGTCGTTATAGGTTACGAAGATTAATCAGTCTTTAACGAGCTGGCAATGTAAGAGCCCGTGGCCTACGTAAGATGGGGTAATAAATACTTTCATTCGCAAATTACCTCCAGCATTGATTTGTGAAGCAAAACTGGTTATAAGTAATACTTGAGTGCTTTCAATACACAAAATCTTGGTTAATGATGATCTGCGAGCTACGAAATTTGTCCATGATTTAAACCAGGACCCATTTCTATGTGTGTCCTTCCTGATTTAAACTATTTGTTCTTCTGGTTTGGCACGTATGTTCATTTTCATCATTCAGTGGAGACTTGTTCTTTAGTCTCTTGAGAGTTAAATTGTGTACCATCTCATAGAGGGAATTTCGAGTGAAATATTGTCGAATTTATCCATGTAACTCATTTAGAAAAAAGTTTTTTATGTATGTATGTACAGTATGCATGTATGTATGTATACATGCAGTACCAACTCCTATCAAGTTTGAATACATATTGCGTGCTTAGTTATTTGTTGATTATCATAATAAGTTGCAACATATTTGCAACCAGGTATGAGTCGCTGAAACCCCATATGGGGAAGGGGTGCTGTGGGTGGCGTCTTGTCGGGGGCGGGGGGGGGGGGGGGGGGGGGGCGGTTACTGAGGAATGGTCAGTATTTGTGAAAGGGAAATATTTTTGGAATTTATAAATTATGAATCAAATAATTTACATACATTATATAAATTAAGTCGTGAAAAATAAAAAATTGTTACCCCAAATTTAGCTAATATGTTCTTAATAGGCCCCACGTTTATTGAATTGTGCTACGACCTTTTTATTTATTTATTTACTGAGCGTATTAGCTCGAAGCAAATATACATAGTTTGCTTAACCATATTGATATATTAGGTTACTTACTTTATTTTAAGGGCTGTTTTCATGGTCCTATCACACAGAGGAACACTTGAGCCCTGCAGGGCCTACAAGATTTGTTTGTCATATACATTATTAGATATTTATCGTATCATACATCGTATTCCGCGTTTATTGTCAAATCCACATATTATTGAAACACTCGGGACACGAAAAGTCTTCAGTTTCTTTTTGAAAGCCTTAATATCTTCAGTCTTTCGGATGTATAGTGGGAGCTTATTGTATAGTCATGGGACCGCTTATTTGAAAGTTGTAGAATCTACAGTGAAAGTTCAAAGGTTTAAATGCCGATCATGAATGGCAGAGGCTAGGGACAGTGGCATTGCCCTATCAAGTAGGACAATGCCCTATCGAGCAGGACAATGCCCCATCGAGCAGGAAAATGCCCTAGAGACTATCCATGTCAGTACAATATGTTGGCTGCACAATATGTAGCAATTCTCTTAGATATTTTGGACGTCCGGTTCTGATAACTTAATGAGTCATTGCACAGACTCTATTCCAGCTTTAATAGGCAGCCAATGTTATTCAATAAGTATAGGAGCGATCTTTTCTCGAGGTGGGACACCTTTTCATCAACCATGCTGCTGTGTTAATTATGTTTTGTAATATCTTAAGTTGTCGTTTGAGATCATAACAGCGAGTTTCAATAGTCAATAACGGAATGAACACAGGCCTTATCATAGTCTGTTTGCCTTACTTCTGGAGTGACGTCATTATAACATAACACAGAAAATGACGAGTGGACTTGTCCAGTGTAGTTTAATAACAGGGAAGCCGGACAATCGTTTAGCAGTTGTCCAAAGTTATTTGTTTGGTTTTAGAAAGAGACAGATTCGACCGGCAGTTATCCTTGTTAGCCGAATTTAGTGCTGGTATGAAGTTCCTCAATCACGTACAGAACAATACCAGATTATGATGAGTAAATAACAGTTATTTAAAATCTTTATATTGGTGTTCCATTTAGTGATAGGCCTCGTTGGATTCACTAAAGCTATGTTTGAACAAAATATCATATTTTTTTTTTCTTTTTACTAATTCCTGGTAGATGGTAAGCCTTGATTAAATTAATGCATTTTTGTAAAAAGAAAAATTCTAATGCAATTATAGTTTAATTCTACATCTCCATACAGGCATTGAATAATACTCGCCTAATTGTTGGACAACAAAACTTAAGTTTACTTTTGACAAAATTATTTTAGGAAAAAATTAGTTACGTACAATAGGTAAAAGCAAAATTTCTGTGTAAATGTCCTTTTCAACTCTTCCCGATTTTGTTCCAGTTTGCTTATGGTATTCATGCGCACTGAAGCCTGGAGGAGGTGCAGACGTTGATGTTCAAGAAGTTGAAAAAGGTCTTTGATATCCCGTCTTCCGTAAGAGCCGAGTTGAAGTATGATATCTTCAATAATCTAATTCTGTAAACTTCGTTTGAATGGTAAGTTTAGTTTGAAAATTGTCTGCTTTTCAGAACCTAGGTTAGATTTTGTGGCATTTAGTGCTAAAGTGAAGTTAGACTGGACTAGATTGAGTAAGTATCTGCTATTGAAGAAATGTATTTGTACGTATTGGTTTTCCATTTTATGAGTTTATTTATTTATTTAATTCTTTTTAGTAGTGCAGTCTTTAGATTAAAATTTCAGTGATAGGATCCTCCAAACTGTATTAGATCAAAGAATCATACACATTTTTTGCTGGATTATTTTTCTTTTTAGTAAAACCCGTCAGTTGGAAAGCTTACATTAAATTAATGCTTTTTGGTTATAAAAATTGTTTTAAACTCTAGTAAGTTTAGGGTTTAGTTCTATATTTGTTTAGTTGTGAGATAGGTCAGCTACTTAAAATAAACTACTTGATCCTTCCAACTGAGCCAGTACTTTATCTTATAATGTAGGCCTGTCCCACTACATCAAGGGATATTTCCTCCTCAAAACAAAGTTCTTTTTTCTGTTCATCTTCCATAGTCCGACTACTTGATCCTTCCAACTGAGCCAGTACTTAATCCTATAATGTAGGCTTGTACCTCTACATCAAAGGATATTTCCTCCTTAAAACAAAGTTCCTTTTTCTGTCCATCTTCCATAGTCCAACTACTTGATCCTTCCAACTGAGCCAGTACTTTATCCTATAATGTAGGCTTGTACTTCAACATCAAAGGATATTTCCTCCTCAAAACAAAATTCCTTTTTCTCTCCATCTTCCATAGTCCAGCTTCTTGATCCTTAAAACTAATAAAGTACTTTATCCTATAATGTACGCTTGTACCTCTACATCAAAGGATATTTCCTCCTCAAAACAAAGGTCCATTTTCTGTCCATCTTCCATAGTACAACTACTTGATCCTTCCAACTGAGCCAGTACTTTATCCTATAATGTAGGCTTGTACTTCCACATCAAAGGATATTTCCTTCTCAAAACAAAGTTTCTTTTTCTGTCCATCTTCCATAGTCCAACTACTTGATCCTTCCAACTGAGCCAGTACTTTATCCTATAATGTAGGCTTGTACTTCCACATCAAAGGATATTTCCTCCTCAAAACAAAATTCCTTTTTCTCTCCATCTTCCATAGTCCAGCTTCTTGATCCTTAAAACTAATAAAGTACTTTATCCTATAATGTACGCTTGTACCTCTACATCAAAGGATATTTCCTCCTCAAAACAAAGGTCCATTTTCTGTCCATCTTCCATAGTACAACTACTTGATCCTTCCAACTGAGCCAGTACTTTATCCTATAATGTAGGCTTGTACTTCCACATCAAAGGATATTTCCTCCTCAAAACAAAGTTCCTTTTTCTCTCCATCTTCCATAGTCCAACTACTTGATCCTTCCACCTGAGACAGTACTTTATCCTATAATGTAGGCTTGTACCTCTACATCAAAGGATATTTCCTCCTCAAAACAAAGGTCCATTTTCTGTCCATCTTCCATAGTCCAACTACTTGATCCTTCCAACTGAGACAGTACTTTATCGTATAATGTAGGCTTGTACCTCTACATCAAAGGATATTTCCTCCTCAAAACAAAGTTCCTTTTTCTGTCCATCTTCCATAGTCCAACTACTTGATCCTTCCTACTGAGCCATTATTTTATCCTATAATGTAGGCTTGTACCTCTACATCAAAGGATATATCCTCCTCAAAACAAAGTTCCTTTTTCTGTTCATCTTCCATAGTCCAACTACTTGATCCTTCAAACTGAGCCAGTTCTTTATCCTATAATGTAGGTTTTTACCACTACATCAAAGGATATTTCCTCCTCAAAACAAAGTTCCTTTTTCTGTCCATCTTTCATAGTCCAACTACTTGATCCTTCCAACTGAGACAGTACTTTATCCTATAATGTAGCCCTTTACCTCTACATCAAAGGATATTTCCTCCTCAAAACAAAGTTCCCTTTTCTCTCCATCTTCCATAGACCAGCTACTTGATCCTTCTAACTGAAAAAGTACTTTATCCTATAATGTAGCCTTGTACCTTTACATCAAAGGATATTTCCTCCTCAAAACAAAGTTCCTTTTTCTCTCCATCTTCCATAGTCCAGCTTCTTGATCCTTAAAACTAAGAAAGTACTTTATCCTATAATTTAGCCTTGTACTTCTACATCAAAGGATATTTCCTCCTCAAAACAAAGTTCCTTTTTCTCTCCATCTTCCATAGTCCAGCTACTTGATCCTTCCAACTGAGACAGTACTTTATCCTATAATGTAGCCTTGTACCTCTACATCAAAGGATATCTCCTCCTCAAAACAAAGTTCCTTTATCTCTCCATCTTCCATAGTCTAGCTACTTGATCCTTCCAACTGAGAAAGTACTTTATCCTATAATGTAGCCTTGTACCTTTACATCAAAGGATATTTCCTCCTCAAAACAAAGTTCCTTTATCTCTCCATCTTCCATAGTCTACCTTCTTGATCCTTCCAACTGACACAGTACTTTATCCTATAATGTAGCCTTGTACCTTTACATCAAAGGATATTTCCTCCTCAAAACAAAGTTCCTTTTTCTCTCCATCTTCCATAGTCCAGCTTCTTGATCCTTAAAACTAAGAAAGTACTTTATCCTATAATGTAGCCTTGTACCTCTACATCAAAGGATATTTCCTCCTCAAAACAAAGTTCCCTTTTTTCTCCATCTTCCAGATTCTAGCTACTTGATCCTTCCAACTGAGAAAGTACTTTATCCTATAATGTAGCCTTGTACCTCTACATCAAAGGATATTTCCTCCTCAAAACAAAGTTCCTTTTTCTCTTCATCTTCCATAGTCCAGCTACTTGATCCTTCCAACTGAGAAAGTACTTTATCCTATAATGTAGCCTTGTACCTCTACATCAAAGGATATTTCCTCCTCAAAACAAAGTTCCTTTATCTCTCCATCTTCCATAGTCTAGCTACTTGATCCTTCTAACTGAGAAAGTACTTTATCCTATAATGTAGCCTTGTACCTTTACATCAAAGGATATTTCCTCCTCAAAACAAAGTTCCTTTTTCTCTCCATCTTCCATAGTCCAGCTTCTTGATCCCTAAAACTAAGAAAGTACTTTATCCTATAATGTAGCCTTGTACTTCTACATCAAAGGATATTTCCTCCTCAAAACAAAGTTCCCTTTTCTGTCCATCTTCCATAGTCTAGCTACTTGATCCTTCCAACTGAGAAAGTACTTTATCCTATAATGTAGCCTTGTACCTTTACATCAAAGGATATTTCCTCCTCAAAACAAAGTTCCTTTATCTCTCCATCTTCCAGAGTCCAGCTTCTTGATCCTTAAAACTAAGAAAGTACTTTATCCTATAATGTAGCCTTGTACCACTACATCAAAGGATATTTCCTCCTCAAAACAAAGTTCCCTTTTCTCTCCATCTTCCATAGTCCAGCTTCTTGATCCTTAAAACTAAGAAAGTACTTTATCCTATAATGTAGCCTTGTACTTCTACATCAAAGGATATTTCCTCCTCAAAACAAAGTTCCTTTTTCTCTCCATCTTCCATAGTCCAGCTTCTTGATCCTTAAAACTAAGAAAGTACTTTATCCTATAATGTAGGCTTGTACCTCTACATCAAAGGATATTTCCTCCTCAAAACAAAGTTCCTTTTTCTCTCCATCTTTTATAGTCCAGCTTCTTGATCCTTCCAACTGAGACAGTACTTTATCCTATAATGTAGGCTTGTACCTCTACATCAAAGGATATTTCCTCCTCAAAACAAAGTTCCTTTTTCTGTCCATATTCCATAGTCCAACTACTTGATCTTTCCAACTGAGACAGTACTTTATCCCATAATGTAGGCCTCTACCACTACATCAAAGAATATTTCCTCATCAAAACAAAGTTCCTTTTTCTGTTCATCTTCCATAATCCAACTACTTGATCCTTGCAACTGAGCCAGTACTTTCTCTTATAATTTAGGCCTGTACCATTACATCAAAGGATATTTCCTCCTCAAAACAAAGTTCCTTTTTCTGTCCATCTTCCATAGTCCAACTACTTGATCATTCCAACTGAGCCAGTACTTTATCCCATAATGTAGGCCTTTACCACTACATCAAAGGATATTTCCTCCTCAAAACAAATTTCATTTTTCTGTCCATCTTCCATAGTCCATCTACTTGATCCTTCCAACTGAGACAGTACTTTATCCTATAATGTAGGCTTGTACCTCTACATCAAAGGATATTTCCTCCTCAAAACAAAGTTCCTTTTTTTCTCCATCTTCCATAGTCCAACTACTTGATCCCTCCAACTGAGCCAGTACTTTATCCTATAATGTAGCCTTGTACCTCTACATCAAAGGATATTTCCTCCTCAAAACTAAGTTCCTTTTTCTGTCCATCTTCCATAGTCCAACTACTTGATCCTTCCAACTGAGACAGTACTTTATCGTATAATGTAGGCTTGTACTTCTACATCAAAGGATATATCCTCCTCAAAACAAAGTTCCCTTTTCTCTCAACCTTCCATAGTCCAACTACTTGATCCTTCCAACTGAGACAGTACTTTATCGTATAATGTAGCCTTGTACTTCCACATCGAAGGATATTTCCTCCTCAAAACAAAGTTCCTTTATCTCTCCATCTTCCATAGTCTAGCTACTTGATCCTTCCAATTGAGACAGTACTTTATCGTATAATGTAGGCTTGTACCTCTACATCAAAGGATATTTCCTCCTCAAAACAAAGTTCCTTTTTCTGTCCATCTTCCATAGTCTAGCTACTTGATCCTTCCAACTGAGACAGTACTTTATCGTATAATGTAGGCTTGTACCTCTACATCAAAGGATATTTCCTCCTCAAAACAAAGTTCCTTTTTCTGTCCATCTTCCATAGTCCAACTACTTGATCCTTCCAACTGAGACAGTACTTTATCCTATAATGTAGCCTTGTACCTCTACATCAAAGGATATTTCCTCCTCAAAACAAAGTTCCCTTTTCTGTCCATCTTCTATAGTCCAACTACTTGATCCTTCCAACTGAGACAGTACTTTATCGTATAATGTAGGCTTGTACTTCTACATCAAAGGATATATCCTCCTCAAAACAAAGTTCCTATTTCTCTCCCTTTTCCATAGTCCAACTACTTGATCCTTCCAACTGAGACAGTACTTTATCGTATAATGTAGGCTTGTACTTTTACAACAAAGGATATATCCTCCTTAAAAGTAAGTTCCTTTTTCTGTCCATCTTCCATAGTCCAACTACTTGATCCTTCCAACTGAGACAGTACTTTATCCTATAATGTAGCCTTGTACCTCTACATCAAAGGATATTTCCTCCTCAAAACAAAGTTCCTTTTTCTGTCCATCTTCCATAGTCCAGCTACTTGATCCTTCCAACTGAGATAGTACTTTATCCTATAATGTAGCCATGTACTTCCACATCGAAGGATATATCCTCCTCAAAACAAAGTTCCTTTTCTGTCCATCTTCCATAGTCTAGCTACTTGATCCTTCCAACTGAGACAGTACTTTGTCGTATAATGTAGGCTTGTACCTCTACATCAAAGGATATTTCCTCCTCAAAACAAAGTTCCTTTTTCTCTCCATCTTCCATAGTGTAGCTACTCGATCCTTCCAACTGAGAAAGTACTTTATCCTATAATGTAGCCTTGTACCTCTACATCAAAGGATATTTCCTCCTCAAAACAAAGTTCCCTTTTTTCTCCATCTTCCATAGTCTAGCTACTTGATCCTTCCAACTGAAACAGTACTTTATCGTATAATGTAGGCTTGTACCTCTACATCAAAGGATATTTCCTCCTCAAAACAAAGTTCCTTTTTCTCTCCATCTTCCATAGTCTAGCTACTTGATCCTTCCAACTGAGACAGTACTTTATCGTATAACGTAGGCTTGTACCTCTACATCAAAGGATATTTCCTCCTCAAAACAAAGTTCCTTTTTCTGTCCATCTTTCATAGTCTAGCTACTTGATCCTTCCAACTGAGACAGTACTTTATCCTATAATGTAGCCTTGTACTTCCACATCGAAGGATATTTCCTCCTCAAAACAAAGTTCCTTTTTCTGTCCATCTTCCATAGTCTAGCTACTTGATCCTTCCAACTGAGACAGTACTTTATCGTATAATGTAGGCTTGTACCTCTACATCAAAGGATATTTCCTCCTCAAAACATAGTTCCCTTTTTTCTCCATCTTCCATAGTCTAGCTACTTGATCCTTCCAACTGAGACAGTACTTTATCGTATAATGTAGGCTTGTACCTCTACATCAAAGGATATTTCCTCCTCAAAACAAAGTTCCTTTTTCTCTCCATCTTCCATAGTCTAGCTACTTGATCCTTCCAACTGAGACGGTACTTTATCGTATAATGTAGGCTTGTACCTCTACATCAAAGTATATTTCCTCCTCAAAACAAAGTTCCTTTATCTCTCCATCTTCCATAGTCTAGCTACTTGATCCTTCCAACTGAGACAGTACTTTATCGTATAATGTAGGCTTGTACCTCTACATCAAAGGATATTTCCTCCTCAAAACAAAGTTCCTTTTTCTGTCCATCTTCCATAGTCCAGCTAATTGATCCTTCCAACTGACACAGTACTTTATCCTATAATGTAGCCTTGTACTTCCACATCGAAGGATATTTCCTCCTCAAAACAAAGTTCCCTTTTTTGTCCATCTTCCATAGTCTAGCTACTTGATCCTTCCAACTGAGACAGTACTTTATCGTATAATGTAGGCTTCTACCTCTACATCAAAGGATATTTCCCCCTCAAAACAAAGTTCCCTTTTTTCTCCATCTTCCATAGTCTAGCTACTTGATCCTTCCAACTGAGACAGTACTTTATCGTATAATGTAGGCTTGTACCTCTACATCAAAGGATATTTCCTCCTCAAAACAAAGTTCCTTTTTCTCTTCATCTTCCATAGTCTAGCTACTTGATCCTTCCAACTGAGACAGTACTTTATCGTATAATGTAGGCTTGTACCTCTACATCAAAGGATATTTCCTCCTCAAAACAAAGTTCCTTTATCTCTCCATCTTCCATAGTCTAGCTACTTGATCCTTCCAACTGAGACAGTACTTTATCGTATAATGTAGGCTTGTACCTCTACATCAAAGGATATTTCCTCCTCAAAACAAAGTTCCTTTTTCTCTCCATCTTCCATAGTCTAGCTACTTGATCCTTCCAACTGAGACAGTACTTTATCGTATAATGTAGGCTTGTACCTCTACATCAAAGGATATTTCCTCCTCAAAACAAAGTTCCTTTTTCTCTCCATCTTCCATAGTCTAGCTACTTGATCCTTCCAACTGAGACAGTACTTTATCCTATAATAGAGCCATGTACTTCCACATCGAAGGATATTTCCTCCTCAGAAACAAAGTTCCCTTTTCTGTCCATCTTCCATAGTCTAGCTACTTGATCCTTCCAACTGAGACAGTACTTTATCCTATAATGTAGGCTTCTACCTCTACATCAAAGGATATTTCCCCCTCAAAACAAAGTTCCCTTTTTTCTCCATCTTCCATAGTCTAGCTACTTGATCCTTCCAACTGAGACAGTACTTTATTGTATAATGTAGGCTTGTACCTCTACATCAAAGGATATTTCCTCCTCAAAACAAAGTTCCTTTTTCTCTTCATCTTCCATAGTCTAGGTACTTGATCCTTCCAACTGAGACAGTACTTTATCGTATAATGTAGGCTTGTACCTCTACATCAAAGGATATTTCCTCCTCAAAACAAAGTTCCTTTATCTCTCCATCTTCCATAGTCTAGCTACTTGATCCTTCCAACTGAGACAGTACTTTATCGTATAATGTAGGCTTGTACCTCTACATCAAAGGATATTTCCTCCTCAAAACAAAGTTCCTTTTTCTCTCCATCTTCCATAGTCTAGCTACTTGATCCTTCCAACTGAGACAGTACTTTATCGTATAATGTAGGCTTGTACCTCTACATCAAAGGATATTTCCTCCTCAAAACATAGTTCCCTTTTTTCTCCATCTTCCATAGTCTAGCTACTTGATCCTTCCAACTGAGACAGTACTTTATCGTATAATGTAGGCTTGTACCTCTACATCAAAGGATATTTCCTCCTCAAAACAAAGTTCCTTTTTCTCTCCATCTTCCATAGTCTAGCTACTTGATCCTTCCAACTGAGACGGTACTTTATCGTATAATGTAGGCTTGTACCTCTACATCAAAGTATATTTCCTCCTCAAAACAAAGTTCCTTTATCTCTCCATCTTCCATAGTCTAGCTACTTGATCCTTCCAACTGAGACAGTACTTTATCGTATAATGTAGGCTTGTACCTCTACATCAAAGGATATTTCCTCCTCAAAACAAAGTTCCTTTTTCTGTCCATCTTCCATAGTCCAGCTAATTGATCCTTCCAACTGAGACAGTACTTTATCCTATAATGTAGCCTTGTACTTCCACATCGAAGGATATTTCCTCCTCAAAACAAAGTTCCCTTTTTTGTCCATCTTCCATAGTCTAGCTACTTGATCCTTCCAACTGAGACAGTACTTTATCGTATAATGTAGGCTTCTACCTCTACATCAAAGGATATTTCCCCCTCAAAACAAAGTTCCCTTTTTTTTCCATCTTCCATAGTCTAGCTACTTGATCCTTCCAACTGAGACAGTACTTTATCGTATAATGTAGGCTTGTACCTCTACATCAAAGGATATTTCCTCCTCAAAACAAAGTTCCTTTTTCTCTTCATCTTCCATAGTCTAGCTACTTGATCCTTCCAACTGAGACAGTACTTTATCGTATAATGTAGGCTTGTACCTCTACATCAAAGGATATTTCCTCCTCAAAACAAAGTTCCTTTATCTCTCCATCTTCCATAGTCTAGCTACTTGATCCTTCCAACTGAGACAGTACTTTATCGTATAATGTAGGCTTGTACCTCTACATCAAAGGATATTTCCTCCTCAAAACAAAGTTCCTTTTTCTCTCCATCTTCCATAGTCTAGCTACTTGATCCTTCCAACTGAGACAGTACTTTATCGTATAATGTAGGCTTGTACCTCTACATCAAAGGATATTTCCTCCTCAAAACAAAGTTCCTTTTTCTCTCCATCTTCCATAGTCTAGCTACTTGATCCTTCCAACTGAGACAGTACTTTATCCTATAATAGAGCCATGTACTTCCACATCGAAGGATATTTCCTCCTCAGAAACAAAGTTCCCTTTTCTGTCCATCTTCCATAGTCTAGCTACTTGATCCTTCCAACTGAGACAGTACTTTATCCTATAATTTAGGCTTCTACCTCTACATCAAAGGATATTTCCCCCTCAAAACAAAGTTCCCTTTTTTCTCCATCTTCCATAGTCTAGCTACTTGATCCTTCCAACTGAGACAGTACTTTATTGTATAATGTAGGCTTGTACCTCTACATCAAAGGATATTTCCTCCTCAAAACAAAGTTCCTTTTTCTCTTCATCTTCCATAGTCTAGGTACTTGATCCTTCCAACTGAGACAGTACTTTATCGTATAATGTAGGCTTGTACCTCTACATCAAAGGATATTTCCTCCTCAAAACAAAGTTCCTTTATCTCTCCATCTTCCATAGTCTAGCTACTTGATCCTTCCAACTGAGACAGTACTTTATCGTATAATGTAGGCTTGTACCTCTACATCAAAGGATATTTCCTCCTCAAAACAAAGTTCCTTTTTCTCTCCATCTTCCATAGTCTAGCTACTTGATCCTTCCAACTGAGACAGTACTTTATCGTATAATGTAGGCTTGTACCTCTACATCAAAGGATATTTCCTCCTCAAAACAAAGTTCCTTTTTCTCTCCATCTTCCATAGTCTAGCTACTTGATCCTTCCAACTGAGACAGTACTTTATCGTATAATGTAGGCTTGTACCTCTACATCAAAGGATATATCCTCCTCAAAACAAAGTTCCTTTTTCTGTCCATCTTCCATAGTCCAACTACTTGATCCTTCCAACTGAGACTGTACTTTATCGTATAATATAGGCTTGTACCTCTACATCAAAGGATATTTCCTCCTCAAAACAAAGTTCCTTTTTCTCTCCATCTTCCATAGTCCAACTACTTGATCCGTCCAACTGAGACAGTACTTTATCGTATAATGTAGGCTTGTACCTCTACATCAAAGGATATTTCCTCCTCAAAACAAAGTTCCCTTTTTTCTCCATCTTCCACAGTCTAGCTACTTGATCCTTCCAACTGAGACAGTACTTTATCGTATAATGTAGGCTTGTACCTCTACATCAAAGGATATTTCCTCCTCAAAACAAAGTTCCTTTTTCTCTTCATCTTCCATAGTCTAGCTACTTGATCCTTCCAACTGAGACAGTACTTTATCGTATAATGTAGGCTTGTACCTCTACATCAAAGGATATTTCCTCCTCAAAACAAAGTTCCTTTATCTCTCCATCTTCCATAGTCTAGCTACTTGATCCTTCCAACTGAGACAGTACTTTATCGTATAATGTAGGCTTGTACCTCTACATCAAAGGATATTTCCTCCTCAAAACAAAGTTCCTTTTTCTCTCCATCTTCCATAGTCTAGCTACTTGATCCTTCCAACTGAGACAGTACTTTATCGTATAATGTAGGCTTGTACCTCTACATCAAAGGATATTTCCTCCTCAAAACAAAGTTCCTTTTTCTCTCCATCTTCCATAGTCTAGCTACTTGATCCTTCCAACTGAGACAGTACTTTATCCTATAATGTAGCCATGTACTTCCACATCGAAGGATATTTCCTCCTCAAAACAAAGTTCCCTTTTCTGTCCATCTTCCATAGTCTAGCTACTTGATCCTTCCAACTGAGACAGTACTTTATCCTATAATGTAGGCTTCTACCTCTACATCAAAAGATATTTCCCCCTCAAAACAAAGTTCCCTTTTTTCTCCGTCTTCCATAGTCTAGCTACTTGATCCTTCCAACTGAGACAGTACTTTATTGTATAATGTAGGCTTGTACCTCTACATCAAAGGATATTTCCTCCTCAAAACAAAGTTCCTTTTTCTCTTCATCTTCCATAGTCTAGGTACTTGATCCTTCCAACTGAGACAGTACTTTATCGTATAATGTAGGCTTGTACCTCTACATCAAAGGATATTTCCTCCTCAAAACAAAGTTCCTTTATCTCTCCATCTTCCATAGTCTAGCTACTTGATCCTTCAAACTGAGCCAGTACTTTATCCTATAATGTAGGCTTGTACTTCCACATCAAAGGATATTTCCTCCTCAAAACAAAGTTCCTTTTTCTCTCCATCTTCCATAGTCCAACTACTTGATCCTTCCAACTGAGACAGTACTTTATCGTATAATGTAGGCTTGTACCTCTACATCAAAGGATATTTCCTCCTCAAAACAAAGGTCCATTTTCTGTCCATCTTCCATAGTCCAACTACTTGATCCTTCCAACTGAGACAGTACTTTATCGTATAATGTAGGCTTGTACCTCTACATCAAAGGATATTTCCTCCTCAAAACAAAGTTCCTTTTTCTGTCCATCTTCCATAGTCCAACTACTTGATCCTTCCTACTGAGCCATTATTTTATCCTATAATGTAGGCTTGTACCTCTACATCAAAGGATATATCCTCCTCAAAACAAAGTTCCTTTTTCTGTTCATCTTCCATAGTCCAACTACTTGATCCTTCAAACTGAGCCAGTTCTTTATCCTATAATGTAGGTTTTTACCACTACATCAAAGGATATTTCCTCCTCAAAACAAAGTTCCTTTTTCTGTCCATCTTTCATAGTCCAACTACTTGATCCTTCCAACTGAGACAGTACTTTATCCTATAATGTAGCCCTTTACCTCTACATCAAAGGATATTTCCTCCTCAAAACAAAGTTCCCTTTTCTCTCCATCTTCCATAGTCCAGCTACTTGATCCTTCTAACTGAAAAAGTACTTTATCCTATAATGTAGCCTTGTACCTTTACATCAAAGGATATTTCCTCCTCAAAACAAAGTTCCTTTTTCTCTCCATCTTCCATAGTCCAGCTTCTTGATCCTTAAAACTAAGAAAGTACTTTATCCTATAATTTAGCCTTGTACTTCTACATCAAAGGATATTTCCTCCTCAAAACAAAGTTCCTTTTTCTCTCCATCTTCCATAGTCCAGCTACTTGATCCTTCCAACTGAGACAGTACTTTATCCTATAATGTAGCCTTGTACCTCTACATCAAAGGATATCTCCTCCTCAAAACAAAGTTCCTTTATCTCTCCATCTTCCATAGTCTAGCTACTTGATCCTTCCAACTGAGAAAGTACTTTATCCTATAATGTAGCCTTGTACCTTTACATCAAAGGATATTTCCTCCTCAAAACAAAGTTCCTTTATCTCTCCATCTTCCATAGTCTACCTTCTTGATCCTTAAAACTAAGAAAGTACTTTATCCTATAATGTAGCCTTGTACCTTTACATCAAAGGATATTTCCTCCTCAAAACAAAGTTCCTTTTTCTCTCCATCTTCCATAGTCCAGCTTCTTGATCCTTAAAACTAAGAAAGTACTTTATCCTATAATGTAGCCTTGTACCTCTACATCAAAGGATATTTCCTCCTCAAAACAAAGTTCCCTTTTTTCTCCATCTTCCAGATTCTAGCTACTTGATCCTTCCAACTGAGAAAGTACTTTATCCTATAATGTAGCCTTGTACCTCTACATCAAAGGATATTTCCTCCTCAAAACAAAGTTCCTTTTTCTCTTCATCTTCCATAGTCCAGCTACTTGATCCTTCCAACTGAGAAAGTACTTTATCCTATAATGTAGCCTTGTACCTCTACATCAAAGGATATTTCCTCCTCAAAACAAAGTTCCTTTATCTCTCCATCTTCCATAGTCTAGCTACTTGATCTTTCTAACTGAGAAAGTACTTTATCCTATAATGTAGCCTTGTACCTTTACATCAAAGGTTATTTCCTCCTCAAAACAAAGTTCCTTTTTCTCTCCATCTTCCATAGTCCAGCTTCTTGATCCCTAAAACTAAGAAAGTACCTTATCCTATAATGTAGCCTTGTACTTCTACATCAAAGGATATTTCCTCCTCAAAACAAAGTTCCCTTTTCTGTCCATCTTCCATAGTCTAGCTACTTGATCCTTCCAACTGAGAAAGTACTTTATCCTATAATGTAGCCTTGTACCTTTACATCAAAGGATATTTCCTCCTCAAAACAAAGTTCCTTTATCTCTCCATCTTCCAGAGTCCAGCTTCTTGATCCTTAAAACTAAGAAAGTACTTTATCCTATAATGTAGCCTTGTACCACTACATCAAAGGATATTTCCTCCTCAAAACAAAGTTCCCTTTTCTCTCCATCTTCCATAGTCCAGCTTCTTGATCCTTAAAACTAAGAAAGTACTTTATCCTATAATGTAGCCTTGTACTTCTACATCAAAAGATATTTCCTCCTCAAAACAAAGTTCCTTTTTCTCTCCATCTTCCATAGTCCAGCTTCTTGATCCTTAAAACTAAGAAAGTACTTTATCCTATAATGCAGCCTTGTACTTCTACATCAAAGGATATTTCCTCCTCAAAACAAAGTTCCTTTTTCTCTCCATCTTTTATAGTCCAGCTTCTTGATCCTTCCAACTGAGAAAGTACTTTATCCTATAATGTAGGCTTGTACCTCTACATCAAAGGATATTTCCTCCTCAAAACAAAGGTCCTTTTTCTGTCCATATTCCATAGTCCAACTACTTGATCTTTCCAACTGAGACAGTACTTTATCCCATAATGTAGGCCTCTACCACTACATCAAAGAATATTTCCTCATCAAAACAAAGTTCCTTTTTCTGTTCATCTTCCATAATCCAACTACTTGATCCTTGCAACTGAGCCAGTACTTTCTCTTATAATTTAGGCCTGTACCATTACATCAAAGGATATTTCCTCCTCAAAACAAAGTTCCTTTTTCTGTCCATCTTCCATAGTCCAACTACTTGATCATTCCAACTGAGCCAGTACTTTATCCCATAATGTAGGCCTTTACCACTACATCAAAGGATATTTCCTCCTCAAAACAAATTTAATTTTTCTGTCCATCTTCCATAGTCCATCTACTTGATCCTTCCAACTGAGACAGTACTTTATCCTATAATGTAGGCTTGTACCTCTACATCAAAGGATATTTCCTCCTCAAAACAAAGTTCCTTTTTTTCTCCATCTTCCATAGTCCAACTACTTGATCCCTCTAACTGAGCCAGTACTTTATCCTATAATGTAGCCTTGTACCTCTACATCAAAGGATATTTCCTCCTCAAAACTAAGTTCCTTTTTCTGTCCATCTTCCATAGTCCAACTACTTGATCCTTCAAACTGAGACAGTACTTTATCGTATAATGTAGGCTTGTACTTCTACATCAAAGGATATATCCTCCTCAAAACAAAGTTCCTTTTTCTCTCAACCTTCCATAGTCCAACTACTTGATCCTTCCAACTGAGACAGTACTTTATCGTATAATGTAGCCTTGTACTTCCACATCGAAGGATATTTCCTCCTCAAAACAAAGTTCCTTTATCTCTCCATCTTCCATAGTCTAGCTACTTGATCCTTCCAATTGAGACAGTACTTTATCGTATAATGTAGGCTTGTACCTCTACATCAAAGGATATTTCCTCCTCAAAACAAAGTTCCTTTTTCTGTCCATCTTCCATAGTCTAGCTACTTGATCCTTCCAACTGAGACAGTACTTTATCGTATAATGTAGGCTTGTACCTCTACATCAAAGGATATTTCCTCCTCAAAACAAAGTTCCTTTTTCTCTCCATCTTCCATAGTCCAACTACTTGATCCTTCCAACTGAGACAGTACTTTATCCTATAATGTAGCCTTGTACCTCTACATCAAAGGATATTTCCTCCTCAAAACAAAGTTCCCTTTTCTGTACATCTTCTATAGTCCAACTACTTGATCCTTCCAACTGAGACAGTACTTTATCGTATAATGTAGGCTTGTACTTCTACATCAAAGGATATATCCTCCTCAAAACAAAGTTCCTATTTCTCTCCCTTTTCCATAGTCCAACTACTTGATCCTTCCAACTGAGACAGTACTTTATCGTATAATGTAGGCTTGTACTTTTACAACAAAGGATATATCCTCCTTAAAAGTAAGTTCCTTTTTCTGTCCATCTTCCATAGTCCAACTACTTGATCCTTCCAACTGAGACAGTACTTTATCCTATAATGTAGCCTTGTACCTCTACATCAAAGGATATTTCCTCCTCAAAACAAAGTTCCTTTTTCTGTCCATCTTCCATAGTCCAGCTACTTGATCCTTCCAACTGAGACAGTACTTTATCCTATAATGTAGCCATGTACTTCCACATCGAAGGATATATCCTCCTCAAAACAAAGTTCCTTTTCTGTCCATCTTCCATAGTCTAGCTACTTGATCCTTCCAACTGAGACAGTACTTTGTCGTATAATGTAGGCTTGTACCTCTACATCAAAGGATATTTCCTCCTCAAAACAAAGTTCCCTTTTCTCTCCATCTTCCATAGTGTAGCTACTCGATCCTTCCAACTGAGAAAGTACTTTATCCTATAATGTAGCCTTGTACCTCTACATCAAAGGATATTTCCTCCTCAAAACAAAGTTCCTTTTTCTGTCCATCTTCCATAGTCTAGCTACTTGATCCTTCCAACTGAAACAGTACTTTATCGTATAATGTAGGCTTGTACCTCTACATCAAAGGATATTTCCTCCTCAAAACAAAGTTCCTTTTTCTCTCCATCTTCCATAGTCTAGCTACTTGATCCTTCCAACTGAGACAGTACTTTATCGTATAATGTAGGCTTGTACCTCTACATCAAAGGATATTTCCTTCTCAAAACAAAGTTCCTTTTTCTGTCCATCTTCCATAGTCCAGCTACTTGATCCTTCCAACTGAGACAGTACTTTATCCTATAATGTAGCCTTGTACTTCCACATCGAAGGATATTTCCTCCTCAAAACAAAGTTCCTTTTTCTGTCCATCTTCCATAGTCTAGCTACTTGATCCTTCCAACTGAGACAGTACTTTATCGTATAATGTAGGCTTGTACCTCTACATCAAAGGATATTTCCTCCTCAAAACAAAGTTCCCTTTTTTCTCCATCTTCCATAGTCTAGCTACTTGACCCTTCCAACTGAGACAGTACTTTATCGTATAATGTAGGCTTGTACCTCTACATCAAAAGATATTTCCTCCTCGAAACAAAGTTCCTTTTTCTCTCCATCTTCCATAGTCTAGCTACTTGATCCTTCCAACTGAGACGGTACTTTATCGTATAATGTAGGCTTGTACCTCTACATCAAAGGATATTTCCTCCTCAAAACAAAGTTCCTTTATCTCTCCATCTTCCATAGTCTAGCTACTTGATCCTTCCAACTGAGACAGTACTTTATCGTATAATGTAGGCTTGTACCTCTACATCAAAGGATATTTCCTCCTCAAAACAAAGTTCCTTTTTCTGTCCATCTTCCATAGTCCAGCTACTTGATCCTTCCAACTGAGACAGTACTTTATCCTATAATGTAGCCTTGTACTTCCACATCGAAGGATATTTCCTCCTCAAAACAAAGTTCCCTTTTTTGTCCATCTTCCATAGTCTAGCTACTTGATCCTTCCAACTGAGACAGTACTTTATCGTATAATGTAGGCTTCTACCTCTACATCAAAGGATATTTCCCCCTCAAAACAAAGTTCCCTTTTTTCTCCATCTTCCATAGTCTAGCTACTTGATCCTTCCAACTGAGACAGTACTCTATCGTATAATGTAGGCTTGTACCTCTACATCAAAGGATATTTCCTCCTCAAAACAAAGTTCCTTTTTCTCTTCATCTTCCATAGTCTAGCTACTTGATCCTTCCAACTGAGACAGTACTTTATCGTATAATGTAGGCTTGTACCTCTACATCAAAGGATATTTCCTCCTCAAAACAAAGTTCCTTTATCTCTCCATCTTCCATAGTCTAGCTACTTGATCCTTCCAACTGAGACAGTACTTTATCGTATAATGTAGGCTTGTACCTCTACATCAAAGGATATTTCCTCCTCAAAACAAAGTTCCTTTTTCTCTCCATCTTCCATAGTCTAGCTACTTGATCCTTCCAACTGAGACAGTACTTTATCGTATAATGTAGGCTTGTACCTCTACATCAAAGGATATTTCCTCCTCAAAACAAAGTTCCTTTTTCTCTCCATCTTCCATAGTCTAGCTACTTGATCCTTCCAACTGAGACAGTACTTTATCCTATAATGTAGCCATGTACTTCCACATCGAAGGATATTTCCTCCTCAAAACAAAGTTCCCTTTTCTGTCCATCTTCCATAGTCTAGCTACTTGATCCTTCCAACTGAGACAGTACTTTATCCTATAATGTAGGCTTCTACCTCTACATCAAAGGATATTTCCCCCTCAAAACAAAGTTCCCTTTTTTCTCCATCTTCCATAGTCTAGCTACTTGATCCTTCCAACTGAGACAGTACTTTATTGTATAATGTAGGCTTGTACCTCTACATCAAAGGATATTTCCTCCTCAAAACAAAGTTCCTTTTTCTCTTCATCTTCCATAGTCTAGGTACTTGATCCTTCCAACTGAGGACAGTACTTTATCGTATAATGTAGGCTTGTACCTCTACATCAAAGGATATTTCCTCCTCAAAACAAAGTTCCTTTATCTCTCCATCTTCCATAGTCTAGCTACTTGATCCTTCCAACTGAGACAGTACTTTATCGTATAATGTAGGCTTGTACCTCTACATCAAAGGATATTTCCTCCTCAAAACAAAGTTCCTTTTTCTGTCCATCTTCCATAGTCCAACTACTTGATCCTTCCAACTGAGACTGTACTTTATCGTATAATATAGGCTTGTACCTCTACATCAAAGGATATTTCCTCCTCAAAACAAAGTTCCTTTTTCTCTCCATCTTCCATAGTCCAACTACTTGATCCGTCCAACTGAGACAGTACTTTATCGTATAATGTAGGCTTGTACCTCTACATCAAAGGATATTTCTTCCTCAAAACAAAGTTCCCTTTTTTCTCCATCTTCCACAGTCTAGCTACTTGATCCTTCCAACTGAGACAGTACTTTATCGTATAATGTAGGCTTGTACCTCTACATCAAAAGATATTTCCTCCTCAAAACAAAGTTCCTTTTTCTGTCCATCTTCCATAGTCTAGCTACTTGATCCTTCCAACTGAGACAGTACTTTATCGTATAATGTAGGCTTGTACCTCTACATCTTAGGATATAATTTTTCCTCCTCAAAACAAAGTTCCTTTTTCTGTCCATCTTCCATAGTCCAACTACTTGATCCTTCCAACTGAGACTGTACTTTATCGTATAATGTAGGCTTGTACCTCTACATCAAAGGATATTTCCTCCTCAAAACAAAGTTCCTTTATCTCTCCATCTTCCATAGTCTAGCTACTTGATCCTTCCAACTGAGACTGTACTTTATCGTATAATATAGGCTTGTACCTCTACATCATATGATATTTCCTCCTCAAAACAAAGTTCCTTTTTCTGTCCATCTTCCATAGTCCAGCTACTTGATCCTTCCAACTGAGACAGTACTTTATCCTATAATGTAGCCTTGTACTTCCACATCGAAGGATATTTCCTCCTCAAAACACAGTTCCTTTTTCTGTCCATCTTCCATAGTCTAGCTACTTGATCCTTCCAACTGAGACAGTACTTTATCGTATAATGTAGGCTTCTACCTCTACATCAAAGGATATTTCCCCCTCAAAACAAAGTTCCTTTTTCTGTCCATCTTCCATAGTCTAGCTACTTGATCCTTCCAACTGAGACAGTACTTTATCGTATAATGTAGGCTTGTACCTCTACATCAAAGGATATTTCCTCCTCAAAACAAAGTTCCTTTTTCTCTCCATCTTCCATAGTCTAGCTACTTGATCCTTCCAACTGAGACAGTACTTTATCCTATAATGTAGCCTTGTACCTCCACATCAAAGGATATTTCCTCCTCAAAACAAAGTTCCTTTTTCTGTCCATCTTCCATAGTCCAACTACTTGATCCTTCCAACTGAGACAGTACTTTATCGTATAATATAGGCTTGTACCTCTACATCAAAGGATATTTCCTCCTCAAAACAAAGTTCCCTTTTTTTTCCATCTTCCATAGTCTAGCTATTTGATCCTTCCAACTGAGACAGTACTTTATCGTATAATGTAGGCTTGTACCTTTACATCAAAGGATATTTCCTCCTCAAAACAAAGTCCTTTTTTCTCTCCATCTTCCATAGTCCAACTACTTGATCCTTCCAACTGAGACAGTACTTTATCGTATAATGTAGGCTTGTACCTCTACGTCAAAGGATATTTCCTCCTCAAAACAAAGTTCCTTTTTCTGTCCATCTTCCATAATCCAACTACTTGATCCTTCCAACTGAGACTCTACTTTATCGTATAATGTAGGCTTGTACCTCTACATCAAAGGATATTTCCTCCTCAAAACAAAGTTCCTTTTTCTCTCCATCTTCCATAGTCTAGCTATTTGATCCTTCCAACTGTGACTGTACTTTATCGTATAATATAGGCTTGTACCTCTACATCAAAGGATATTTCCTCCTCAAAACAAAGTTCCTTTTTCTGTCCATCTTCCATAGTCTAGCTACTTGATCCTTCCAACTGAGACAGTACTTTATCGTATAATGTAGGCTTCTACCTCTACATCAAAGGATATTTCCTCCTCAAAACAAAGTTCCCTTTTTTCTCCATCTTCCATAGTCTAGCTACTTGATCCTTCCAACTGAGACAGTACTTTATCGTATAATGTAGGCTTGTACCTCTACATCAAAGGATATTTCCTCCTCAAAACAAAGTTCCTTTTTCTCTCCATCTTCCATAGTCTAGCTACTTGATCCTTCCAACTGAGACGGTACTTTATCGTATAATGTAGGCTTGTACCTCTACATCAAAGGATATTTCCTCCTCAAAACAAAGTTCCTTTATCTCTCCATCTTCCATAGTCCAGCTACTTGATCCTTCCAACTGAGACATTACTTTATCCTATAATGTAGCCTTGTATTTCCACATCGAAGGATATTTCCTCCTCAAAACAAAGTTCCCTTTTTTGTCCATCTTCCATAGTCTAGCTACTTGATCCTTCCAACTGAGACAGTACTTTATCGTATAATGTAGGCTTGTACCTCTACATCAAAAGATATTTCCTACTCAAAACAAAGTTCCTTTTTCTCTCCATCTTCCATAGTCTAGGTACTTGATCCTTCCAACTGAGACAGTACTTTATCGTATAATGTAGGCTTGTACCTCTACATCAAAGGATATTTCCTCCTCAAAACAAAGTTCCTTTTTCTGTCCATCTTCCATAGTCCAACTACTTGATCCTTCCAACTAAGACTGTACTTTATCGTATAATGTAGGCTTGTACCTCTACATCAAAGGATATTTCCTTCTCAAAACAAAGTTCCTTTTTTTCTCCATCTTCCATAGTCTAGCTACTTGATCCTTCCAACTGAGACTGTACTTTATCGTATAATATAGGCTTGTACCTCTACATCAAAGGATATTTCCTCCTCAAAACAAAGTTCCTTTTTCTCTCCATCTTCCATAGTCTAGCTACTTGATCCTTCCAACTGAGACAGTACTTTATCGTATAATGTAGGCTTGTACCTCTACATCAAAGGATATTTCCTCCTCAAAACAAATTTCCTTTTTCTGTCCATCTTCCATAGTCCAACTACTTGATCCTTCCAACTGAGACTGTACTTTATCGTATAATGTAGGCTTGTACCTCTACATCAAAGGATATTTCCTCCTCAAAACAAAGTTCCCTTTTTTCTCCATCTTCCATAGTCTAGCTACTTGATCCTTCCAACTGAGACAGTACTTTATCGTATAATGTAGGCTTGTACCTCTACATCAAAGGATATTTCCTCCTCAAAACAAATTTCCTTTTTCTGTCCATCTTCCATAGTCCAACTACTTGATCCTTCCAACTGAGACAGTACTTTATCCTATAATGTAGTCTTGTACCTCTACATCAAAGGATTTTTTTTTCGTATTCTTTTTAGTTTTTTTGTTTGTTTTTTTGCTGCTTCCCCTCCTCCTTCACTTCCTCCTCTTGCTGCTGCTCCTTTTTTTTTTTATTTGCGCTGGTCCTTCTCCTCCTCCTCTTCCTCCTCTTGCTGCTGCTCCTTTTTTTTTTTTTTTTTTTTTTAGTTTTGTTTTGTATTTTCTTTGCTGCTTCTCCTCCTACTTCTTGTCTTCCTCTTGCTGCTGCTCCTTTTTTTTTATTTTGGTTTTTGTATTTTTTTTTAGGTTTTTTTGGTTTTATTTGCTGCTTCTCCTCCTCCTTTTCTTCCTAGTCTTGCTGCTGCTCCCTTGTTTTTTTTTTGGTTTGTATTTTTTTCAGGTTTTTCTTTTTTCTTTTTTTTTTTGCTGCTACTCCTTTTCCTCTTGCTGCTGCTCCTTTTTTTTTTAATTTTTTTTTGGTTTTTGTATTTTTGTTAGGTTTTTTTCTTTTTTTTTTTTGCTGCTTCTCCTCCTCCTTCTCTTCCTCCTATTGTTGCTGCTCCTTTTTTTTTTTTTGGTTTTTGTATTTTTTTTAGGTTTATTTTTTTTATTTTTTTTCATTTTTTGCGGCTTCTCCTCCTCCTTCTCTTCCTCCACTTGCTGCAGCTCCTTTTTTTTTTTTTTTTTTTTTTTGGTTTTCGTATTCTTTTTTAGGTTATTTTGTACTTTTTGCTGCTTTTCCTCCTC